>NC_133759.1:29663088-29970735 GCF_036562045.2 Rhinolophus sinicus
CAGTAGCATTGCTAGAGGGAAAAGGGCTCTGGAGGGCCTTGTCCTAACAAGTAATTATCGTGGAAGTGATACACATCCCTTCTGCTCACAGGTCATTGGCTAGAACTAGTCATATAGCTTCTCCCAACCATAAGGAGCCAAGAAGAGCAACCCCACTATGGGACCAGAAGGAGAGGATCAGAACTATTTGCGGGACAGCCCTGATGATCACCACAGCCCTGCCTTGTAAGGGAAATTCTGAGCTGGTCAGTCAGGCACATCTCAGTACAGGTCTGATGGGAAATAGGAGCATCTTTCATCCTCTTGGATCTTTTCACTGTCCCTCAGTGTTCCAGAGCCCTACTCTCCATCTCAAGGGCTTACCAGCCTCCTGAGCTGTTAAGTGAGGATTAAACTCAAGGAATAGGACTTTGTCTTTCTGATGATCCACAGGTTGTGGTCTGGCTACAGCTGAGGGAGTTCATTGCCAAATGTTAGTGGGAAGGACGAACAGCATTTTTCCTTTCTCTACTGAAGATCTGTAGTGCTCCTCCTGGACTAGTCCCAAGAGTTGTTGTCTCGTTGTCCACGGGGTTCCCGAGTGTTATGGATGGATGATGTATGGATGTACGATGCTTACTTGAGCGGAGAGAGGTGAGTTTCTCAATTTGACTCTGGCCAGTCCTACCAATTGTTTCCTATTGACATATCCCCTCTGTCTCTCGCTGCTCCCCTTGCTCCAGGCTGGCAACTTTGATCTATTCTTGGAAGGTATGTGCGTATGGGACAGTGAGTGGGCAGGGGAAGGAAAAGAGACATGACAGGGGACAATGGTTCTCCTTGATCTCATATTTTTCCTTATCTCTTTTCATTTCATATTTGGACCTTGACTTTGGAAACCCAAAAGCCAAGAACGTGACTTGTTTTGTCCTGGTATTGTCCTGATAATTCTCTCATATGGCAAACTATGTCTTCTCTGGCTGTCTAAAATGATGGGAAGAGGGTTGGAAGAGTGTAATAAGAAATACAGTGGGGAAAGGGGAAGTAGCAGGGGTGGAAGGGAAATTATATCAATTAATGTATCAAAATATTATCCCACCCCTTATTTAATGATTTATTTCTACAATCTCCTTTTTTTTTTTTAACATCTGTGGAATACATAGGGTTCCTACATATTCACTGGGATATATAATTTCCTATCTCTGGTAATAAAGTTTGTTCACAAATGCAAGTGAATAGATAATGTTCCACGAATGGAATAACCAGGGAAGGGGTGTGGATGTAGATGCTTTTGGTGAAGCCAGAGGGGTCCGTATGCTGTGTAAAGGAAACAAGGCTGCCAGCAGCAGTGTGCTTCACACTGTATTCCTGAAATTCAGTCTTTCCTGGCTCTTTGCTCCACAGAGCAAATTCTGTCTCAGCCACAGGGGGGCCCCTGCTCCCCTGAACTGCCCATTTGACACACTGGAAATTCAGAGGTAAAACGAGCAGATTCAGGAGCAGAATAATAATATTTTGGGGTTGGGGGGTAGGTAATGGGATGAATGGAACATTTGGCAATCGTCCAACATTTCAACAAATTGGTGATGCCTGGGGATGACATTCGCAAAGGAATAGTTTGACTACACTTTGGACAAAAGTCCCTGGTCTTTGCCAATCACTGAAAATATATAAAATATCCTAACAACTCCTTGCTCTGACCCCCAACTCACAATCCCATACTGCTGAGGGCGGCAGTACAGGGGACACCAGCACACGTGTGCCTTGCTCCACAGCGACCAGAACACGACAGTCCTGCTTGAGGTGTGTCTGTGAGGGATGTGCCTGCTCCAATGAACAGAGGGCAGGGGCTCCTCCAAAACCACGGGCTCTTGGGCACAAAACTCTGGCCTCTGCCACCACACCTCCTTACAGCAATGAGTGTCACCGTACATGGGGCCAGCTACCTGCAGCCAGTTTGTATGGAGCAGCTGGCCAAACTGATCTCACTGTAGCTGGAAACCCACTTAAAATATTAGCTGTGACGATAAAGATGAATAATTCTTGTACGTCTGGGGCATATATGAATTTACTTATCTCTTCTGTCAGCCCCGATATGTTGCTGTTCAGCTTTCATGTGTAAGATATGGGTATCGTGGTCCCAAAAAGTAATTAGGACAATAGCTCTTCAGGTTCCAGATCTTTGGATGGGTCCATTTTCTGCATAATACTCTCTACAGAATAACAGGGGACTGAGTTATTTTGAGCTAAGTTAGGAGGGGAGGGCTGAGTGTTGTAAAATCGCATAGTGAGGACTGGGGTGGGAAGAAGTGGGCAGAATAGAAGGTTAGCTGGGACTCTCCTTCCTTCCAAGCCTCTGTGTAGCTGGGATGCAGCAAAACTGTTTTGGCGGCTGGTACCCATGGCCTTCATCATCTCCAGAGTGGGATGATGCTGCTGAGACCAAGAGAGAGAATTGTTCTAGCAGGGGGCTCCTTTAACTGAGCTTTTACAATAGTGCAGTCTGGCCATAGCTGCTTCTTTCGCTTGCCTAGGCTGGCTTAACTCCTCTCCTTCCCACCATTAGCTCCCACCCCCACCCCAGTGGAAAGGAGAGGAGTGATGAGGAGAACCAGCTTCCCCATTAACTCGGGGCCTGCATTTTATTGACTGTGAACACTGGGTATCCCAATTCTGGGGCCATCTGTGATCTGTCGTGCTGTAATAACTTGGTTTTGCCCGTGTTCGGCTCCCTCCACGAGTACTTAGTGTTAAATCATAGGGGGAGGAAGTGTGAGCAGAGGAAAAACAGCACTATTACATGACCCCCGATGAGACCGCTGTGATAGAATTAAAAGCTGCCGCCCTAGGACATTCTAACAGATGACATTGTGAGGTTGCCAAGGTAACCCATCAGGATACAGTTCTAGCATCTTTGGGGTTGATGCTGGGTAGGCGAGGTCAGTCAGAGGTGAGGCCCAGCTGCCCAGGGTCTATTCCCTGGCTGGCCAGTTCATGACAGCCAAGTGGAAAATCAAGGTTGACTGCTGCACAACACAAATGAATGTAACGTCGGCTCCTCATTGGATATGCCAGGTGAAAGGGAATCAGAATACTCCACATAATTGTTCAATGTGGGTTACAAAGAGCCTAAAAGCAGGATGCTAATGACTTGTCTATTCATTTCACAAATGTTTATTGAACACCTACTACCCACCAGGTAGGAAGTGTCAGAATATCTGGAGGGAAAGGTTGAGAGTTGTAGAAACCCCTAAAAAAATGCAGATCCAAGCAGGGGGGAAAAGACTTTTAAGACATTTACAGACCATGAGTACTCAGGGAAATGTTGAATGGAGGAAAATGAAAACCATCAGAATAACTTATTAACCCCAAGGACCTGGTGTTAAAAAAAAAATTATGTGCAAAAATTTTATAGAGTGGAAAGAACTGACTCTGGGTGGTGAGCACACCATGTGATATATAGATGATGTATTACAGAATTGTACAGTTGAAACCTATGTAACTTTACTAACCATTGTCACCTCAATAAACTTTAAAAAGAAATAAACAAATAAATAAAAATAAAAAAAGAAACGATTTGCTTCAGGGAAATCAACCTCTTCCCCCAACCATAACCAACTTACGTTGCATTACCCCCTTTTCTCTTTATCTTTTCAAAAAATACTCTGTGTTTACTTTTGAACTACTGGTTAACACCTACAAATGTTACTTTTTTTCTCCAATGTAATGGCCATGAAAGAATCAGAAAGATTTCAGGTAGACCCTGCCTTGCGGCACCTGAAGGCTTCTGGCAGATACATGCCGTAACAAAACGATCTCTCCCTTTGGCCTCATAGAGGGGTGTTCAAAACCATCGGTGGTGCCACTGAACACTTGTCCCCACACACTATTGTTTGAACCTGGACTTGGACCATCACCTGGTCTTATTTTCTCCTACATGGCAAGCCAACGGAGGGCAGAGAATGAGGGAGACTGGAGGTGGTGGTGGTGACTGAGGCCAGCAATGCCTGGGGTGGAAAGGTGAAGGGGCAAAAAACAAAAAAACAAAAACCCTGGTGTGGGGAGGGAAAAGGAAAACGACTAAAATGGATCTAGAAAAGGAATAAAATCTCTGAGAAGCTGTGGTAACAAGAATTCCTGAAAACAAAATAGCATTTCCTTACCCCCTGGGGAGGTGTTATTAATACCAGAAGGACCTCATTATAACCCTGTTGGGGCTGAATCCAACCCTCTACCCCGCGGACTTCAATGCCTACGGCTCCCTCCTTGTCCAACCAGAAAAGGTAGATAATTAGATTATGTGGGGTCTGTTCCCGTCGCTTATAGAATCAATAATAACAATGATAATAGCTAGGTTACAGAGTAACTTAAGTGTAAGTTACACGACATATAAAACTCAGGAGGAAGTACTGTTTGACAAATAAGAAAACAAGTCCGTTTAAGTCACTTACCCAAGTCACAAAGGGAGTGAGAAGAGGCCAGGAGGCCCTGGCTGTTTGGCTCTAGGGTACCTACGGCTCTTAACCCCTGCGCCGTGATTTTGCTTCGTTTGGATAGTTCCAAGAACATCTACACTTTACTATAGCAGCCCGGGTCTGGCGCTTTGTTGATATAATTTTCTTCTTGGGCAAGATGGCTCACCAGATCTCAAACCTCCCGGACACCCTAAGTTGGTGGAATAGGGTGTACCAAGGAGACGGTGGCATTATCCCTCTCCCACAGCACTAACTCCCAAGAAATAACTTAGGCAGCACCTGAGACGCCAGGGGATGGGCCCACCTGTGGAATGGGAAGGAGGAACAGCCCTTCCCACCCCTAGCCATCAGCACCTTGGTGGCAGTCGCCTTGCAGCATCCCAGCTCAAAATTTGAGGGATCCCAGTACCCCCACGCGCGCTCTTGACGCATACAGCCTTAGTTAGGAGGAGATGAGAGGGAGGGTGCGAGAACCTTGGACCTCTGCGCGGAGGAGCAGCGGGGGTCTCTGACAGGGTGGATGTGTGTGCCGCAAGCCGGTTGCCCGCCGCGTGGAGGCAGCCGCGCGGGGCGGGCCCGCGGCTCCCGCGGCGGCTGTCAGGGGCAGCGCGGCTTCCCGCGAAGATGCAGCGCAGCATATTTTGCACATGAGTTCAGAGGAAGAGGAAGTGTAGCCGGCGGACGCGCGGCGGCGGCGGGGGCGCGTCGGGACTGAAGCCGGAGCGCGCCGGGCTCAGGGCGCAGCGAGCGGGAGCGCGGCGGCCGCGGGCTCCGCAGAGGGACCGACTCACGGATCGCGGGAGGGACAGACACACGAGCACGTCGTGCCGCCGCTCCCCGCCCCCACCCACTGGCGCCCACGCCTTTCCCGGGCCGCCACCTCTGCATGGTACAAACTTTCCTCCCGGGACCGAACACACTGTCTCAGGGAGCCCGCACCCGCGCCTTCTCGGCGAGTCCGGAACGGTAGGTGGACGCGCGGCAGGACTTGGGGTGTATGTGGCCACAAGCCCCTCCATTTGGCCCAGCGGACCGGGACCCCGGCGGACACGGGGAGCCCCGCGTGGAGGCTTCCTGCAGGTTGCGGGAGCTGGGGCATTGCTTCCCAGAATCCAGGGTTGCTGGAGGGCCCCTCCTCCCACCTCCGGCGGGGTTTGGATGGGGTCGGGGTGGGATCCATAGGTCATAGCCGTCTTGGGCCAACTTTTTTGGGGAACAAAATCATCCCCGGCGCTTTGTGGGGAGAGGCACCCCAGAGTTGGGGGTGGTGGGCTTTGCAGGCTCGAGGGCTCCTAGGAAGGAAGCAGAGGGGAAGCTTCCAAGCTACAGGTGGGTCTAGGACACGGCTGCAGGGGGTCCTCCGCAAAGTTCGGGAGGGAGCTGCCTGCGGAATCCAGATTCGGGAGGGCGTGAGGGTGGAGTGGAGGCGTCTCCGGTGCCCTTCTGCGTTCACCCTGGGAGACGGGTTTGTTCCCGGGGCAGGGGTGCTGGATGGGTGCGAGCAGACGTGCCGTACGTTCAGAGGAAGTGCCACAGCCACTGGAGTCTCAGAGACGGGGCGCAGGGAGTCCTCAGCGCTGAAAACAGGCATCTCCTTTCTGTAAGGGGTTCTCTTGCCTCGTCCTAACCCACTTTCTTAGGCTCAGTGGACGTCAAGGTGGGTCTGGGTCAGGGTCAGGATGGAGTGGTGTATTTCAAGAAATCCACGTGTCAGGCATGCACACCCCCGTCCCCGGCCGGGGCTCTTGCCCTTCACCTAGGGTATCGCTGTCTTTGGCAGTGAGAACAGCGTGGAGGCCGAGGTGCTGGACCCAGGCTCGCTCCCTGATGCCTCCTCTCCCTGCCCCACACGCCGCCGAGCTGTCCTGTGTGGTTGTCGGTAGTCCCCAGGGGCACTGGGTGGTGTCAGTGAGTTTGTTAGGGGGCTTAAAAACAACAAATAAGATATTTAAAAAAAAAAAAAGTCTGGCACAAATCCCTATATCTGAGTGGTTGCCCTGGTTTCCAACAACAGCCCCTTCTTGTAATTGGTACAGTTGTTTTCAGATGCTGGGCGTGCAGTCAGGCTAGGCGGCTTCCAGCCCCTGCCATCGTGTGTCATCTCAGGATAAGTGAGGCCCTGCCAGGAAGGAAGGCGGGGTAATGTGAGCGACCTTTGGGCCTGCAGGGAGGGTGCGCCATGGACCCCACGTGTCCCTAGCCACCGGGATTCCTAATTTGTACCTCTGAGCAGCTGAATTCCACACCGAGTTCAAGTGACCCCACATGTCACCAAACCCCACAGAGGGATTAAGCAACAAGCTGTTTGGGGCTCTTGGTGCATGTGTGTGCTAACCTCAATGAAATCACTTTAACCTCAGAGGGAGCTCTGCATCCTCTTTTGCCTTCAGTGGGGTTTCTGGCCTGCGAGCTGGGACATCAGTCATCCTCTGGCTGTATTTGTATAACAAGACATTGGGTTGGGTGGTTATTCTTTGTTTGTCTCTTGGCTGCATGGACGTGGGGCAAATGGAAGTGGAATGTTGTACAGTTAGCTAATAGATTCGGTGCAGGAATTGAAAGAGAACAAATTAGGAATACAAGTCAGTGTGTTCTTTTTCTCCCTCTTGAGCAGGAATTTTTGGCTTACATTCAAATAATGCTTTGTCTGTAGGGAAACAGGCAGAAAATCTTTGGCATGAGTGATGTGAGTTCCTGTAAAGCTACTTGAGTTCTTGCAATCTTCACTTTTCAGCAGAACTGAAACGATGTAGGCCCATGGCTTGGTGGGCATGGGTGCTTGCCAAATTTCTAACTTGGTGGGCTAAGGAGAGGATACTGCGACTCTTTCCCCTGTCTATCTCATTTTAGAAAATATAGAAAAGTAGCAAAAACAGTGACCACCCAACTAGCCACACCTCAAGCCTGTAATTTTGCGATATTGGCTTTATTGCACATCTCCCATCTATTCATCCTTCTGTCCATCCGTTAGTCTGACTTACTATTTTATGCAATTTAAAGTAAATTACACACATTGATACAGGTCGCTCCTAAACATTTCAGCACACATTTTATTATTTAGAGTTCAATGTATGTTCATGATTTTCTTAAGGTAAAATTTATATACATATAATGAAATGCACAAATCTTGAGAGTAACATTTGCATAATGTTTTGACAGATGCGTACACCTGTGTAACCCTAGTCTCTATCAAGAAAGGGAATATTACCATCACCCCGGAAAGTTCCTTCATCCCCCACTCCCCGTCAGTCCCTGCCCCCACCCTTTCAGTGGCAACCACTGCTCCGATTATTTCTCACTCTAGCTTAGTTTAGCCTATTCTTGAACCTCATTTAAGTGGGATTCTACAGTGTTGTGTAATCTTCATTCACTCAGTATGTTTTTGAGATTCATCCATGTTGAATGTTCAGTCATTTTTTTTTTTTTTTTTATTGCTGAGTTGTATTCCAGGTTATGTCTGTGCCACAGTTTGTTTATATAGCCCCCTGTTGATAGACACATGATGTATTCCCAGTTTGGGCGGGTATTGTGAATAAAGCTACTATGAATGTTTGTGTACAAGTCTTTATAGCGACATGCGTTCTCATTTCTCATGGGCAAATGCCTAGAAGTGGAATTGATGGGTCATAAAAGCTTATAAGAAGCTGCCAGACTTTCCAACATGCTTATACCATTTTCCATTCCCACAAGCAAGGAATATGAGTATGAAATTCCAGATACTACAACCTATTTTCCCATCCCCAAATCAAGAGCATGGCTTGACTAGTTCTTCTGGGGCCAGAGGGACCCAGAAATTGGGACCATCTGAGACAATCTAGAACATGTTGTTTTCATAGGTGGAGGAACTGGGAGAAAACTTTAACTCTGCCAGTAAATGAGTTTACACTTAAATTATTGCAGACGATCAGACAAGTATTTTATTTTTAGAGATCTTCAGAGAAGGGAATTCCATAGGGGGATGTACACTTGGTTGTGAAAGAAGATTGACTGAGTGCTTTCTATATAGAGAAAAATAACCCCCAGTCCTGCAGAATTCCACTAAATTTCTGCTTAGAAACTCCTGGGGGATTTGTGGCATATTGGTCTGGTTGATGTGAATTGGTGGAGAGTCCTGTTGGATTTCACCAGCTTGGGCAGCTGGCTGTTGAAAAGAGTTGTGTTTGCTTTGTGAGGAAGATCAGTTTTGGTTTTTTAAAGGCTCAGAGAATAGCTTTCTTGTTAAAGTGATTTGGCCTGTCATTGAAAACCTGGACTGTCAACACCCCCTTAATTGTCCTGGCTGAGAAAATGGACTGGTCCCCTGTCAGATCCCCTTGCACCTTAGTCCCTCTCTGAGGGCCATAAGGTGAACCTGGTTTTGGCTGATCAGGAAACAGGAATTGAGCTTCCCTGCCTGTGAGGGACCCCAGGATGAAATATTTTACATTTTGCCAAGGTGTCTCAGTGGGGACCAAGTTATGCAGATGGTATAGAGTCTTGAGACACGGCAGTGTGTTTGGGGACTGTTCTCATCCACAGCCTAGCCCAGTGCCTGCCACAGAGTAGGGGCATTATCAGCGTTGGCTGATTCTTGTAACTCATGGTACCCATCTGGGTGATTGCCTCTCTGGAGGTTGACAGTGAATACTGAGATGTCAGGGCCCTGAGATGTATATTACTAGAGGCCACATTACATAGCCTGGGAAACAGGTTCAAAGTGTTTGAAGAAAACTTTGCTAACTGTAAATTTGCATTGTAGTGGCACCATTCTTATTTTATTACAGATTATACTATTGTTATTAACAAAATAATAATTGTACCTACCACTTGCCAAGTGCTTACTCTTTGCCAGCCACTGTTAGGCACCTTACCTGCTGCATTCTCTAAATTTAATCCTCATGGGAGGTGAGCACCATTATTATCTATACTTCAGCCTTGAGAAAACTGAAGCTTAGTGAGGTTAGGAACTTGCCCTAAGTTCACATTTTCATGTTTCCCAGATTTGAAAGGGAGAGACTGTGATGTTTGATTTCGCAAATGCAGATTCCTTCTACGCACACAGATTTCCCAATACGCAAAGCCATAGTATAGAAATGTAAACTGGGTAGGCAGTGCAAAGTCACAAGAAATAACACACTGAAATCACTTTCTTTATTCTTTTTTCTTTCTGTCTTAAGCTTGCTGAGTCTGGGGCAGCCAGGGCCTATGTAGAGGTACTAATTTTGGTGACAATTTAAGATGTTGTTGGTTGATTATGATTGTAATTTTATTGTAGGAAATGAAAGCCATTGCCAGCTGTTTGGTTTGAGTATCTGTAGCTGAGCTATCCAATACAGTAGCCACTAGCAACCGTGTTTCCCCGAAAATAAGACCTAGCCGGACCATCAGCTCTAATGCGTCTTTTGGAGCAAAAATTAATATAAGACCGGTCTTTTTAAAATATAATATAAGACCAGGTCTTATATAATATAATGTAATGTGATGTAACGTTATAATATAATATAATATAATATAATACTGGGTCTTATATTAATTTTTGCTCCAAAAGATGCATTAGAGCTGATGGTCCAGCTAGGTCTTATTTTTGGGGAAACACAGTACGTACGTGTGGTTATTTACATTTAAATGTAAAAGGATTAAAATGAAATAAATTTAAAATTCCGTTCCTCAGTCTCTCTAGTCACCTTTCCGGTGCTCTAAGATGTGGTTATTGGCTACAGAATTGAACAGTGAAGATATAGACTATTTTCATCATCACTGAAAGTTTCTCTGATAGTGCTACTCTACAGGAAGCATTTCTCTTTTTTCCTTCAGTTTAAGCATTTGCAACACACCTGGCTAAGGCTTTGGCTACTTTTTACTGACAAAAATAAATTTAGCCAGATTTTTCTTTTATGTTTACCTTTTAAAAGTTGTGTGTGTGTGTGTGTGTGTGTGTGTGTGTGTGAGTGTGTCCTTTCCTCTCATTTACATTCAGTTTTTGACATACATTTGAATTTTCCTTTTCTCCAGGGCCTCCAAAAGGGCTTTCATTATTATCATTGCATATTTTACCAAGATGCTTTCTCTGCAAAGATCGGTGCAGCAGGCAAGCAATGGCCACTGCTTGAGCCCTGTTAATTCCTTGCTCTCCAAATAAGAATTCGGTTCAGCTTTTAAATATGCATTTGTGCAGCTAACTCCCTACCTGGGCTGAATTCAGGAAGAAAAATCGCTCTCAGCAGGGCCAGAACCAAAGAGCTAGAAAATCAGGTCACATTCTACACATAATGGCTACGTGCCAAGACTGAGATGGAGGAGACAACATTTGGGGTACTTGAAGGCTTTGTTTTGGGGTTTTCCTGGTCTGGCCTGCCCCTGCGGTATAGGGCTTACTAGAGAGGTTGGCAGCTTCCATGTCCTGGCTGTACAGGACAATGGGGGAATGGAACCATGGTTCTCCCCTCTTCTGTACTGAACAGAATCAGGTTCAGTGGAGAGGGGACGCCAGGCCTCAGGTGTCAGTGGGGAACCAGAATCAGCCAGAGGTGGAAGGTCAACATCAGCTCTGTTTTGCTCAGCTTTGGTACCAACCAACTCTTAAGCTATTTTACAAAACAGTGTTGGATGTTTCCACACGTTTTTCAACCAGGATGCCAGCTACACTTCACTGACAACTTTTTTTTTTTTTTTTTTTTGGCTTTACAAGTAACATGTTCCATATTTTTGTTCCATAGGCAGACCCCCTAGATTGTCAGCATGTATTTTTTGCAGAGGATTATCATTTTCTGCTGTGTGTGTGTGTGTGTGTGTGTGTGTGTGTGTGTGTGTATGTGTGTGTGTTTTGAAACTCCCTACTTTTCTTTTTCACCCTGAGGAAATATTTTCTGAGGAACCATTCAAGTTTTATGGAATAATGCCTAAATTCTTCAGATTGGGAGAAATTGTTGTAATAGATATTATCCATAAAGTTGGATGAGAAGAGATTAGGTTAATCATGGACTCTGGTTAATGGAATGTGACCATATTGTGTATTACCAAATTTCAGAAATATAAAGCCTAAGGAGTCACACTGTTCATTTAAACACTTTTTTAATTTAGAGAGGTCTTTTGGGATTTTTTTCCAGTGTCCTGTGACGCATTATAAGCACCCTTTTCAGGTGGTGTAATTGTGGGTATAGGCAGGTTAAAAGGAATCTTTATAATAGATAACAACACTAGTAATAGTATTCATAATGCTTAACATTTATACCGTGTTTCCCCGAAAATAAGACCGGGTCTTATATTAAGTTTTGCTCCAAAAGGCACATTGGGGCTTATGTCTTATTAAAAATCTTGCTAGGGCTTCTTTTCTGGTTACGTCTGATTTTCAGGGAAACGCAGTACTGCTTTTTCTACGTGCCTGAGCTCCTCTAACCCCTGTTAAAATGTTAACTTATTTAATCCTTGCCCTACAAGGAGATTCTGCAGTTATCCCCATTTTATAGTTGAGAAAACTGAGGTTAAGTGGCTTCCTCAAGGTAGAGGCACCAGGATTTGAACCCAAGTGATCTGACTCCAGAGCCTGTGCATCCAATGCCTGTACTATGCTGTCGAGAAGGTGAACTGACAGTGGCAGACTAATATTCCGAAGGCCCTTTTCCATCCTTTACCAGATAATAAGAGTCTTTCCTACTCCAGACGGATGTTGATTCAGTAGGTGTTTATCATGCATCTGTTGGGCCAGGGCACTGGGGTAGCCATTGTTGGGGATGAAGAAGACATGACTGCTGCCTTTGAGAAGTTGGTTGTCACGTGGGAAGATGAAGCATTACCAAAAGCTCCCGAGCTCTCCCTTGAACTCTGTCTGGACTGATCTACCAGCTGCCCATCTCACACTTCCACTTGGTTGGAGCTAACACATCTCAGACACTCTCCTGTCTTCCTTGGCTCAGTTCTTTCTCCCATAGCCATGCCCCTCTCAGAAGGTGGCCGCCACCGCCTTCCAGGTGCTCAGGTCACAGACCATAGAGGTGTTTTGGATGCCCTCTTTTTCTCAGGCCCTATTTTCAAACCACCAATAAATCCCATTTTCTACCTGCAAAACATACGCAGAATTGGAGGCTTATACCTCGTCATCATCTGGTCTCCCCCCTCTCCCGTGGTCAGTCATGGCCAGAGTGAGCATGTCTCCCTTCAGCTGGAAACCCTCCAGGGATTCCCATCTCACTCAGGGTAAAGCCAGAGTCCTTACCACGTCCTACACGGCCCACACAATCTACCTCCCCTGCCTCTCACTGCATGTGCTGCCCACGGCCGCCCCACTTCACGCGACAGGTCCTGGAATGTTCCAGTCTGTTTGCACTGGCCACCACCTTGCCTGCGACACCATCCCACTTATACCTTGGCTCGCTCTGTCACTTTCTTCAAGATTTTGCTTAATGTCACCTCTGGGTGAGGCTCTCCCTGATCACCCTTTAAAAAAACATTGTACCACCTTCTCCTGCACTTGCTATCCCTCCTCTCTGCTTATTTTCTTTCTTTGATATACTTTTACAGTTGAAGTTCATTTATTATTTTTGTCTATTGTCTGTTTCTCTGCTCCTCAAGGTAAGGTCCACGAGGGCAGGGTTGTTATTTTATTTATTTATTTTTATCTCTTGTTTCACTTTGGTGCCCCCAGCATTTCGAACAGTGCTTTGCATGTACTAAGTGCTCAGGAAAGGAGCGTGTGATGGTTAATTTTATGTGTCAACTTGGCCAGGCTGGATGGTATCCAGTTTTTGGTCAACGCCAGTCTAGGTATTGCTGTGGAGTATTATATTTAGGTGTGATTAATACTTAAACCAGCACTCGTAGACTTTGAATAAAGTAGATTATCCTCCATAGTAGGGGTGTGCCTCATCTAATCAGTTGAAGGACTTAAGTGAAAAGACTGAGGTCTCCTGAGGAAGAAGGAATTCTGCCTCCAGACTGACAGCCTTAGGGCTCAGTGCTGTAACCATCTCTTCCCTGGATGTGTGGCTTGCTCTGCAGATTTCCAACTTGCCAGCACCCACAATCATATGAGCCAATCCCTTAAAACAATTTTGCCCTGCCTTCTCGCTATACAGCTATCTACACACACACACACACACACACACACCACTCACACACACCCTCTATCCTATTGGTTGCGTTTCTCTGGAGAACCCTAAGACAGAGGGTCAAGATGGAAGGGAAGGAGTGTCAGGTGGAGAGTCCAGTTGAGGTAAAGGAATGGAGTCTGGAGAGCACTTGGTGTGTAAAAAAGATAGCACTGGCTTAGTCCGACCTGACACAAGGGTACATGAAGGGGAACGGCAGGAGACAAGACTGGGAAGGAGGAGTGAGGCAGGGGTGAGGTTGAGGCTAAAGACTCCAAGCTGGCAGCAGATGTGACTACTCTCTTTGAGCCACTTGTGTACTGCAGAATGATTAATCTGGCAAAGCTGGTGCTGGGAATTAGATAGATAAGAAACCAAGGGAAGCCAGAGTGAAGGCTTTTGACAGTCCTGAAATGGTGGGACGGCCTGGAGAATGAAGTGGCAGCATTGAAAGCATCTACCAGCACTTGAAACCTGGCCTCTTGTGGGGTGAGGACGGCTGCGGGAGCAGGCTGATACCTAACATTTTGACCCTAGATGTTACGAGGGCAGGGGTACTACCCATAGAAACAAAAACATGGGAGGAAGAACAGACCTGTTGGACAAGATGCTGACTTCTCTTCGGGGCATATTCATCTGGAAGTGCCGAGAAAGTTGCAGGTGAAGACGTTGAAACTGGTCCTTGGTCCTTGGGCATGTCCCCCTCGAGTTGGAGAAAAGAGAGACTGGGAAGGACTGGAGAGTTTTTACCAATAGCAGGGAAAGGGAGGCTAATGAGGAGGGATATGATAGCCAAGAGGGAAGCAATACAGTCATGTAACTTTTTGAGCATACACAAAAATGTGTATTGGAGGTTCCCAAACTCTGTACCAAGGCACCCCGAGGCACTACAGGAAACTCATGGTGGGGGAGGGGTAAGGTATGTTTTACATTTTTGAGGGAAAGACAGTGGTGCTTGTGTTAGAGTACCACCCTTACTACTAGCTTTAGGTGAGAGTTCGCAATACCAACATTAGACAGCTCCACTTTCCTTTGATGACATCATGTCTTTGCAATGCTGGATTTTGGGTGGTTGCGAAGAAAACTATTGTGGAACAGGAAATGAGGGTATTGGTACCCAGTTTGATTTCAGGGTTTGAGAAGTTGTGCAGTGTCCAACAGATGCACATCGCATTAGTGCATAGTTATGGTCATTTAAGAATGAAGGAAAAAGATTTTTTTCTTTCAGTTTGCATGTTCCATTTTTTCAGAAGGTTACTAAGTTGTTTGGCCATGAATACTTAATAAATAGAACTGTAGGTATTGCTTTTATCCTCGGAAGTGCTGTGAAAAACATGCTGAGATACTAAGGGTACCATGAATTGGGGGCGTCTCGGAACCTTTGCCATCTCTTGTTCTGGGTGTTACATGTAGACTGTAAAAGCATAAGATCAGGGACAGAAGGATAGGGGAGAACAGGAACGACTGCATCCAAAAAGTCATATTTCTTCAAAAATAAAAGATGTGAAACAAATAATGTAAAATGTAAGCATTTGCTAAACCCGGGTAGTGGGTACATAGATGTCTCATTTTCTATCTTATCCATAAGTTTGCAGTGGTTTATAATGAAAGTGATTTTCAGAAAGTAACAGAGGAGGAGGACTAGGAATAGAACTTTAAGGGCGTACCTGGGTTTGGGAGGACAGCAGAGAGTCTGGGAAGGGAGCATCTGAAGAACAGAGAGACTCAGGAGTTGGGTGGGGGGGCGTTATGGAACCAAGAGGGTCAGCAGGACCACGGTCTTCTAGACTGTAGCTCTCAGCCCTGGTTAAAGAGGCTTAAGAAAGATCCGGGCCCCAATGAGGCTTGGGTGCTAGGAGATGAGAGAGAGTTAAAAATGGGAAAAGACTGGGTTTGCCACTAGAGGGTTGATTCTCCACTCTGGCTGCCAGTTAGAATCACTTAGGGGGCTTTAAAAAATACTGATGCTTGGACCCCACCCTCAAATGCCTGGGCATCAGGACTTTCAAACAGCTCTCCAGATGCTTCCAGTGTGCAACCAAGATTGAGAACCACTGCCATAGTCTAGGGTTTCTCAAATTTGACTGTGATTCAAATTTTAATGAATCACTTGCCATTAAAAGATGGGTTCTAATTTCACAGGGCTGGGTAGGGCCTAAGTTCTGCATGTCTCACAGGTTCCCAGGGATGCTAATGCTGCAGCTCTGAGGACCATGCTTTGAGTAGCAAGTTCCCCCCAGGGAGCTGTTTTTAGTTAAGGGTGGTTGTGGTGGAGACTAGCTGGAGAGCAGAAGGATCCTGTCGATCAGACATCCACTAAGACGTGGGGGTCGGGGTGGGGGTGGAGTGGTAAGCCAGTGTTTTCTTTGGATAACGTAAATACCCCTTGTATTCCTTATCTTTTGTTGTGTAACAAATTACTCCCAAACTTGGCAGCTGAAAACAATAAGCATTTGTTATCTCGCAGGGTTTCTGTGAGTTAGAAATACAGAAGCGGCTTAGTTGGATGATTCTGACTCAGGGTCGCTCATGAGGTTGTGGTTAAGATGTCATCTGGGCTGGAGGCAGTTCTGAGGCGGAAGGATCTGTTTCCACATGGATGTTGAATTAGAACTGGCTGTTGGGTGGAAGCCTCAGTTCCCTACCATACGAACTGGTTTCTCCATGGGGTTGATAAAGCTTCCTCATAATATGGCAGCTGGCTGCCCCAGAGTGAATGAGCCAAGAGAAAGTGAAGTGGAACCCTCATGTCTCCTATAATCTTGCCTTGGCAATCACTCTCCCCATTTCAGCAATATCCTACTGGCTGTACAGGTCAGCCCTAGGGCCATCTTGGAGGCTAGCTATAAGACCCCTCCTTGTTTTCAACTAGGAAAATACTGCACGCACAACACAGAAAAACTTGAAAAATAAAGAAAATCATGAAGAAATGTCACCTATAATCTCATGACTCAGAGGAAAGTTCTGTGAACATCGTGGTCTATATATCCTGCCAGTTTAAAAAAAGAATGTGGATTTTTATATGCAGTTATACACCTAGATATTTAAAATTGGCACCATACAATAATACTGTTTCATATAGATAGTTCTTTTACTTGGCATCAAGTCAGGAGCACTTTCAACAGGTAAATTTTACTTATCCTTGTTTTCTATCTTAGGTAACGTTTGTAGGATATCAAGATTTGACATCATCTGAACAGCTGACTGAATTTTGAAGTTTTTATTTACATGTCTGGGTTGAAAGAGATATTCCTATCATGGAAAATCTTTTTAAATTTGGATTGTCACTTCTTACTTTGGATGCCTGAATGATATAATAAATACACTCCAGTCTGCAAATATGGGATTTGAATGTAGAAATAGAAAATGAGTTTGCCATCTGATCCAGCATCATTGCATGTAATTGCTGTCTCTGGTTGCTTGTCATGAGCTGTTGGCAAGTGTTAAAATTAGCTTTACAGCCTGCCTCAGATTAGTGGCAAGTGTGGTAAATGAGGGCTCTCTCTTAATGAAACTAATTTGTATTGAAAATATAACTACATTTATTGCCCCCATTATTTAAATACGTGTGCATTAGTTGATAGTAAAAATGAACCTTTAAACTGAGGTTTTTATAAACTGTAGCTGAAAAGAAATCATCTTTTAAGGAGGTGATCCTTTTTGAAGTGGTTTTCCAGTGTTTTATGGGCGTCTTGGGAAGCATTTCAGAAAAAAATTAAAAATACTTTTAAAATAAAAATTTGAACATTTAAAATGACAGAGGACATCATGCCCCATTGCTGATCAGCTTTTTCTGGAACTGCCTATGGTGATGTACTCTCTGTTTTATATCACAACGATTTTCTCTGAATGCCCCACACTCTGCCCAGACTTCTAAAACAGCCAGCCTCACTGCACCGTGTATATCTATCTGTTCATTGTCTTTCTCCTCCGTTCACCTGCCATCTCCTTGAGTGCAGGGCCTGGTCTTCCCATTTTTATATTTTGTAATTGAGGGCCTCACAGCAGACCTTAATAAATGCATATTGAATGAACGAATGCATGAATTTGGAACATAAGTTCCCTCCCTCATGGAGCTGACAATTTCTGCATGAGGCTGGTCCAGCATATACCAAAGACACACCCCATTCTAGGTTTGATTCAGAAAGAACTGATTTTTCAGAATGGCACCCTTTGAGGGATGTTTGCTTTCTGGTCATTTGCAATGTCTCACGTCCTCTCTTTGCAGTTGGTCTCAGACCCTCCAGTAATGACCGTCTTTTCTTTCTTAGTCAGCATTCAGTTCCTAAATACTTTTAGCCAATTTCTGCTAGAGAACTGTGAGTATATTTTGGCTCTTTTCCTGCTGTCTCACCATAGGAATGGGGAACTACCTCTTTTCTTTTCTCTACTTTCCAAGACTTCTTACGTGGAGTTTCTTGGTATTAAGACCTTTGATGCTAGAGAGAGCCATACACATGGGTGTAGGGATGTCTTTTGGGAAGAGAAAGATGTAAAAAGAAAAAAACCCTCCCAAACGAGTGCCCAATAATCAAAGCTGATTCACCAATCAATGCATACGTAAAATATGTAACCTGATTTATAGTGTCAATGTGAAGTGACTGGAGGAATTTGAAGAGGCAGAGCTCTAGGGGTTGGATGTATCATAGAAAAGTACTGGGAAAATATCATGCACATAGGTGATTTTCAGCGTGTCCTTTACAAAAACAGACAACAATAACGAAAAGAGAAATACGCTCAGTGAGCTGATGGCCCAGAGTGAACAGGAGGTGGAGCGGCAAATCCGTTGGTCTCTCAGAGGGTCTCACCTTCCACCATGACTCCTGTGGGGTCAGCATCTGGCCACCCTGAGAGTGTAAAGGGAATCATTCTTCATTAACAGGACCCTGTAATTACCACACAACCCAGCAGTCCCATTCCTAAATATTACCCTAGAGACACGGAAACTTATGTCTCATAAAAACCTCTACATGAGTGTTTATAACTGCAGTGGTACCTCGGTTTTCAAACCTAATCCGTTCCTGAAGACCATTCAAGTTCTGAAATGTTCAAAAATATCCAACAGCTAGGCCTCAGAATCTTGCACTTGGCAGAAGCCATGTGACATGTTCGACTTCCAAGGCGTGTTTGAAAACCGAAGCATTTACTTCTGGGTTTACGGCATTCGTAAATCGAAATGTTCCTCAATGGAGATGTTTGAAAACCGAGATACTACTGTACACTATTCACAATCAACCCAAATTGGAAACAACTCAGATGTCCTCCCAAGAGTGAATGGCTAAAGCAGGGCCCCTAAATGTATGCCAGTCTCAACTGGGGTTTAATTGAGGAGGCAGCAGGCCATGGTCATTTTGAGCAAACTTGGTGTATATACCTATTTCATGACAAGTCACCCTTCAAAGGGCAACAATGGTGTATTTTGCTCAGGAATCTTCAGTTTGGGCAGGTCTTGATGGAAACAGCTTGTCTTTGCTCCACAGGCTTGACTGAAGCAGACGCTTGACTTCCAAGATAGCTCACTGGCAAGATGGCTAGCAAGTTGGTTTGTCTTCACATGCACCTGTTTTGGGGGCTGCTTGGGCTTCCTCATAGCATGGTGGCTGGGATCCAAGAGCAGGCATCCCAAGAGACAGGCAGTGGATGGTCCCAGTTTCTTAAGGTCCGGGTCCAGAAACGGGTACTGTATCCTTCTGCCATGTTCTTTCAGTCAAGAAGTCCTGGAGCACAGATTCAGGGCAGGTAGCATAGACCTTATTTCTCGATAGCAGGAGTGTCCAAGGAGTATGGGATCACATTTGAAAACTATCACACTTACATTTACCTTCTGCCCTGCTGAAGACCTTGACCCCTGAGGGAGATGTGCCTGAATGTCTGCGTGAGAGAGTGGGCAACCACATTAGGCATCATCTTGCCTGCATCTGGCAAGGCTGGTCCCTTCATGCTTCCTTTTGCCTCCCACCTCTCACTGCCCTCATTCCCTGCCCCAAGGCTCTTGCCAGATTCTAATGTGAGCATGGTTTGGGAACCTTGCATAGCACAGTAAAGTTTATAAAACTTGACAATAATGTAAAGAATTATTATATCTTATTTTTCCTCCTTTTTGTAAGCTAGATTTTTCTGACTTGTTTAAGCATAGTAGGGACTATAAGAGATATTTTGGGAATGATCTAAAGTCTTTCCTATTTTGACAGAGGTAGGGGTTGGTAGAAGAATGACAGAAAGAATTAAAAAGAATGCAGGTGTACCAGTAGGGTCCTTGACACATAAGAGTAAGAGGTACAAATTCACACTCAGGTTTTAGTGGCCAGCAACTGCTTCACATTTCTCCCTTCTCAGAGAGAGCTGTGCTTTAACAGCAGTTGCATAACCAGGGTTGCATGCACTCCAAAGAAATGAATCTCTAATGTTTGAAACCCCACGGATTCACTGATATTACAGTTTTGCTATTGTTTGGTACTGTTCATCTTTTCTGTATCTAATCACATAGATGATTTCCCTAGAGCCACATCATGTCCTGTGAGACAAGCACAGTGCTCTTTGTGGGTGAACTTGGGCAGAGACCTCAAGTTTGGGACAGACTAATTGAAACCTTAAAGTTGTAAATTGGGAAAGTTTTTTCTAATGCTTCTTGGCACTCTTCTCCCACTCTCTCCCAACCTTGTCTGAATCTTTCTTACTCATCCTGGTAACCCTCTCCTCCTTTTTTGTCTGCTGTCAGGGAACCTATCCTCTATAAAAAAAAATTGAATCACACTAAAGTGTTCATGGCTACCACTAGGAGCTGAGTTTTTTGCTCTTCCTATGGAGATATTTGTGGTTTCCAGGGGGCTGATGAGGTAGGGTGATTCTGATTTCAAAGCGATGAATCTCTAATGCTAGAATTTCCCTAACAGGATAGCAAGAATGGGAGGATTTTTGAGGAAGAGGGCCCCGAACACTCTGTCCTTCATAGGGTGGTAGGCAAGTGAGTGACTTGGTAAGCCTCTGAGTTATTTCCAGTTCTGTTCTAGTGGTAACAATATTCATCTCATCAGGGTTACCTGATCCCCAGTACTTAGGAGCCTCCCCTGTTCACTTCTGCTTTGTCCAAGCAGACGCCAGTTGGCTTGCTTTCTTGCAGTTAAATAGGCAGTCTCCGTACAAATCAGCTATGAAATCTGCAGAACTACAGAGTATTTTACAAGTAATCAGTTCATGCAGATTGCACATAAATCATGTCTGCTCTGGCCCTTTGGACGCTAATGTTCCCTTATTAAGGCATAAGTAAGCCTTCCTGTTCTCATCTATCCTTCCAGACTTTTTTTAATTACTGAAAAGTACAGCCTGGTTGTCCTCCACCATCCTCTTCCACTATCACCCTCCCCTACACACACACACCCTCGTTGCTTTTTTGAGGTTCATTTTGTTTTTTTGGAACTTGCCAAATTGCCTTAGGAAGCTGGGTGCCTTGTGAATGAACTGAGCAGAAGGAAATTCTTATCTCTCAAAGGAAGCAGTCACCACGTTTCTGTGTGTGATATTCTTGGCCAGTTAATATTTTTCTGAAATATGTTCTGATGGCAGGACCAGTGCCCCGGAGAGGGGGGAAGGATTGGTCATGCTTGGTGCACTAAAAGAAAATATCTTCCATTGAAGTCTGGGGAGGGGATAAAAAGTCATTTCACGAATGTCATTCTGCCTAAATAAACAGAGAACCTTCATTGTTTTTAATCCCCTGGAAGACTAGAAGCTCAGTCACCCAAAATGCACATTATGTTAACATTTCTCCATTTTGTTTTCAAACTGTGGCTGCAGTTCTGTGCTCGAATACACGTGGATTTCTGCTTCCAATTTCTCTGGCCCTGCTATTAGTGTTCAGCCAGTTTTCATTTTGGTTTGAAATGATTCTCTAAGAGCGTGGAAGCGTGCTATTATTCCTGTGGTTTGGTTTATAAAAGAAAAAAGGGGGACTTTTAGATGAGGCCCATAAAAATACCACCATTTACTTTTAGAGATATTTTATGAATATAAGTCCCTGTCTAAATAATTACATTGAGGGTAGAAAGGACTTTGGAGTTTGAAAATTGTAGCAACAACTTATTATTCTCTCTTAGCAACCGCAGGGAAGGTGACACATCTCTTGCTTTTTTTTAATTTTCAGATGAACTGACACCATAATACACCATATTGCTTTTTAGATCCCATTTTTAAACCACGTACACAGATTGTAGTGGAACTGAGAGACTCTGAAGTATTATTTTCCTCAGATAGGGGAAAAGAGATATAGAACAGGTATGCTTTCGGTGTCATTTCAAAGTCACAGGATGTCTGGTAATGATATCTTAACAGAAAGAGAAGCCAGCTTGGGTACTGAGCGCAGTTCCTCGGGTGTTTAGGTCATATATTAAATTATATTCTAGATGTTATAAAGGTCCCTTATGTATTCTTCAGGGAAATTATGGGGTCTTTTATACTGCGGTGTTTAAATACAAAAATCTCAGGGAAAAAAACAATCACACTCCCCTCCTTTTTTCCCTCTGGTTGGCAGCTGCTGAGATGGGTTGCGGATTGAACAAGTTGGAGAAACGTGATGACAAACGGCCTGGAAATATCTATTCAACTCTGAAGAGGCCTCAGGTCGAAACCAAGATAGATGTGTCCTATGAATACCGCTTCCTGGAGTTCACCACCCTGAGTGCAGGTGAGTACAGGTACCCCGGTGTTCCTGGTGATGGGTGAGCTCGGACCCAGCCTGGCACCGCAGCCCTACCTGCGCAAGGTCAGCTGTAGCTGCCCCAGTCAGTGCTGCTGGGGCCTGACAAGGACACACTGGGGAAGTGGGCGTGGTGGGGGGGGGAGCTGTGGGGAAATGAAAAGTGTGGGCCTGTCCAAAGAAGACTGCTTGCAGAGATCCAAATTTTGATGTGAAACCTGTCATATTTTAAAAGATAGCACGTAATTAAAATTGTTACAAATTATAGCCATATATGAGCCAATTAGTACACATGGGAGAGCTGAATTTGGCCCATGGGCCAACCAGTTTACAGACCCTGTTTCACAGGAACATTTGCCTTATCTCCTCATATCGATCTGCCTGTCCAACCAAACTCACCTGCCCATTGTTCCACCGTCTTTTAAGAGTGCTCGTCCATCTGGGCTTGGCTTTGCCTTGCCTGAGCCAGAGGGTGTCTGGGTCACCTACCACCTCTAGTGTCCCACTTGCACTGATCAACATTTTCACTGGAGAGCATTTGCAGAGTGTGGGCTGGTGCTGTGGAGAAATGGTTTCCTGGAGCTTCTTACCTAGTGGGAAAGAAGACTCATACACATAAAAACAACAGAACTCAACAGGTTATAATTGTAAGCTGGAAAACATGTAAAATATGTTTCAGAAGAGGAAGGGAGCATTCTTCCTTTTGGGGGTTCCCTGAAAGTTGGGAGCAAAAACCTGGCGCTACAAAACTAAAGCATCTTAAGACACTTTCCCCCTGGGCTTCTGAGTATATTTAAGCTTCTAGTCACAGAAAAGAAAATTAGTGGGACCAGCCCTCCTATCTGTGGGTGTGGATCCTGGCTCTGTTGTGGAGTAGCTGGGCAAATCGCTAGGTCTGCAGGGTCGTCATCTATCAAATGAGCACACGAATATCCACCTCTTAGGTCAGCTGTGACCATGAAAAGGGGGAAGATGGGTGAAGCTCCTAGCACAGTGTCTGGCAGGAAGTAGGGCTGCTAATATTGCTACCACTCCTCCCCCTCCTTGACTACTCCTACTATGCCCACCTCCATGCTGAGGCTCCACCTGCTGCTTCCTGAGCCCTGAGAGAGATGGGCAACTGGGTGTCTCTGCAGGGACCTTCTGTGTACCCCTCCAAGTCCCCAAAACGGAACCCAGCAGCTTCCTCATCAGATTACTTCCTTCTGGCACCCTTGATGAATAATGTCACCACCATCCCCTTAGACTGATTTAACACCCTAGTCCCCTGTGACCATGCCTTCTCCTCAGCCACCATTTCCGTTCCATCACCGAGCCTATTAGAACTACTTCTGAAAAAGTTTATACTAGAGTTAATGTAACATGAACAAGTCCAAACACAAAATTATTCGGAGCATTTGGTCACCCATTATTTGTTTAATGAATATTTGAGTGCCCGCAACATTCTAGGCATTCTAGAACATTCTAGAACAATTGAGGAAAAAGCACAAAAGCATGTACAGGAAGGAAGATTGGAAGGAAATATTACCAAGATGTTAAAAATTGATTGTCAAGGTACTGAGATTATGGGAGAATTCTTTTTTATATATTTTTTTGCATTGTGGTTATATTTCTTCTATTATTAAGAAGAGTAATTTTTGCTTACCTGCTCTGTCTTCCCACTGCTTCATCACTCATCATCTGAATTACTTCCCTAGGCTCCTTATCTGCTCCTCGCTTCCTTGTGCCCCAGTTGTAGCACCCACGCTATTTTCTGCATTGTGATTTCTTTGATTGAATTACGTTTTGTTTTCTGATTATAAAATGAACATATGCCCATTATAAAATGTTAGGAAAACACTGGGAAAATCCTAGCTGTTTCTCCCTGCTTCTGCTTTTGTCGCCCCACAGGTTGTGGCACCCCGCTGCTCAAAGCCTTGTTGTGGCTCTCCTTACCCCGAGTGGCACCAGCTTCCCTCTGTCTTCATTCTCTTGCCATTTGTCCTGTGTGTTCCACCACTGCAGACTTGCTGTTTCTAGAAGCCACCAGGCTTCCTCAGGGCTTTTGCACTGCCTGTTGCCTCTGCCTGGAAGTCTACCCAGATAGACTCTTTACTCAAACTCTTAATCCCCTTTTCTGTGGAACCTTCCCTGACCACCAATTTAAAATTTCTACCAACCCTCCACCCACCCCTCCATCCCTTTCCCTCTTGATTTTTTCCATAACACTGCTTACCATCTTGCATACCATATATTTTGCTTATTGTTGTTTGTTTCCTTATTTATTGCCTGCTTTCCTTTATTAGAAGGTGGAAGCCCTTCTAATGAGTGCAGAGATTGTGTGTGTTGGATCTGCTGTATCTCAGTACTTAAAACAGTGCCTGGCACATAGTAAATAATCAATATTTGTTGAATGAGTACTCAATGTATATTTTTGGATCCCGCTTTTCTTCACCTTAATATTGTATGGTGAGGCATGCCCTTTGTCATTCCATATGTTCCAAAAGTATGATTTAATGGCTATACCTGATTCAATCACTCAGCATACCATGATTTATTTAGAAGTCCCCTTTTATTGGACATTTAAGTTATTTCAGGTTTTGGGCTATTATAAATAATATTGTGATAAGCAATGCTGGACATAAATCTTTGCACACATTGCTGATTATTTCCTCGGGAATTACTGAGTTGAAAGATACAAATGTCAGGACTCCTAATAAATTGCTAAATTGCCCTCGAGATAGGGCCTGTTTGTATAAAACACAAATCTGACCATGCTGAACTCTTTGGCTGGTTCCTCTGGATGAATGAAATGGAGGTTCCAGCGGGCGCTCAGGGCTTTCCTCAGCATGGCCTTGCTCTTTGCCGACCCTCCCCCAACTTGTCCTCTGGAGGACCACGTGCCTTGGCCCTTGGCCTTGCTCTCTCCCCACTGGGACGCTCCCTTCCCAGTTTCCCAGCTTAGCACAGGTTGCTCCTTCCACACAGGGCCTGCCCCATCCCTCACTGCTTGCCAGAATCCCACCCACCTGAAATAATTGTTCCTTCTTAACATCCATCTCATGGGAATTACTCTTTTCTGCATACCTATAGTCTGTCAATACCATCCTTATGCCACTTTTATCCCATGTATTACACTTATTCCTTGAGGGCAAAGACCAAGCCTTGCTCATCTTTCTATTCTTCTTTTTCGTTCATGCTTTCTAGCTGAGAATAGTGTGTCCTAAATAGTTCTAGTTAACCTTCATAGTAAACATTACATATGCTGTTTGTTTCCCTGGCAGCCTGGCAAGTTCTTTTCCAGGACTTCTAATGGGATTATTCCTTATTGATTGATCTCTGAGTAGGATTCTATCATACGGATGTACCACAGTTTGTTTTTCTGCTCACCTATTGATGGACATTTGGCTCATTTCCAGTTTTTGGCGATTACAAATTAAGTTGCTGTGAACCTTTATCTTTGTGTGGCTTCTTACGTCATTTCATCCTCACAGTAACCTAATGAGGTATATGCGTACACACATTCCTTTGTTGCTGATAAGGAAACGGACACTCAGAGAGGTTAAGTAACTTTTCTAAAAATGCAGTGCTAGGAAGTGACTGGGACAGAATTTGAACCTAGATCTCTTGGGCATCAAAGCTCTTGTCCCTTCTAAGCCGCAAGGCATTAGACAAATAGGCATTGACACCAATGAGAAGCACCAATTCTTGTTAAAAAACTTGTGTTATCATGTAGAGGCACATAAGAATATTCCTCTCCTATATGGTTTTGGCCATCGAAAAATGTTAAGTAGCATTTGATGATGCTTATTTTTCATAGAGAAGATGCTCATCTGACTCTAATAAATTACAAGTCGGGGAAAGGGTGCTGGTCCCCTTCCACCTGATGGGACCACATGCACTTTTGAAAAAAAATCAAGATCCGACTTAACATTGTTTTGGTTGTCCTTTGCTGAGAGCTTGGTGCTGTAGTGGATGATTCTGGAACCTGCAACCTCACTGGTAGGGCTGGCAGAGACAAAAGGCAGCAGGCATCGCACAGTGAAGCACAGAAGCTGCTCCAAATCTCAGTTCTGGGTGATTTGATCAGGTCTGAAATTTTTAATTAACTCTGGTCACCAAGGGATGAACGTGCCCTTTGATGGGTTTCATCACAGACAGAGGCCCATAAAGCATCATAATTTCTGCAAAAACAGTGCCTTGTTGTCCCTTTTATGTGTGCATTGTGCCAGCTTCTCTGTGCCAGGCCACTCTTAACACCACTTGAAAGCTACCTGTGTCAGCTCCATGAGAATCAACTGTGTTTTATATGAGTTCAGTGCCAGGGACAGTTGGCACAGTGAGTGATCTGTATAACAAGGCTTGTGCCTGGGGCGTGATCTTTGCTTGAACAATCGAGTCCTGCACTGTCCAGTGCGGGAGACAGCAGCCACATGGCTATGTAAATATAATAATTAATTCAAGTTAAATAAAATTAAAAATTCAGTTCCTCTGTCACACTAGCCACACTTCAGATACTCAACAACCCCGTATGGCTGGTGGCTGCCATACTGGACAGCATGGATAGAGAACACTTCCCTCTCCACAGAAAGTTCTATTGGGCAGTGCTGCTCTAGTCTGTTTTCAAGAGGAGATAACTTGGTTCCAGGCCTGAATCTGCATCTCTAATTCAGATTAAAGTACTGTTTTTACTATGAAAGTTTGCCCTTGGGTTCTCTAGGGACCATAAGATGACAGTTCATTGGTTCCACAAATAGTTATTGAATGTCAACCTGGGGCCAGGTATTGTTCCTAAGGAATATGGGTGGACTGAACAGGAGGTTTAGCCTGGTTGTCTTAGGTTTATCTCAGCTGCCATAACAAAGTACTCCAGACTGGGTGGCTTAACCCACAGACATTTATTTTCTCACAGTTCTGGAGGCTGTAAGTCTGAAATCAGAGGGCTAACATGGTTGGGTCCTGGTGAGGGCTCTCTTCCTGGCTTGCAGATGGCTGCCTTCTTGCTGTGTCCTCACATGGCTGAGAGAGAGAGACAGAGAGCTTTCTCTCTCTCTTTCCTTTCTCTCTCTCTCTCTCTCTCTCTCTCTCTCTCTCTCTGTCTCTCTCTCATCTCTCCTTATAAGGACATTATCCTATTGGATTAGAGCACCCCTCCCTTATGACCTCCTTTAATTTAAATTACTCCCTTACCCCAAACACAGTTACAGTGGGGGTCGGGGCTTCAACATTTGAATTTCGAAAGGACACAATGCAGTGGTCTAGTCCACTTGTCAAGATTGGTTCAAACTCTCTTAGAGATGAAGAAGCAGGCGATGGTAGTACTCAGTGCTAGAGTGATGGTGATAGAGGGGATATTGTATCCCCCAGTCTTGTTGGAAGGCTTCGTGTGTCAAGAAAGGCGTGAGATCTGCAGGTGGGTTTGGAGTTAGCCAGGCAGAAGAGTGAGGGTGGATGGACATGACCTTTTCAGGTAAGGGGTGGGAGGGGCCAGAACCTGGAGACAACATTGCATATATGGGAAGCTGTCAGCAACTCAATTTGGTTGGAGTGTGGCCTTTGGGAGGAGTAAGTAGCCAGATGACTAAAGGTCTTAGTTCTTGGATTGAGGACTCTAGCCTCTGTCATTATCACTGAAGGTTTTTAAGGTGAGGAGAGGGTAAGTGACATGATCAAATTCACATTCTGGTAAGATTGCTCTGGGCGTAGAATGGAGAAGGATGGAAGGGGTGAAATTGGGGGAGAGGAAACCATTTGGAAGCCATTTTAATCATCAAGCAAGAGGTGAAGGTAGTCTCAGCTGAAGGAGTTGCAGTGGGAACAAGAGAAGTGGGTGGGGTCAAGAGAGATTAGGAGGCGATCCCAGGGTCTGAGTGGCAGGTGAGGGAGAGCAGGGAGTGGAGGTGGAGGTATGTTAGTTGGCACCTCGATGGCTGTCATGAGGGCCATATAGCTGGATACTCTGATTCTGTTTTAAAGCATTTTCAAATAACGTTTTCACTCAATCATCCAAGTATCTCTGCAAGCTGGAAAGAAGGTATTACTTTTTTCTCTCCTTTATTCAGATGGAGAAGTATACTGTAAGTAGTAAGTGGGACCAGTGTTTGAATTCTCTTCTCACAGGATTTTTGTACTGCACATAAAAGAGAGCTCAGTGCCAACCTGTCAGGCCTACTGACGGGTATCTCAGTGAATGTGTTTAAATAACTGTATTGAGGTATATAAATATACCTCAATATAAATAAAATACACTCATGTTAAGTGTATGGTTTGATGAGTTGTGATAAACGTAAACACCTGTGTGGCGCCCACCACACCCAAGATACAGAACTTTTCCATCACTTCAGAATTGTCCCTCATGCCCACCACGCCCCCAGCTCTTGCCCCAGACTCCCACTGATCTGCTGTCATTGTAGATGCGTTTTGCCTGTAGGTTCATTTTCTTTTAGAATAACAGGAGTAGAAGCACACCATGTATTCTTTTGTCAGACTTCTTTAACTCAGTGTAATGCTTTTGTGATTCATCCATGCCATTGTATGTATCCAGATCTCATGCCTGTGCCGCAGATTGTTTAATCATTCTCCTGTTGAACACTTGGGCTGTTTCCGGTTTGGGGCTATTATCAAAACAGCTGCTATGGACATTTGTGAACAAGTCTTGTGTGGACATATGTTTGTTTCTAGTGGGTAAATATGCAGGAGTGGAATTGCCAGGTTGTTTGGTAAATGTGTGTTTACCTTCACAAGAAATTGCCCAGCTGTTTTCCAAAGTAGTTGTACCGTTCTACTTTTCCAGCGACAATGTATGCAAGGTACGTAGTAGCTTCAGTTGTTACATGTCGTTGTTGGAGCTACTCTTTATTCAGCCACTAGGGTCATTAATCAATTTTAAACAAGCTAACAACAATCATGTGAGGGGGTGGAGTCACCTCCATTGTATAGAAGAATATATTGAGATCTCGAGTTTGGAGAGGTTATGAAAGTCACTTGTCCGAGGCCACCAAGCTGTTGGATATTTGTAGCACATCGCGTCATCTTACTGAACACTAGAGCCTTAACTTTGGGCGCTCTTCATCCCTGACTGTCCTGCAATTTGTGGTGAGTTTAAACTAAACTGAAGGGCTTCACCCTGAAAAAGTCGAAAAGTAACTCATGCTCCATCGCACATCTTCTTCAAGCTGGTCTTCTGTTTCTCCCCTTAAATTCTTGCTTGTAAAACATTCCCATGACACACATTACAATTTCTAGGATCAGTTCACACGGCCACATTTTTTAAATTCCCATCTTTGTGGTTTTCCTGTCTAAGAGGGCTTTAAGAGCTGACCTTTGGGATTTTTTTCTTCAACAATGTGTTGACCAGGCTCAAACTTAGAGTTTGGCTGCCAGCATTAAGCTCTGTATATAAATTTTGGGTGGTCATAATAATAACATAGGATGACATTCACTATTCAAAACATGCATGTTATGCAATGAATCATTTAAGGATCCAGTTTTTATTTAATGTCTAGTCTGGGTAACTGTAGCCCTAAACACAACTGCAGAAGCAGTTGAGAATCATTGTCTGTTTAAGTTGTGCTTTTAATCTCTCTTCACAACCTGGAAGAAGACTACTCTGAAAGGAAGGATCCCAATTTACGTTAAGGTCTAAAAATTAACAGACTACAGTGTTTTGGGGCTAAGAGCTTGGATGTCTGATGGCTAGTTATAAATTCTGGCACTGTCTGGTTTCATGGGTCATGAAAAGATAAACAACTTCTAAGATATTGTCCAAAATAATGTTAATCTCCAGAGAAAGACTACAAGCCTTTAGGACTAATTATTTTCTCAGAGTAGTGGTTCTCCAACTTGAAGGCAAGTCAGAATCATCTGGGAGGGCTCTCTAAAACCCAGAATCCCAGGCCCTTGCCCCAGAGTTTCTGATTCAGTAGGTCTGGGCAAGGCCTCCGAATCTGCATATGTGACAAGTTCCCAGGTGATACTGGTCTGGGGACCACACTTTAAGAACCTTCAAAGACCAGATGGTGTGCAAATTTCTTTTATCTGAGTGGAGATGGGAGGGGAAAATAAAAGATATTGGTGTGATTTTTTTTAAAGCATAACATAAATTCAGTAACTACCTATATACCTAACTATATATTATGAGCAACTTATAATTTATTGCCTTGAAGTAGCGAGTAATAAATATATTTGGAAGGACAGGCCATATTCTTAAAAAAAGAAAAAAATACCAGTTGACACAATGATTCTCAAAACTTTGTTTTAACAATTTTCATGTTCCAGGATGCACCCTAGATCAATTAAGTCAGTAATGAGGAAGGGACCTGGACATCAGTATTTTTTGAAACTACAGTTGATGCCAGTGTGTAGCCGTGGCTGAGAACGAGTTAACAGGCATTTGTGAAGTACCAGGTGGTTGGTAAAAGCGTGGGTACCCCAACTCGTTACCCTCAGGTGGGTCACATGTGCTGATATTTTGTTTCCCTACAGCCCTCGAGCTGTTTGAATCTCCTGCAGGTCACTTCAGTTTCCCGAAGCCTGGTTTCTTTCCCCAGTATGCTGAATGTGTGACATGGGATAAGTTGGGAAGCCTTGGTACAAACAATTGTTCTTAAACTTTAGCAACATCAGAATTATTTAGTGGGCTTGTTCGGACACAGAGTGCTGAGCCCCTGCCCCTAGAATCTGTCATTCTGTAGGTCTAGGGTGGGGCCCAAGATTTTGCATTTCTAGCAAGTTCTCAGGTGATGTTGCCACTTGCTTTAGCTGCTATGGAAACCCCTGGATTAGACCAAGGGCAGTAAATTCCTCCCGGCGGCCAAAATCATCCTTCTGACTTGAGTCTTCCACATCTCAATTGTAACTGAAACCCAGCTGTCCCCAGTGGACACCCCACCTGTCCAGGGAACCCTAAAACCTTGAATGGTGGCCCATCAGAAAAGCCAATGGTTCTCAAGCCGGCTCCTTCCGATTTGCCCTTAGCCTCCTCTCCCAACAGTCATCCCAGAAACCTGTTTGCTGTTCCTGAAATGGAAGCACAAATTGCTGCCCCTCTGCCTTTGCTTGTACCATACCCCATATGGAACACGGACCCTCCTCCCTACCCCACAAGGCTAATTTGGGTCCTTCTTCTCCTTCAAAGTCCAAGAAAAGCTTCTCCTCCTCCAGGCTTTCTTCCCTGAGAGCCCAGCCCTTCGGGGTGACCAGCCACTGTGGAGGGGGACAAGAGGACAAGGAGGGAAGGAAGCATTTGGGGGTGAGAGGTGGCATGGATGGGCATGCGTATTGGCAAGGAGGTCATTGTGCCCAACTAGAGAAAGAGGAGTGAGGGGTAGGTTAAGAGAGCAGTTTCTTGCTGGCTAACGGGTTTGTAGCTAGTGGTCTGGGACCTGCAGACTGCCCTTTCTTGTGTAGGGGCCTTGGCTAGTGAATGCCTGTGCTTTTTCCACTTGGCCAGGGCAGGAAGGCATAGCCCAGCTCAGGGCACAGCCAGAGTTATGACCAGCACACACCAGGCATATCGGGTGCCCAGTTGCACCCCCACATCTAATTAGAGCTTCGTTTTTTCTTACATGTCTCATCACACTTAGCTCTAACCACTGCTCCTTAGAAGCAGGTCTGTTGGCTGTGGTTGGGCCCCGGCAGTCACATGATCCAGACTCCTTGGCTCTTTTCTGGAAGCCTTTGCCTTAATGAGGTCTCCACCACCTCTGTTCCCTGTACCCTTTTCTGTTTCTTTGTCTTGCCCTTTGCAAGTCTGACCAGGCTCCATAGAAAGGATGTGGAGTTGGCAACCTAGAACAAGCGTTAATGGACAGAGCTTGAGTCTGTGATATATCAAGCAGTGGGTTAGGAGTGACACCTGGCCATTGGTGCCTGCAGGTGTGGGTTCCCATTTACAGGGAAGCCCCACATAGGAAGCTATGGAAAGGAAGAAAAGGAACTGGGGGGCGGGGTGGTTATTTGCATTACAGGAGGATTCTTGGTTTAAAGTGGGTTTCACCATGGGGTTCCTTTAGATGGAGCCTCAAGTAGCCTGAAGTGTTTGTTTTGCCATCCTTAATGAGGTATTTATTACCTCTCTCTAAATATGATACCTGCAGCTTTAGAACATAACAAATTCATCTATAATATTTGCAGCCCTTCAGCAGAACTGAACATAAAGTCACTGATGTTGATGGCATTTTTTTCAGGCAAAACAAACAAACAAATAAACCAACCAATCTTGAAGCAAACTGTCAGGAAGCCATGAAGGAGGGGAAGTGGATGAATAGAAGGGATACCCAAAGCAGCCCTGGATGTTACAGCATAAGGCATATGAGGTCCCCTGGTCTTGAGTTTGGGAGTAGGGGGATGACTTTTTACATCTCCCAAACCTTAAGTTCATGGCTGAGGGAGGGTCCTCTTCTTCAGCCCTAATCTCAATGGCAGAAAGGCTGTTCTGCCCCTGTGCCTTCTCTTGGCTTTCTGAGGGTCCCAGCAGATGACGAGAGCAACAGACTTGGGTGATGATGATAATATCGTAACAGTAATAACAGCTAACAAGCCATGTGCTGTGCTTGGTGTAAGTTAATCATCACAGGGACCTGATTTTATAGATGAGGAAATGAGGCTCAGAGAGGTTACCCAACATGCCCACGGTCACACAGCAAATATATAATGGAGCTAGAATCAGAACTGAGACTTGCCTTCTTCAAAGCCTTTGTTCTTAAGCAATGTTGACTGTACCAGCTTTGAGGTACAGGTACAGCTTTGAGGTTTACTAGGCTCTGAGCTGACATTTGAAGACTAACTGTGATGGCCCTCCCTTTGACCCCTGCTTTAAGGAGAACTGACCTGTGGGTTTGCTGAGTCATAGGTGATGGGCATGAAAATAGCAACTAAGTGTCATGCTGTACAGGTTGCCATGCAGCTTCATATAGTTTAGCTCAAGGAATCCTTACAGCTCTGTAAGTGATTTTTCAGTCTTGTTGTATAGGTGGGGAGGCTCAGTCACAGGATGGGCCTGACTTACAGGCCACAGCTTGAACTTCGGTCTTCTGTCTCCCTGTGGCCTGTGCATCTTGCTGCTGCCCAGGCCCCTGAAGGTCTGGGAGTTGGAAAGCCACATTAAAATCACGCTGCCTATCACTTGTTGAGAACCACTTTTCTTGTTTGCCAAGGTCACAGATGTGGATGAATAACCTACTAGGGTGTAGTGGTAGCTCCCATTTGGTGCTGGTTTTAAAAAAGGGCTGTTTGACCTCTAGCTCAGATTTGGAAGGCCCCGTCTGAACTTGGGTACGTGTGGATGGCTGCCACACAGTCCCAGTTCTGTCAATGTGCCAAGCTCAGAGTTTATCTTGGGCTGAATATAGACTCCTCCTTTGCTGAAAATAGTATGTGCTGGAGGGTAGGGAAACATTTTCCTTTCCTAGAAAATCACTCCTTGCTCCTCTAGGTAGCATTGACTTCTGTGAAACCATCTGTTCTTCCGATATAATTTCTAGGCTATTAGATTAAATAGTTTCTCCTGACCCACTTTCAGCTTCTGTTTCCTTTCACTGTTCATTAATAAATTGTGTAGCAGAGTTTTCATGGAGAGTGTGTGTGTTTATTTATGTAATTTCAGTTTGGGCAACAGCAATTGTTGGGCGCTGTGAATTTATTTAATTTCCTACTCGTGTGTCACGTTTGTTTTCAGTTTCGATAATTGCTAAGAGTTGGGTGCATTTTTTGTTTTTAAGACTCATGGAAGGAAGTCAGTGGCATGAGTTATGAGTTGAGGTTCTGGTTGGGAGGTGTGCTAAAAACAGACCCTGTTTTTAAACAGAAGATGCAGAGTGGTAAGGAAATTAGTTCCCATAAAACATGTCTTACCGCAGATAAATATGCTTTTACAGAGTGCGGATTTTTAAAGATAAATGAGATAATATGTGTGAAGTGGCTTTAAGCTTTTCTGAGCAAAGCTGCTATATACATCTTCTGTATTGTTGCTTTTGATAATGCAACGAAATCCACTATTAGTATTAATATTATTGTTAAACATTCACTAATGGAGGTAATAAGATTAGATTTAAGAGGAAGGAAGTCATTCTTTGCATTCCTTTCTTAATATAAAAACTCTTCTTGCTCTTTTCCCAGCTACTCCAAATCCAGAGTAAGAACCAACACTCAGTCTTGTATGACAACGGGCTCAGGTGTGTGTGTGTATATGTGTGTAAGCAGTAAATTTCAGAGACTTAAGGCTGCCTTCAATAAAATGAAATTCCTCCTTGATGACTGTTATCTGTCAAAGCAGAACCAAGTTATTTTTCTACAGGGATTCATAAAAGCATCGCCATGGTAGTGGCAATAATTTTTATCTAATTTGGTTAAAATGGAACAGAAAACAACTTAATATTTTATGCCCGCTATTAATTATTGTTATTAGCGATACTACAAAGAAATTCGTAAAGAGGCCTTAACCGGTACTTGGACCAGATTTCTCGGGTGCTTCAGAAGAAAGGAGGCCTGTTGAATTTTTCCTATGAAATATTTTCAAAACTAATTCTGGTGTGACAAAGTAAGTGATTTTGGCTTCAAATTGCATGTCACTGCCGTTAAGTCTAGAAAGTCATTTCCTCAGTTCTGTATTTCAGATGTGCTGTTAGCTGTTCTTTGTTTATAGGTCAGATCTCCTGATAAAGAAAAATTATGTAGGCAATGGGGACGTGCTACCCTTATCAGCAGCTGGAATTTTTTCTCATTCTGTTGTATAAACATGGTTTTCAGGTGCATTCATATGACTTACTAGGAGAAGGATGCATTAGTTTGACAGCTTTATCAGGCCCTCTTAAAAGAAGAAGGGCATTATTTCAGTTGTGTATCCCAGGTGTAAATTCAGAGTTGCTTGGTAAGTAGGGCACAATATGGCGCCATATGGAATGGATGTTGCTTTTGATGCAAGATTGGTAATATATTCCTCAGGGAGCTGACGTAGTTGGTGGGGTGGATTTTCCTTGATGGAGAAAGCAGTCTTGTTTGACAGGGTATTCAACAAAATTAATTCACTGGATGTTTATTGAGTACTTGCTCTCTTTCAGTCTCCAGGCTGGTCATGCAAATGTGAACAAGAAGGCGGAGTCTCTCAATGTAGAAACTAATGTCTAAAACATCTCACCCAATTCTGCCTTATTAATATCCTAGCTCACTGTCTCTTTTCCTGTATCTGGAAACTAGTCCAGTGTGGGCACTGCCTTAATAGAGCCTGTGTTATCTTGGAAAAGCATCTGCCTCGACTTATCATGATCTATCTTTGACCTGGCAGGCCCTGCATGGTTGGGTGGGCACAGGAAGACCCTGGAAAACCTAGAGCAATTCTGATCTCTGGGATCACCAAACGGCAGCTTGGAAAACCCCTGCATTAGGGCCTCAATTAAACCAGCTTCCTGGGGGTGAAGGACTCATCTGGGCTGCTCATTGCCTACAGGCTGAGCTTTTAGGGACTAAATAGATGCATCCAGGATGCCTTGGCGTGTGCGCTCAGGTTTTCAGTGCATTGTGGCTTTCTTGGTGAGAGATGGCCTGTTTGGCTAGGGTAAGATGAAGCTCGTGAAAGAAAAATTATTGCTGCTGCTTCTAACAGCCTGGGCTGAGATGCAGCCTAGGAACAGCGAGAAGGGCATTGAAGATTTGCTCGATGGCCTTGCTTTTCCCCCCCAAACTGGCAGCCCAACTGCTCCCTTTCTCACCACTGTTTCTTGCCAACCTGGAAACTGTAAATTAAAACAGAAACTTTTTAAAAATTTTTACTCAGTAGGTTCATATTGTGAACTTCATGTAAATGGATTCGACCAAAATTATTAACAATGGAGAAAACTTACCATTTCTCCTAACACCCTTTACTTTCTTTGCTATAAAGTGAGAAGTCAGAGGTGGCTTAAGGCAGATGACGGGGGGCAATGCCCCAGAGAGGAGAACCAGCCAAGGTTTTGTTCTCCAAACTGGGAATAATGTGGGAGTCCTGGGCAGAGCTTGGAAATAGGCACTTAGTTACCTGAGGTAAAAACAACTTTAAACTCAACTTCTCTGCGTATTAGGTGTGTGGTACTGAGCAGCATGGTAGGCGCCCTCTAAGATGGCCCCAGTGATGGTTGCCTCCTGGTGTTCACGCCCTTGTGTAACCTTCCCTTGAGTATGGGAGGTCCTAGTGACTTCCTTCTGGTGAGTAGGGTACAGCGAAAGTGACAGGATGCCACTTCCATGATTAAGTTATAAAAGACGGTGGCTTCCATCTTGGACTCTCTCTTGCTGACTCCCTCTGAGGGAAGCCAGCTGCCATGTTGTGCACTGCTCAATGGAGAGACCATGTGGCAAGGAACTTAGGGAGGCCTTTTGCTAACAGCCAGTGAGGAACTGGCCCTTGTCCAGCAGCCCTGGAGGATCTGAGTTCTGCATGAGCTTGAAAGTAGGTCCTCCCCCAGTGGAGCCTTGAGATCCCTTTGACCCTGATGCCACCTCATTAGAGACCTTGAGCCAGAGAGACCCAGCTACACTGCACTTGGATTCCTGATTCACAGAAACTGTGAGGTAATGAATGCTTGTTTTAAGCTGCTAAGTTTGGGGGTAATTTGTTATTAATACATACCAATAGAAAACGAATACAGACTTTTATGAGAGGCAGCATTGTGGAGTAGTTGAGAGCACAAACTCTTGAGCCAGACTTCAATTTCTGGCTCTGCCACTTATTAGCTGTGTGACTTTGGGAAAGTCATTAACCTCTCTGTGCCTCTGTTGCCTCATCTGTAAACAGGAAATATAGTTTTGGGCTTCCAGTCTCTATATTCTGGGAAGACTAGCTTGAAGGAGGTGGAAATGGGTTTTAATTGACACAATTCACAGTTTCTGCCACAGTGAACAGAAAGAAGGGGCCACATTAGTAGCTTTTGTGACTCTTGCAAGCTTCTTAGATTCCCAGACCATGTGGCTCCCATGTGGCCAAGGGCAATTTTCCAGAGGAAGGGGCAGCCAACATACAGCACCTGGGGAATGGGGACACAGGTCCCTTCAAGGCCATGGACAAGAGTGATCCCTGCCGTGACCTACTAGTCTGGAAGCAAATGATCACTGTTCATTTTTCCGCCCTCATCCTTCCTTTGATGCCATGAGCCACGTCCGTAGCATCTCTAATTTTATGTCATAGGCCTTGTCGAGCAGAGTGTATCTCTTCTCAAGACTAAATTATATGGTTAAAAAAAGCCTTCTGCTTTGACCACAGTTATTTATCACCCTGGCTGTAAACTGCCAATCCTGGCTTCCAGCTGTGAAAGTCAAGACTTACGACACTTAAACATATTGAGGGAATGCAAATGTCCTGTGGCTACCTTTCCACAAAGCCCCAGCACTTACATAAATAAATGACTGAAGAAAAGTTGGAAGAGAGAGGCCTCCAAAGCCCTCTGTTAAACTTGAGAATTGTTCTTCACTAGATGCCAGCATCTGGTCACCCCATCAGTAGTAATGGGGTTCAGCTCTTCCCAGACGTCCCCAGTTCATTGTGAGCTGTTTACTTGTAGACACAACTAGATTGTTTTTCTCCTTTTTTCTTTTCCCTCCTTCCCTCCCTCAATTCCTTAAACTATGTTCCTCTAATTCAGTCCTACTTTAAAAATAAACATGAAATTTTTATCTAGAGAAAGAAAAAAATATATAAATGATACTACCTCTCCTCAATTTTTGAGTTTCTTGTGTCTTCTTGTTGTTTTCACTTTATCTGCTCTCTAGCAGGAAAATAAAATTGCATTCAATTGACATGCTGTCCTGCTGGGAACTCAAGATACATTACACCCTTTCTGTGTGTTCCTAGTTGTGATGAAATGATGGAAAATCTCTGGCAACCTTAAACGAGATAGGCACTGGTGATTTACCCAGTATCAGGAAGGAATATCATAATTTACTCATTTTTCCCCATGAAAAAAACACTGTAAGAGTTGAGGCAGTGGATGCCACATGAATATGGGTGTGCTTTAATGGAGACGCCATTAATAATTTACCTGAATAGTATAATAGTTGCCGTTTTGTGACCAAAAACGTGTCTCGACCTCTGCTTTATGGATGAAAAGTAGGATCAATTAATATTGAGTGATGACAGCTTCCCTGTGGAGAGAAAATGGGAAATCTCGGTGTCGTCATCTGCCTTGTGACTAAGAAATAGCTTTTCTTAATTGTACGGAACAGAGAAACCCAGGGGGATGTAATTCATTTCTCTCCAGTTTGCCATGTAAATTGAAAGTAAAGAAAAATAACCACACGCCACAGTGGGGACGTGAACTCAACCACTGAGCTATGTGTTAGTTGTAGGATTTGCTGGAAACAGGCGGACAGCTTTCTCCCTCAATGTAGAATCTCCTTTCATAATGGCATGCTCCGAATATCTCCAGAATCACGTGAGCAGTGTCTCTCTAATGGTATTGTGGAACCCCTCTGCCCGGAAAGCTCCACTCCCACATCTTCTCATGGCTTATTCCTTCCCCTCATCCAAGTCTCTGTTTAAATGCCGCCTTCTCCGTGAGGCCTTTTCTTACCATCCTGCCTAAAACAGCCCTTCCCTTCGCCCCATTCACTTTCAACTTCCACTCCCCGCTTTCCTTTCTTCATGGACCTTGCATCGTCTGAGATCATACTGTCATTTATTTTTGCGTTATTTATGGTGTCCCCCAACAAGAACGTAAGCTCCATGAGAGCATGGCTTTGCCTGCTTCACTGCTACGCCCTCAGAGCCCCAGTGCTGAGGGCGCTCATTGAATGACTGAATGATTAATGTGCGAACTGTATAATGCGGGATAATTTTAAAATTCTTTCACATTCACACCAGTCGTCTTTAGAGATATATTGACTCCAGGCAGGTAACGCAGCTTCAGTTGATCCTCTGAATGTGGTTTGGTGCCATTATCCTTATATATTTGTGCCAATAGCCACAAGTCCCCATATGTAAGCATCCCGTTGACATCAATCCCCAACCTTCTGTGAGATGGGGCTCCCAGAGGACCCTGTACATCTTCATAGCAGTGATCCCAGTTCTTTATTTGTTCAGTGTCTTCTCTGTCGCGGGATTTTAAGCACCTTGAGGATGGAGGCCATTTCTGTCTCGTTAACTGCTCTGTTCTCAGCATTTACCACTGACCTACATGAGGCTGCTTCTGGGGGTGTGGAAAGATGCTGGAAGTTGGAACCAGCTGCTCCTTCCAGGATGGGGTGCTGCAAACAGAAGGAGGTTCCTTTCCCCTCTCCTGCCATCTACTCTCCATCTAGAGCTCACACTGGCAGAATAAAGAGGAAGTCAGCTGTCGAAGGAGGAATGCAGCGTGCGGAGTCCTAGCTCACCACACAGGTCAGGGCCTGGAAGGCATAATGTAGACCTGAGAGACAGCAACACAATGACCAACCTTCAAAAACACAGACCACACCTTCAAATTCTCACCATCCATATGCCCTTGTGCACATTCTTGATGTAACAAAACAGCTTTGCTTCTGCTTAGCAAGATGCAACTGTCCATGCCGTGCTCTCACTCTTTCATGAAAAAAAGTCCCAAGTGGCACAGTATGCTTCCCTGGGATGTGAATTCTATTTCTAGTCTGCAGGATGCAGAATAATCATATGGGACGGGTGCAACTAGAAGAGTAATCATCAGCCTTGCTCAGATATGGATTCCATGATTGTTGGACCTGGCTTTTGGCCTCAGTCAACACCTCATCCTGCTGGGCTTCATTGCCTGGTGGAACGATCCGAGAATCTAAATCTTTAGTTGTTCATATGCATGCATTCATTCATATTCATTGACTGCTGGAACTGTGTAGTCTCGCGGTGGAAGGACTGGCACTGATTCCGTTCATATTCCTGGTTCTGAAAGAGTGAATTCTAACTTGGCAGGATGGTGTCTCCCAACTGGCTCCATAGGAAATGTTGGACCATCAGATAGTGCTTTTCTTCAACACTCTACAGAATTTTGCAAGCACAGTGGTGGCTAAGGCTCTTCTGACTTTAACACTGCATTACGTGGTGAATCAATGGTTTCAAAATTGCATTGGATGGAAGCCTATGTTTTGTCATCACCTCGCCTCGAGTGCTTTAAAGTAGCCTTCAGACACCCATTGATGACCGGTGCACTGTCCCTAGCATCACTCATCACCACAGGGCTGGCCGGCTTCCTGGGGGTGTGCTGGCATCTTTCTCATGGAAGAGCCTGTGTTTATCTTGGAGGGAGGAAAACCAATAACAGCAGCATTAACTAGTAATTAATCAGCAGCTACTTATCAGTCCATCACCCTGTACATCAGGAAATATAGCTGCTGGTGGAGTGATTAAAAGCATGAGCTTTCGTGGGGCACAGATCTGGGCTTGAGGCCTGCAGACCTGGTGGGAGACCTGTCTCTCTAATTTGCTGTGTTACCTTGAGTGAGTTACTTAGCCCCTCTGAGTCTCAGTATCTAATCTGTAAAATGGTGACGTATTCCCTGGGGTGGTTAGAACTGAATGAAGTCATGAGATAAAGCATTGGGTAGGCCCATAGATCAGTAAATGGAAACTCTTTTTATGTTATCAAATGCAACGAAGAGTTGAATAAGAATTGTGACCACGAGGGCCTGACAGGATTTGCTGCCCAAGACAGGAATGATTTAAGTGATTCTTTGGACCTTCCTTCTCTCATGTGCAAAATGAGGTTTTGTCCTAATCCCTGTCCAAGGTGCCACCCACCTGTAGATGCTGGCAGACAATGGCTCATCACATTGGGTGGGAAACTTCGAAACTGTGGAATGTGGCACAACCCATGGCATGAGGACCACAGGCGTCTTTTGGCTGAGAAGAGGTCAGTGTTCACAGGGTGAGGGCAGCCCAGAGGTAGGTGTGAGGCTCAATACTCTCTGAGGGCAGGGCAGGATAGAGAAAAGTGGGGAGACCTTGAGGAGAAGCTCGCCCTCAGAGGAGAAGAGGCTGGCTGGGTTGGGGAAAATAGTAATGCTTTATATTAATAGAATGCTTGCAAGGATGAAGAGTGCTTTTGTGGATCGTATCTCATTTAATCATTCGATAATAAGGAGCTCTGAGTCTTACTCAGAGAACTCTGGGTTTATCAATCAGTGTGATAAGTTGATCAATTTGTGGAAATCTGGTGCCTCAGAGCACCCCCAGTGGCCTGGTATCGTGTCATCTTGCCCGGTTTTGGGAGCTGAGGTCATTTACTCTAGCCAGTAGTGTTGCATTCACTATATTGAAGGAATAGACAGGGTAATTGCAGTCTAAAATTGTGTGTGTGTGTGTGTGTGTGTGTGTGTGTGTGTGTGTGTACGTGCACAGACACGTGTATGCATGCACACAGCGAGAAGAAATATGTGCTATGAAGGAGGACATTTATAGCCAACAGTGATTTCCCAGAAACATTTAGAAGGGAGAGGAGCCACTGAGGTCACCCCACCCATGCGTGACCCTGTGCAGATGAGGAAACTGAGGCCATTGGTGGAGAAAGAGCTCGTCCAGGGCCAGTCAAGCTGGTGGCGTCAGCCTCTGAAAGAATCCAGATTTCTTGGCGACTCCTGGTCTCATCGTGGCCCCGTGTTGGCCACGTTTCTCAGCTTTTGATCATTGAACATTATGTTAATCACGTCGCTTCAGACATTCCCTCCTGTATAATTAGGAGACCAGTCTGTAGGCCTGGGAAGGTCATCATGTGTCGGGACAAAGCTCAACTCTGTTTCAAACAGGAAATCACATTCTCCTGGAGTTGGAAACAACAGGCTTGTCTCTGCCTTGATGGGGTTCCGCACCTCCTTAGTCATGCGGGTGTTTCTTGTAATTCCAGAATACTCCAGCTAGTTCTCACCAGTGCCTCCTGGTCCTGTCCTCCTGCCATCTACATGTTAGAAGTTCCTGTAACCTTTGGATTTCTCCAAGTTCCCCCTCCTCTTTCTGGCCTCGGGTGTTAGATTGGGGTCTTGTTCTGGGAACTTTGGAAGGTTTTCATCTCTTCTTTTCACAGAAGGAGGACTGGAATAGAGACTCCCCGTCCGGTCAGTGTCTACCTGGGTAGATGCTCTGTTTTGCTTCCATATGTTCAGTATCTAATGAATTCCTGTATTTGGTTTCTCCAGCTCTTACACAGTCACAGGAAGGAAAAAGGGCTTTGGGGGGGGGGAAGAACAGTTGCTTTGCTCAGTGCTCCCTGTCCCAACGCCTGTTGTTTTTTTAAAGGCAAAATCCCCAAATTTCGTGAATAGTTGTAACACTTTTCCCATCATGCAGGCAAATAAATACGACTTTCCCTCCCAAACTCCTGGGCAATTGTTTATTTACAGCTTAAACTTCTTAATGCTACGTCAGCTGTTAGGGAAATGGGAAGGAAGAGGAAAGAGAAACAGGGAATACAAGAGCATAAGAGGAGGCCCTTGGTCTCCCCACACCAAAGTCTGCAATGAGTCCTTGTATAAAGATGCTGTTGGTGATTATGTGTGAGGTGAATTCTGGGGCTCTCTGTGTGGGCCCTGATGAAAGCCATGGAGAAAAAAGAAAAGGCCCTCATGTAAATGTCCCAGGATCACCTTTTGTAAAGGATGGTTTTCTTCTAAGCCACATCTTAAGACCTTTTAAATTCAAAGGAATGTAAAAAACTGTTTAAAGGTAAAAAAATTCTAATTTTTAGACATATTTTTTGACCAAATTTGTGACATGGCAGAGTTGTGCTTTTTATGTTTTTTATACATTTTGTAATTCTTAAGGAACTTGGAGTAACCAATTTACAGTACACTTATGCCTATTGATAGAACTTTTATGAAGTGATTTAAAATGGAAGAATGGATCTAGATTCTACTCCCAGTTCTGTAACTGGCTAGCTGGGCAGTGCTGGTCAGGTCATCTCCCTTCTCTCACCTGCTTGACTCTGTACCAAGCACTTGACCTAGCACTTGTACCAAGTCACTGTATAAGCTCTGAACGTGAATATCACACCAATCCTATAAGGCAGGTACTATTATCATTGACATTTTCCAGTAGGAAACTGAGATGCAAAGAAGCTAAGTAACTCATGGAGGGGGACACAGCTTTTATCTCATGAGGCCAGGGTTTGAGCCCAGGCTGTCCGACTTCTAAGCCCACAGTGGTAACCACTATGCACACCATCCACTCTGTCTGCATAAAATAGGTGATGACATGTAGCCCAGTTTTGCATTTTATGATGATTTATGGTGGTATGTAGGCATTATAGACCTTGATTTATAATCACACATCATTTATCTTCGTGATTTATTTAAAAATGGAGTTTTCATCAAAAATTTAGTCCTTGAGTATAACGTTCCTAGAAGCAAGGTTATGCATATTAAAACGGTTTGCTTTATTATATGGTTCCTAGGAACAAACATAAAAATTAGGGATGACCTGCATTTTATGTTGCCGGTGTAACATATGTGAAACTTATCAAAACAATTTTTGCTTGCCTGACCATGCTTTAGCTTTGAACAACTCTGTGAGGTAGATTTAGACAGATACTGAGTATAGTTATAATAGTTGCTCAAAAATCCTTGTCTTTTTATTCTAAGGTACTTGGGATTGGTCATCAATGATTGTGGGGTTTTTTCTTAAGAATCAGTCACATTTTTAATCATGTTTTGGAGTAATTTTGAATTATATTCTGAACATTGTGACTGTTATATTGTGGAGACTCTGTGTTCTGTGATACTCCTCTGCTGAGTGTTGATTTTTTTTGCTTGTTTGTTTTAGCTGGCAGTTTACTAGGACTCCAACTGCAAAATCTGTCTCTTGAGTGGTGGCTCAAATCTCATTCTGTGCTTTTAGCCTTAACTGGGCTGGTTGGAGAGGACCTAATACATGTGTGGTTAAGTGGTCAACCAGAGACTCAGACAGAATTTATACACAGAATTTGAGCCTTCTCCTCTCTGTCTCCTTTCTCCTTTCTGTTTCCTTCGTGTTCCATCAGCTGAAGTGGCCCTGGGTTCTGTCTTCTGTTTCTCCAAGCTAGTAAGACTGTGGGTTTCTGAGTTTTAGCTGCCCCTGTGGTACAGAGTAGGCCTTGAGGTTGGACTCAGACCCATAAATAACAAAAACGTAGTGTAGTACGTTCCTTCCAAGTATTGACTGCCCTCCGGTATCTACCTGCCTTGACACACTCTCCAGGGCCCTCACATAGTTTTGTTGTTGTTGTTGTTGTTTTGGTTTTTGACTTATGTCCAGAGCTCAGAGTTGTCATCTGCAGGAGAGTCAATCTGATAGGAGCTTCCTCAGCCATACAGAAGTGGAGCTGGAAGGACAAATATTAACATCTGCATTTTACAAATGGGCACATAAAGGCCCTGATGGATCACATCTCTGAGCTTGTTCATAATGACCGAATATAAGTTTCTGGCTCTGTAGCCTGGTCCTCTTCTGTCACTTCCCATCTACCTCTCTGCACATATGGATTGGCTTAGCAGTTTTCTAAGGGAAGTTTCTTTTTCACTTAAATGCTGCCACTGAAAATATACCTGAGGCCCTCCTGCTGATTTTGATAAATTGATCATTACTGGAGGGCAGGCACCGTGGTGTACAGTGGAGAGGGCATTTTTAAGTCACTGGTAGATACAGGTTCAAATGTCACTGTTTCTTGCTAACTCACTGATCTTGAGCAAGTTGTGTAAGCTTTCTGAGCCCACAGCATCATGGGGTCACTGTCAGGGTGAGATGAGATAGTGAGTATATCGGGAATGCCTGGTAGAGAGCAGACCTTCCGGAAATGTCTCTGTGTCAACAGAAGGAATCCTTGGGGGTGTATTTTCTGTGATTCATTGTCCCACTTTCCCATGGGGCCAGCCCTGGCTCTGTGTCCAGTCAGTGTTGATATGGGAACAGGGAAAAAGAAAAAGCTTCATGTGCAAGCAAGAATCTGCCAAGTGCAAGGGCATCCTCCCTGGAAGTCTTGGAGGGTCCTCAGACTTGGTTGTCTGCCCAGAGCTCCTCATCTTCTCCTCCTTTCCCTCTGTGGACACTGTTGTCCCATTCTCCCTAGAATGACATCTTGGAGTCACGCTTCACATCTCCAGTGCCCTTACCTCCTGAGCCAGGCTTTTGTTGAAGGCCGTGGATCTGCCTTTGCAGTGCCTCTTAATGTTGGCTTGTTCTCCATTACTGTGACCAGTGCCCCAGGTTTGTCCTGCCTGGGTAAGTGTGACAGCCTTGCAACTGGATGCTGATAGCAACTCTTGCTATTGTGAAATGCTTAATAATAATGATACTACTGTGGAGTACTTCACAATAATAATGACAACAGCAGAGCTCCAGAAGAGCCAACTCATATAGCCTTTACTATACTAGTATGCCAGGCACTGTTCAAAACCCTTCACGTATATTAACTCATTTAATCCCTGTAACATTCACTGAGCTTTGTACTCTGATTATCCCTATTTTACAGATGAGAAACTGAGATAAGGAGTAGCACAGCTAGGATTATGCACCTAGGTGCCTAGCTCCAGAAGCTGTGCCCTTGACCACTTTGCTAACCAGCTAGCTTTTTAATTTTTTTTCACTTTTACGTGTAACCAGGCAGGTACCTGTGGGGCTGGGAACGCTATTATTTTTGTACTTATTTGGACCTGGAATAGGCAAGGAGCTCAAGGATTGTTAGTGGCCTATTGCCAATGGAAACTCCACCTTAGTGGCCCTGCTGGTGGTCAGATGTGGTCCAGGCAGGCTGAATGATAGAAGAATGGACCGGCCTTTTGCTAGTGTAGATAGAAATGGCTGTATGCCTGCCTTCATGGGTCAGCCACCGGAAGGGAAGGCGTATCTGCCTACCCTTTTCTGGCTGTATCTAATTCCGTGGCATTTTCTGTCTGTTGGAAAGAGTTCATTGCTCTATTGCACTGGGGCATTGGGGCTTCTTATAAGTCATCTTGTACGATCAGTGATAATAGGCTCAGCTTGAATTGGCTTCAGCCAGTCATAATTTCTTTACCATTTTTAATCTGAGATCTGATTTTAGCCTTATATATTTTCTAAGTAAAGTTGTTTGTTTTTTTGTTGTTTTTTTTAACTCCAAAGGCTGGGTTGTATGTGAGGCAATGCTTCAATTCAGCCTTTGTCTGTACTCTATTACTCTACTTGGGCTGGCTTATGCGTTAGGCATCTAATCTAAAAATAGGAAGGATATGAAAAAAAACATCTGAAAGGGTTTTAGTGACTTGGAAGTGAAAATGCCACCATAGGGGAGAGACATGCCCCTCTCATTCTATAAGCGCTGTTAGGATCTGAGGCTGGGTCACGGGGTGGGGGCATGTTCAACGGTCAGGGGATGTAGACAGACAACATCTAAAAGAGCCCTGCTTATCTACCAGAAACTCTAGACAGAACACAGTATATCAAACATTAATGACGGTGCAGATTTGGAAAATCCTGAAGATAAGTTTCCAAATGAAAATGATAAAAAGCTTGTCGCCTGAAAGGGAATGAGATATGAGCCACATAAATTAAACTGACAGGATTTCTAGAAAGTGAAAAGTGTGCGGAGGCATCACCAACTGTGGAATATAAATATATCTCAGTCACCCTGTTATCGGTCTGGGGTCTGTAGTCTCCATATTGATGGTTCTGTGTTTTGAGTAAGCACTTCCTGAATGCTCCAGTCTTTGAGTCTGGCAGGTTTGATTGATGAAGAAAAGAGGACGATAATGAATGGGAAAGGTTTGCTGAGGAATTAACTTGGGGTTATTAAGAGTGAGTCTGCTTCTCCTAGTCTCTTTCCCCAAAGTGTAATCTCTGTGCTGGTGTTGCTGACGTGCGGGCCTGGAGGGGAGTGAGGGCCAACATGCTTTACAACTGCCTTCCGCTGTGGGTTCACTCCCTGCTCTGGCTGCCAGCGCTGTTTGCTGGGAACAGCTCTCATCCATTTCTTCCTTTCATCCTTCCTTCCTTCCTTCAGCTGAACTTCGTTTCCATTCGCTTTTACCTCCTGAAGCTTTGATGTTCGTGAACCACTATTAGCTTTTGGCATCTCTAGCTTCCCTTCTGTGACACCATTCTATTCATCTCTTTTGACGACTCATCTTTGTGTTTTTCTCTGCCCTGCCCTTAGGTCTGGGTATTCCTGACATTCAGGCCTTGCCCCCTGAATCTTACAGAAGCTCATCCTGGAGCAGGATGTGCCTGGCATGTTGAGGAACAGGACACATATCTGGGTTCAAGTAGAGAAAGGAAGGTGGGCAGCAAGGTGAGAGGTAGAAAAGGCCAACCCTAACTGTGAGGAGTGTGGCTTTTCCTTTCAGTGCCATGTCATTCTCTGCAGCCATCTCAGCAGGGCTGTGACCGCATTCTGGATGGCTGACTTTGTGAGCCGTGTGGCCTCTCCATAAGTAAGGCGTTAACTGACCTTTCGCTCTTTGGCCCCACCAATTGAAATATCAAGACTCTGTCATTTCTTCTTGTCTCTTCCCACCATTTCAAATACCATCATATCCACTTGATTCTTCTTTCCAGCATCTTTCTATTCATCCTACGGTCACATGCCTCCCACGGTTCCCTTGCCCAGACCATTAGTTCAGGAGTGGACGGCAGTAGTGACTTCTTCTAACTGAAACTCTCGCCCCAACTCCTTGTTTTGTGCATCTTACCACGTGGCTAAATTCTGGTCTTAACACATTTTTTTTTTGCCATACCGGCAAGGTAAGAATTGGCCTTGAGGTCTGTCATTTTGTTTCCCTCCTTCATTAACCACCACACCTTTAATCACAGTGGCCTCCTTTTATCCCTCCCTCCCTTTCTCTGTAGCATAATTACTGTGCTTTGCCTTGTGTTAGGGACTTCCTGTCTAGAAAGAACAGATACATATTGTTTCAGTTGTCTTTTGCTGTGTTACACACTACCCTGCGGTTGGTGGCTTCAAACAATGACCTATTTCTAATGTCTCTGTGGGTTGGCTGGGCTCAGCAGGGCAGTTCTTCTGCTTCATGTGGTGTCATCTGAGGTCACTTGTATGGCTGCATCAGTTGGGAGCCTGGCATGAAGGCCAAGATGGCTCCATTCATATGTCTGGCAGTTGACGCTGTCTATAGGCTAGGGAATCTTGGTTCTCCTTCTGTGGTTTCGCTCTTTCCATGTCTCATAATTCAGTAGTCTGGCTGAACTGGATCCCAAGGTGGATGAAAATGGAAGCTGCCATGTTTCCAGTACTAGGCCTGGAAATGGCACAGCATCATTTTGGCCACATGCTATTGGTGAAGGCAAGTAACAAGGCCAGACCTGATTTAGTGGGAGGGGAAATAGAATCCACCTCATACAGAGATGAGAGGAGGTGATGGTGGCCAATTTTTGTAGACAAACAGGTCAGTAAGTGTGCCTACAATGCCAGTGGTTGTAGCGAGAACAGAGGTATACTTTTGTTTATTCACTCTAGGTTTGCTGAATGCTTACTATGTCCCAGGATGACTGATTATGCTAAGGAAGATAAGGCCTTTTTCTGAGATGTCCTCAGTAAAAGTGAAATGTGCCAGCGGTTAGCCTACCTCCAAAAGGTCACAAAAATCTTTCTTTCCTTGGACCCCTTCCTCCCCTGAGTAGCATTTCTCTGCTGACTAGCCAGATTGCACTTTCTTTTTTTAATCTGGTTACTAATCATTTGTATTTTTAAAAATAAAAGACTAAGTGACTATTTTTTGGCTTTAGCTTATTTTCTATTGGGATACATGTATTTTGCTTACTGATTTTTAAAGCCTTTTATATTTTGAGGATTTTTGGCTCCTTATTCTCATAACCTTTGTTTAATACTTAAGATACCCTTTAAAATATTATATGTTGCTTTGGCTTCATGTATTTTTATTCTGTTAATTCTGCAGCTGCATCTTAAGTTCCTTAGGGACCCATTTTTTTGTTTCATAGTATTGTATAATATAGGTACTCAAAGTAAGCCCGGAACAGCCTTCCATGTTTTCAGCTATGAGGAGAGAGAGAGAGTAAATATGTACACATACCTACTTACCTTAGCGAAGCCCTTTCTTTGTGGAGCTGGAAGTCTTGTTTGGCAGACAGGGGATATGTTTCTGAAATTTTCAACTACCATGTTTCCCCGAAAACAAGACCGGGTCTTATATTAAGCTTTGCTCCAAAAGATACATTAGGGCTTATGTTCAGGGGATGTCATCCTGAAAAATCATGCTAGGGCTTATTTTCTAGTTAGATCTTATTTTCGGGGAAACCTGGTAACAAAGTGGGAGAAACTCCTGCCTGTAAAGAGGGTTGGTTTCTGAGGCTGGTTGGTGTTTTTTATTTGAAAATCAGGAATGGGCTTGATGTCATAGAAAGGAGAAAACTGGAAACTGCCTTCCTTGTGGTGTTTATCAATGAGCAGAAAAGAATCCTCTACATTCTTTTATAGGCTTCATGAACCACCAACTGGGAAATTTGTAGCAGATGATGTGGGAGGTCTCTTTGAAATTATAAAGCAGTTCAATAATTTTTGTAATATTTTTACTATCATCAGTAAATTACTATAGAGATTTTATAGATATTACCTCTTTAAAATAAAGTAAAACACTCCAACTTATTTCATGTCAAATTCTGAAGTAGAAATGTGGTCCTCGAGTAGAACTATATTCCTTTGCCAGTTGGGATGGTGGGATGATGCATTTTGACGGAGTTCCTCATTGTAAGTGCAGAACAGACAAGGCAGAAAGTGGCTAAAAAAATGAGTTTGAGAGGAGACAGAGGATTGCAGAGCACTATGTACGCTGCGTTCAGGGACTTAGACTCCAAAACTGGACGTTGGGGGGCCACTGAAGAATTCAGAGCATGAGTGACACAGAACGATGAGCATTTAAATGGCTCACTCATGGGAATGTGACCTAAGTTCTGCTTTTGTCTTTCTGTCTCTGACAAAAATCTAAGCAGTGGGAGAATCAACTGTGGAATGCTGTCATGGAGGCCTCAATGGCCTTTCCTTTCACCCATATTTGCTTTCCTCACCTCTGAGAGAGTTTGTGTTTCTTTTTTAAGGGCATGATTCTTTCATAAATCAGTCTTTTTCTTCTCTCTTACACCTTGCTTTGCCCTCCCCAGCCATAAACCCATCTTCCTTGAGAAAATAGGGCTCCATAGTTTGCAAAACACAGACATGCCCACTCAGCCTTCTGCATAAAGTGTAGGGAAACGAAAAAGACTAGTTGACCCCAATAGATATGCCCCCCGCTCTCTCCCTTTCTCTTTCCCTCTCTCCTTCCCTCCCTCCCTCTTTCCCTCTCTTCCTCTCTTCCTCCCTCTCTCCATGTGTGTGTGTAATTTAATTTTAGCAATCTCATGATTCTGAAAATTTTAGCATCCATAATTGACATAGGGTGCTAAATTGCACCACTCATCAGATTGTACAGTTTTATTAAAAAGAAGCAAATTATCATGTACTTGTATTAAGCAGAGGAGGGGGGGAAAGGAAGATGGCCTTTGTTTGAAGTCATTTTAAATCAGATTTTTTTATTGTTTTGTTTAATTAAGGATAGTGCATGTGCTTGGGTGTGTGTGTGTGTGTGTGTGTGTGTGTGTGTCCGTCCGTGTGTCCCTCTGGGCTGCCATCCTCTGTTGGGGACATTTTTTTCCTGCAGCTCAGGGAACTGCCTTGATGAAAGCTTTAAGGCTTAAAGTTTAAGCAGTCAAATGGATAAAAATTGAACATATTCCTTAGGATTCCTTTCATTGTTCTGCATGACACGTTCATTTTCTCAACAATAACAACAACAAAAAAGAAACCTATGAAATATTAAGACTTTCTTACTTCAAAGTGGCATCCTTGAATACTTGTTTTCTATTATTTGTTTCGGTACATTTCCAAGGTGATTGCTGAAATTCCCTGAATATTCTGAAGATACTGTGTTTGCTAGGACTTCTTTTTCCATACTGGGACCATCTGATTCAAAATCAGCCCTCTCTCCTTGTGTTAATCTTTAAAAATGATTATAATAAATCATTGTGATGAGAAGCAAAGTAGAAGAATGGAGGGGTGGCTGGAATAAGAATCAGGGAACCTTAGATTCAGTCTTCTCTCTAAAATTAACTTGCAAGTAACTGAATGTGTCTGAACCTCAGTTTCCTCCTTATAAAATAGGAGCTGGCAAGCTTATTCTGTAAAGGAGAAGATAGTAAATATTTTGGGCTTTGCAGGTAATGTAATCTCTCTCACAACTACTCAGCTCTGCCCTTGTACAAAAGTAGCTATAGACAATGTAAAATTTATTAAAACAGGCAATGGGATGGACTTGGCCAGCAGGACATAGTTTGCCCATCCCTAGTCTAAAAGATCAGAGTAATAAATACTGACCTGTTTCCCCCCATAGGTCTGTAAGGGGAAAATTAAATATTGCAGTGAAAGTACTTTGAAAATTATAAAGAAGGGAGTTCTGCTTCTGGATAAGATTGAGTAGTTTGAGGTAAACAAATGATCCCAAGAAAGACTAGAAAAGCCCTATAAAATATATACACACAAGAATTATTCTGTTTAAGAGCACCCGAGAGGTATGAAACATTGAGGACTGAGGGGCTGATATGTCAGGAAGGGGAGAATGATGAAGAGGTATGTTGATGATCTGTAGCTACTTTATCCCTTGGGGTATTTCTGGTTCTGAGTGCAAGCAAGGGACCGGAAACCCAAGCTTTGCCCGGATGGAGCGTCGCTGCTGTGGGAAAGAGAAACCAGCAGAGCTTGTGGTGGTCTCATGGGACTGAACTGGAGAGACAAAATTGGTGACTTGAGGAGCCTCAAATACCCAGGCAGTTTTCCCCTCAAGACAGCTGCTGAATTCTGAAGCTGCATGGGCTGGGAGATTCAAAGCCTCTGAAAAGCAGAAGGAATATTTAGCAGCCTTGGTGCTGAGGAGATAAAGATTAGAGTTCACAACCTGCTTTGGGAAATTGGAAGGAGTGGGAGCATAGTGAACACACCAGGCTCTCAGTTCAAAGCCTTGGTGGGCTAAGTCTTAGGAACAGGGGGAAACCAGGAATAGTTTGAGTCTGTACCAATCCCTCATTGGTTTTGGTGATCCACCCCGTCTCCACTCCAAGTCCATCTGCCTAGCCGAGGAAAGGGAGAGCCATCTCTTGAGGAAGATAACTTCATCAGAAGTCTCTTCATTTTTTTTTTTTATATATGTGATGTCTGTTATTAATAAAAAAATTTTAGGCATGACAAAGTGACCAAAAAAAAAAAAAAAAGACAAAAAACCCAAGAGGACAAACAGACACTAGAAATAGACTCACAGGTAATCCAGGAATAACAGAATTTTATATATATATAATATATATATATTAAAATATATATATATATATATATATATTATTTATTTATATTTATTTATATAAACTATGATATTTAAACTATATATATATATATCATAGTTTAAATAACTATAATTAATATGTTCAAGAAAAAATTTTCCATGGAGAAAATAGATGAAAAGATGGAGAATTTCAACAGAGAATTGGAATCTACAAAGAAGAATCAAATGGGCATTCTATTGGTGGAAAAAATATCTGAAATTAAGAACTCAAAAGAATGGGGTTAAACAGAAGATTATATATAGCATAAGACAAGGAATAATGAATTGGACAAAGGTTAATGGAAATGATTCAAACAGAAATGCAAAGAGTCAAATACGGAACATACAGAAGACAACATAAGGGACAAGTTGGACACTATGAAAAATTTAAGATATGTATAATTGGATTCTCGGAAGAAGAGAGGGACAGAATGGGACAAAAGCAGTATTTGAAAACATAAGGGTTAACAGTTTTCCTAAATTTAGGAGTGATATCAACTCACAGATTCAAGAAGCTGTGCAAACCCCAAGCATAATAAATACAAAGAAACAACATAAGGTGCTGAGTGAATAAAGATGTTATTTAAAAACGAACAGTACACTGGCATACTAGATTACTGTTATTGGTGGAAAAGACCCGTTACAAGGTAAGCCTCCAGCCTCAGGCTCCATGTATTTACCTCCCTGAACCCATTCCTCCAACCAAATCTGTTTACTCATTGTCTCTTGCATTTTCCTGCTTCTCTACTTTGGTCAAGCTCAGCCCATAGCACCAGCCCTTGGCATTTCCCACATACCTTTGGCCTTATCATTGTCAGCATCATCAAGACACAGTTTAAAGGTCAAACAAGAGCTGTATCCGTTAAGATGGTGTATTAGTTTCTCAGGGCTGATGTAACAAACTACCCTAAACATGGTAGCTTAGAGCAACAGAAATTTCTTCTCTCACAATTCCAGAGGCCAGAGATCTGAAATCAAAGTGTCAGCAGGGCTATACTCCCTCTGGAGTCTCTAGGGAGAGAAGTTATTCCTTACCTCTTTCAGCTTCTGGCAGCTGTTGGCATTCCTTGGCTTGTAGCTGCATCTCTCTATGCTCTATTTTTAGGTTGCCTTCTGTGTGTCTGTCTCGAAACTTCCTCGGCCTGTCTTTTACAAGGATATATCTGATTGCATGTAGGACCTACTGGGATCATCCGGGAAAACGCCTTCTCTCAGGATCCTTAACTTAATCATGTGGGGTTTTTTTGTTTTGTTTTGTTTTTGCATATAAATTGATATTCAGAGGTTCTGGGGATTAGGATGTACACATATCTTTTTTTGGGAGGTGGTGCCACCACTGAGCCCATTAGAAGTGGTCGTGGTATAATAATGATAGTAAGTGCTTTAAAATGGTAGTATGTGCCAAGAAGTGTGCTAAGTGCATGACATGTGTTATGTAATTTAGTCCTCCTACCAATTCTATAAGATAGGTGCCATCATTACCGCCATTGTACCGACGAAAACTTGGGGGCTCAGAGAGGTAAGTACTTGCTAGGGTCACCTTGCAGCTACTAACTGGTAGAGCCAAGATTTGAACCCAAGCATTTGGGCTTGGGAGCTCCTTCTGTTAAATGCTGTGAGTCAGTAAGCTGGATTTCTGGTTGGAATGCTGTAAGCAGCTGGCTTTCAGACCATGAGCTATGGATGGTCCTTTCTAGCTCTAAGATTCTACAGTCCTTTGAGTTTTTGTGAGGAAAATAAACTTCAAACCTGGATTATTAAGAGTCTAACAAATTTTAATCTGCTGGCTAGTGAAGCGAATTTGCTTATACTGCTTATAGATGAAGCTGATGTGAGTTTGTTCTTGTGCATTTTGATATTTGTTGATGGTGGGGGCGTTCTGGAAGGAAAAATTACTTCTGGACTCACAGGCCAAATCTATACCATCTGAGTGAATTGAGGTAATTACTCAGATTATTTTGACCCTGCCTGCCAGATAATTGAGGTAAATGGGGTTATTAATTTGAAGTAGCTAGGTAATTGGGTCTGCCTCCGTTTGATAATGTAAATATGGTCATATTGTGTAATTGTATAATTGGCTGAAAGGGCTCTATTCTTTCTCTTGAAGCATCTGCTATTGTCTGTGTCCTGGCCATTGGGTTATAGTGTGTTAGAGTTTTAGAGACAAATCCCGGGTACTTAGCTTGTGTTTCCTAGTGAAAAATACATATATGTGTATGTATTTATGTATGTGTATATGTACATGCATATATGTATTTTTAAATTAAAAATGGGAATATAGGGAGGATTTTAAAGTTTAATTATTGCTGATAATTCATGTAAGAGTTTTTAAAGAAATATGTACCTCAAAGGTAAACCACCTTAGTGCCTATTTGAGGAGGTTGGCACCCCTTTATAAGAGTTATTATTATTATTATTATTGAGCACTACCATAATGTCTGTATTTGAATTGCTTAGGAAACTCGTTATAGCAGAGTTTATTCCTCGTCAAAGATTGTCAAAGGAAAAATAGGTTCAGTTCATTAGCTTCTATCTAAAGCCCACCTTATGGGGTCCATATTGTGGTTTTGCTATTGGATCACATAGCGTTTACTTTGTCCTTCCTTTTTCTAGCACTGTATTGTCACTGCAGGTGGGCTGTCTCAAGGGCCTTTCCATCTCACTTTCCAAAGTGACTGAATTTTGGAAACTGAGACTTCCCCATTTTACATTGGGTGCAAGCCAGCTTTATCTGTCATATTGTCTAAGAAGTCATTCTAGAGTGGGGGCTGCCTTATGAAGGGGTAAGAAATTCTGGGGCGAGTGGGTATGAGGGAGCGGACCACGTCACAGCTGTGGTGGCCACATGTCTCAGATGTTCTGAAACCATCTGGCTCTAAAGTGTTCTTTCTGGTTTTAGACCTTACATCCTAAATTTTGGCTCAGAACATGAGGCTCAAGTGATGTCTGCTCACACGTCTCTCACGTTAGTTATTTGTGTGACAGGCCCCTGATATGATATTTCTATCCTGGCCAAAAAAGGAGAAAGCTTGCGAGAAAATTTTGGTTACAAAAATATATTTCTCACCCAACCTCTGATTGAAATATGAGGTTTTGGTTTTGGCCAGTGGTGTTGGTTGTTGACATTAAGGAAAAAAACACAAAACAAAACATTTAATTTTCTTAGTTTTTTATTTTAGTCTGCAAATGTTAAATAGCTAAAAGTTATAGAAGCAAAAAAAAAAAAACACAAAAAAAAACAGGTAAACCTCTTTCAAAACCTATTGTATATAAATCTTAGAGTTTACTATTTTCTAGCATTTAAACAAGTAGTAATGGCCAACATTTCTATAATAATATCATCATTTTTCATCTTTTTTGTATATCAAGATGACATTGACTAGGTCATCAAAGATGTATGTGATAGCTAGCTATTCAGGCAAGTGAAGTCTGAACATGGACTAGAATTTTTAAGAAAAATTGTAAGAAAATGTTGAGTGTAGATTTGAGTTCAATTTTTAATTTCCAGTATTTTGACATAGAATAAAATGGAAAATAGTGTTTCACTAGGGCAAAGGGGTCTTTATATAAGACTTTAGATGTCTGAAATGTTTCGTGGCCATTACTTAGGTCTTTCTGGTCTGTTAAGACTAATTTCATCCAGCAGACACCAGGTAGTCCTGATTTGTAACTTTAGAGAATTCATGAAGCTGAACATTATGTTTTCAATTTACTTTTCAGATTTTGTACTTCTAATCCAGTAGAAAAAAAGATGAATAGACTTGCTGTGTATGTGTATAAAGTAAGAGTAACTATGACCTGAGAGACTCTCCAAAGGGCAGGAAAGTTTGTGGAACATAGCCGTGGTTTTGAGAATTATTTTGGCTTCTTAGTGCTTTTCGTTTATTTTATACACTTCTGAGTTTTTACTTACCGGAATTTGACATCTAAATAAGAGGCTGTTACTATGATATGCAAATAGAATGTATGGGTCGAAATACTTGTCATTAGGGATGTTGAAAGGACAATTTACGATTTACAAAGACGGAAAAGCTCAATAAAGATCCATATTGAAGAGCTAGTGAAATAGGAAAGCTGTAGATAGATGGACTTCCTGCAGATAAACAGAATTAATGACAAGTGAAAGGAAAGATTCACTTCGCTGGTAGGGAAAAAATGTTTTCCAAATGTCAGCAAGGACAATACTTTTGCCCTTTCTTCTGCGTTAGCCTGGGCTAAGGACTGTGCTACCTGAGAAGTGCCCTGAACATGACCTAGCTTTAATGATAAGTAGGACACATGCTGTATTGATTTAATTCCATTCCTGCCCCCACTAGACTAGGTAAGCCCCTATTGTTCGGAGACCTTATCTGGTTTCTTTTTCTCTCCCTGGCACCTAGTACAAGCCAGGTACCTGATAGGTGCTTAGTAAATATCTATTGAATTAAGTCTCAATGGTAATAGGTATTCTTCTTTTTGTATGAAGTATCTGGATATTCACCTTATTCCCCACCCCGCTATGAGATTAGTGCATGAATTTCATTTTTATTTCAGGCATCATTTACCATTTTCCATCACAGGGATTGAAACAAAAACTTACGATTTTATTATTTAAAATTCACAGAACTAAATAAATGGTGTTTTTTTAAAGTAAGTTTGTAGTTCTTGTACTTCGGAAGTTTGAGCTTAAAACCACTGTGAGACGTTTGGAATACCTTGTGTGTTATAAAAGAAGGCATAATGGCAAGTGGCATTTTTTGAGTGTTTACTATGTCTTAGGCATTTATCCCTTTTGGTTTCTATAAAGATCTTATCAGGTAAATACTGTTATTTATTGTCTCTTTTTCTACTTGGGGGAAACAAAGGCATTGAGAGATTAAGTAATTTACCCAACATCACCTGGCAAGTGGCCAAGCCAGGATTTGAACCCAGAAGGTCCCACTCTGTACATGCATTCTGCACTTTTAACCACTAAGTCCTGTTTCTTGGGAGTGACCTGACTGCACACAGTGTTTGTTGAAGAGAATGAATTTACCCAGAAAGGCCCGTCTCTTTGTGGAGACATTGCATAATCCTGTGTGGAAGCAGTAAGTCATCTGTACTAGTAGAGGCCATAAAACAAATGTGGTGAACTGTAAAAAATTAAAGAGCCAGTTTTCCTGTCAACTACCAGAAAGTTTCATATATACTTGTTGAAGTTCTTATAAAACTGGCATCTGTCATTTTTAAAACTTTTTATTCATGCGTAATACACAGTGTTTCACTTTTACGATAGAAGTGGTTCTTGAAACAGTTGACATCTCCAAGACATCTCTGTGTCAGCCAGACATGACTCTAGGCCAGCAGTTATCAGAGTGCAGTCTGGGGACCCCTGGAAATTCCTAAGGGCAAAACTATTTTCAAAATAATATTAAGATCTTTATTCGCCTTCTCCACTCTTATTCTCTCACAAATGCACAGTGGAGTTTTCCAGAGGCTCATAATATATGATGACATCATGGCTAATTAATGTGTGCTTGGATAGTCTTGTTGTAAAATATCTGTGCTTTAAATTTTCTAATATAATAAAGATTGATAAATATAAACAAAGCTCTTAAAAGAGTCCTCAAGAATTTTGAAGCGTGAAAAGTGGTTCTGAGACCTTTTTTCTGTTTGGTCAATGGAGAGTGTTTACCATTTTTTAAATAAGAAATGTATTCCAAGTATATCTGAGTTTGCAATCCCTTTCCATTGTGTAAGAATTTGGGTAAGATGAACTTTGCCTTAGGAAGATAAATCATTCTCCTCTCTGAGCTCCCTGGCATCTTTTAGGATATTCTCAAAGCCCTGAGCAACTTGTTTCCTAAAAGGAAGGGTATTCTTTCTGCCAAAGATTGGGGCTGCGTTCTAACCTGCAGAGCATTATTTTGGAAAGAACAGCCCTAGTTACTGTAATTGTTAATGAGGCCGCCTGCTGAGTGCCAGAATCCATTTGTCCTGTGTGATCAAAACTAAGCTCCATTCATCCTTCCAGACATTTCCTCCAACTCCGATTCGATGTTTCAAGAATTAGTGGTTCCTAGATGAAGTACCCTTAATCAGTTCATCTTACATTACAATGTAAAGTTTCTCTCGTGTTCAGCAGAGAACTTGATTTTCATTTGGTATCTGAGATCACAGCATAGTAAGTGGATTCCTAGGAAATTTCATGAAGAGGAATGATAATGCAGAGACGGGTTGGAGGTAGTGGGGGATGCTGAGCTAATTGATTAGTTTAGAATCTTCTAATAATTTCCATGAGGAATAGAGGAGCCCAATTTGTATTTCTCCTCCTTGGCATGGTATTCTCACAGATTGTCTGATGTTTCATTATCATCTTGACAGAACAGCTGATGTAGAATTTTGTTGAATAGGCTATCCATTGTGTTTTTGCCATGTGCATTTATTACTTCATGATTAGATTATTTTGACTCTATTAGTTGATTATCTGAGAGCAGAAGTGAGCTCAGAAGGGAGTGTATCTCTCATGGTCCTGAATTTTCAGGGCCACTGAAACTGAATACAATGGACACCTCCTGCCCCAATGCTAATATATTGGGCTTGGAGGAATCCATGAATGACTGGTGTTAATGTCCTCTCCTAACAAAACTTTTGGGCAGGATGCTCCCTTATTCAGAATTTTCCTAATCCTTACATATGGCCAGCTTTATTGTTTTATGGCTGTCAGCAATGGTTCTTTGCCTGGTTCCAGGGTTAATTTGCACACTCGTCATCCTGAGGTTTTTATTTTCATATTTATGGAGTCTCTTCCCAGTGGATTTGAAAAATACCGGCTACTACTAGTGTGAGGATTTTCACATACACACACAAAGCTCAGGTGAACAAATGTTCATTTGGCACACCCCCTAAAAATAACATCATTCCTCCAAGTGATAGTTAAAGAAAATCACCACAGAGCAAGTTTTCTCACATGCACCGCCTAAACAAACTGGGACGGTTCTGTGGGGCTGTTTCTGCAGCTGTTCGCTAATCCCAGCAGAGTCCAACTACTGTGAGCGACAAGGCATTGATGGCCTGCAGGCCTCCATCACGGATGCCCAGACAAAGCCTGGTGCTGGAGCGGGAGGCGTTGCTGGCTGCCAGTCTTTATTTGTCAGCCTGTCTTGCCTTATCTTTGGAGGACCCAGGGATCTTAATGCGAGGCAGTGTGGTGTAGGGGAAGAGACAGTTTTGCCATCTAGGTCTTCCCAGTAACTGGTGCTGTTTTTGCTCTAAACTTTTGTTTTAATAATTTATTCATTTGCTAAGTGTTTATTGAATTCTGTTTATTAGGTAGGCAAAAAGGAGGCTAGTTGTGAGGAGGACAGAATGAAGAGGACAAAGTCCCTGCCTCCCTGGAAAACACACTAGAAAACTGTTATATTAACATGAGAGTACTAGATGGTACCTTGAGGAAGAGAGGGCAACCCTAGGGGTAAGTTGAAGAAGTCTCTTCTAGAAAGAGTTGTGAAGGATGAGGAGGGATTCTCTAAGCAAACAGGGAATGGGGGAGAGGAGAAAGGAAAGGTTGGGATCTTGTCATCTTGTGTGTCTGTATGCATTCTCCTATTCCTGCCACCATGCAGGCATTACTAATCAATTGAGAACTATTTCCTGCTGAGCCGCCCTGCCCCTTGGCCTAACCTCTTTTCAGAACATGGTTCCCAATAGCCTCTCACACAATCATTTTCAAACTTGAGTGAGCAGTAAATGGACCTGGTTGTTAAAATGCAGGTCTGGTTTAGTAGATCTGGGCTATAGCCTGGAAATCTGCATTGTTAGGCAAACGTGCTCTTCCCTGCCCTCAGGTAAGCCTGATGCAGGTATGCTCAGAAACCATGTTGAGAAACAGTTTTCTGGCAGTTGATCTCCCTTGGTTTACACAGGAGCACATTCCTGGAAAATTCAGTGTATATTGAAAATTCAGTGTATATTGAAATTTTATTGAAAAAATAAAATTATTTTTGTTTATATGTAAAGCAAAGTGAAATTCTAGGCTCAGATGGGCAGGGTTTTTATCTACAAAGAATGTCCAGTGGGATTTTCAAAAATTGTGTAGGAATCAGCACAATTCTTTGTAGAGCTGCCCTGTGCCTTGTAGGTGTAAAGTTTGCCTGGCTTTCACCTACAGTAGTGACCTCCCAATTATTGTGCTAACTAACAGTGTGATCTCCCTCCCCAAATTTTCAAAATGTTCCCTAGGAGGCAGTACCATTCCCTGTGAGATCCACTGGGCCAGATGACAGGAAAGGTGTGCCAGCCTTGTGTTTGAGCCAGATGGTCCTGCTGTTGGTGTAGCCCAGGGGTGTCCAAACTGCGGCCTGCAGGCCAACTGCAGCCCATGATCCATTGTTAATTGGCCCACAGCAAATTCCAAAAACATATTTAGTTTACTTAAATAAACCAGGTGAGGCAATACATACTTCACCTCGAGTGAGTGGCCCGGCTGTTTGTGTATTTTACCACATATGGCCCTTAGTGAAAAATGTTGAAAAAAGTTTGGACATCCCTGGTGTAGACAGTGCAGAGAGGGCAGCCTGAGTGTAGGCACGGTAATTAGGAAGCAAAGGGAGCTGCCGAAAGGGTGGCAGTGGAGAGGAAGGAGCCTTAGAAAGGAGAGTTCGAGAGAGAGACTTGACAGGATGCGGTGACCAGTGGATGTAGAGAAGAGGGAGACGGAAGAGGGAGGTGTCTGTCATTTTCTGGGGTCTGGGTTTGTGCTGTTCTCCGTTGTGATACTGTGAACCATGCGGAAATGCAGGAGGCAGGGCAAGTGTTGGAAAGATGGCAGGGTTTTGTTCTGAAAATCTTGAGTTTCGATTGCCTGTGGCATTTGCAGATGGAGATTTTTCTGAACCAACTGCTGGTGTGGGTCTGGAGCTGAGGAGCTGGAGACTTAGGAGTGTGGGGCATGTGGCCTCACCAAGGAGGAAGTGGTGGTTGGAGCCATGGAGTAGATGAAATGTGGTTCGGATCTGTAATTCCTCCTACGCCTGTTAGGAGAGGGAGTCACGGGGCCATGGGCAGCCATGGCCCTGCTGATGTTGGAGACCATGACTCTGCACTGGGATTCCCTCCATCAGTGTCCAAATAGTGTGGGTCCAGGAGGGAGAAGTCTCAGTTTCAACTTTTGCAGGGACATGGAGGATGTCAATAACATGTTCTTTGCATCTGAATTACTTCGGCCCCCACTTTATAAATGTCCTTGAATATCACTATTAAAATTAAAATTTGAAAATTGGGTTTGCTTTTCAACAATTGTTTTATTTTTGTGTGTCATACCCTGAAAATAAGCAAGTCTGGTTTATGATAGTTATTAAGCATCACTGTGTAGCTATCCGTATTTTTCTGGTTCTCCCATTATAGACTTCCATGGCAGTAAACGTGTTGCATATGTTCATGCTCTTCTTTTTTTTCAATCGTGATTACCAAATTCATTGAAAAAATAAACATTCCATTTTAAAGAAAGGCTTTGCTGTGATCAGGCTTCCAAGAAAAATACTGATTCAAGCAATTGACTCTTGATGGAACTTAAACCAGATGCAGAGGCCAGGAAGGAGCACCATGGAGGCACACAGGTGGGCAGAAGAAGCAAGGACACAGTGCTCATTGGTCTTCAGGAATCATTTTGTTCTGGTCCTGCTGCACTCGTTACAGTTCTGTGGTATTGTGGAAAGAGCACTGGACTGGGACCCAGGGGTGTTTCATAGTTCTGGTTCTGCTGCTAGTTATATGTCATATAGCCAATTGTTTAATCCCTGTGGACATGATTTTATGATCTGTAAAATGAGGGGACTGGCTTAGGTAATTAGGAAGACTTCATAGTGTAGAGGTTAAAGGCATAGGCTCTGAATCCCTGGGTTTGAATCTTGGGTTCACCACTTAATGGCTGTGCAACATTGGGAAATTTACTCAACCTCTCTGGTCCAGAGTTTCCTTACCTTTAAAATGGAGATAAAAATATATAGCTCAGGGATGGTGTGATAATTAAATGAGTATGAATGTAAAGCACGTAAGACAATGGTGTACTTATAATGTATATTTAATGGAAGTTAGCTATCACTGTGATTATTGTTGTGAACAGTATTTCTGTAATACTTCTATATCATCGTCATCGTCATCATCATCATCTTTTTAAAAAATTTATTGGGGTGACAATTGTTAGTATTTTTTTAAATTTATTGGGGTGATCATCTTCACTTTTAAGGGATCTTTCAGCTGTAAAATTCTTTGAAGCCATGGTTCTCAGACAAGTAGATGAAAAAGCAGTATTTAAATTCTCAAACACTAAATGGAAAATAATACACTAGTTGAGGAAGAATAGGAACAAAGTTGTTAGATAACAGTTGACTTGTCTCCAGCCTGACTGCCCTTGCATTTCTCCCCTCACAGCTGTCCCTAAATCCCAGGGATATTTTCTATTCCTCATCTGACTGAATTATTTGGCAGTACTGACCACTCCCTTATGGTCACAGTTGAGAATGTAAGTGGTCAGTAAATCAAAAAAGTTGGCTTAAACGGAATCATTTAAAAAAATGTACACACACACCTTAAATGTTTTGTTTTAGCATAAAACACAAAAATGTACATTCATGTGCACATCTTTAAATATAGGGATGTGGTCTTTGATAATATTTCTGCTGATCAAAGAGCTGAGTTATTTTTGTGTGTAAACCCATAGTACACCATCTAAACTTTTAAATTTAATAATTTTTGTTTAAATGGAAGGAGACCTTGAATGCTCACAAAACAATCTAAATGTAATACCGTATATTTAAAAATCACTTAGTCTTTTATTATTTCCTCACCCTCATCCACTTTGACAGCCATTTCTTGAGGCAGCTCTCTCTTATGGAATCTTTGGTTTCTTAGGAACAATTCTCATTGTCTACTTACATTTCAGTTTGTGTAATATTTGATTAAATGTCCTCATTACATCCAGTACAACTGGCATAAACAAGTTTGGGGCTATAGCCAGCTAGCTTTGGGTAGGCCCACGACCCAGCTGGTTAAGCAGAAGACCATGAGAGTACCAGAGGGCACCCTAGTAGCCGTGACCATCCAGCATGCAGGGGCATCGCTGTGCGTCCTGGAGGGCAAGGCCTTGGTGAATCTGGTGGTCACCTACGACAACCTTCTCCTGCTCCCTCTTCCCTTGGCTTCCTTCACACAGTCTCCTGGTTTCCTCCCTGCCTCTCTGGCTGCTCCTCTGCCTCCTTTGCAGAGCTGCCCATCTCTGCTTAGCCACCAAATATCATGAGTTTAGCAATACTCACTTGTAGGTTTGCTCTTCTCTGCATGTTCTCTCATCATGAAAGCGTATACAAGCCCATGGCCTCAATGAGTATTTATGCTCAGGTAGATGATTCTCAGCTTTGCATCTCCAACCCGGAGTTCTCCTTCTGAGCAACAGACCTTATAGCCAACAGCCTACTCACGTTTCCTCTCAGACGTCACAGAAGCCCCCTGCAGTCACTGTCACCAACATCACCGCCATTCATTCAGTTCCCTTGTAGACTTGAGACCTAGAAGCTGTTTTTCTCATCTCCTAAGAAGGTAATAGAAGGCAAAATAACACCTCCTCTGATTGATGTGGAAGAGATACTGGGTCAGTGTTTTTGTTTGTTTATTATTTGTCATTGTTATAATCCTGGGTGAAGAGTACCTGTTCTGTCTCGGGAGCAGGGAGAGACAGGTCAGGATGCCTACCTGGTGTTGTGCAATGAAACCAATTGCCAGCGGAAGTCACCTGAGGCAGCACAGATATGGGAGACGTTAACCTGAACAGGCTGCGGGGGGACTTCCGGTCCTGCAGCTTCATGGTGCAGCGGGAGAGCTCTGCGAGGGGTGTCCTGAGCCTGGGGGAGTCGAGGCCTCAGGTCGCCAACAGCGTGCCTTCCCTCTCTAAGGCTCCCCGCACTGTGTGCCTGTGTGGCCAGACACTACCTGTTCAGACTCCCCTTTCTTTGCAGTAGCTGAGGACAGACTTTTAGGGCTTATTTTTTTCACTGTAAATGTTATGCCTGAAATGCTCCCAGGTGGAGCTGCAGACAGGGCAGGCCCGAGGTGGGAGGAGAATTTAAGATATGAGTCCTTGTTGGTGGCAGTTAGTAGAAGAATTTGGGAAATGTGGGTGAGGAAGGAAAGTAAAGAGTCTGAAATTATCCCCGGGTGTATGCTCCTTTCATAGACATATTTTCTCTTTGCACATTTAACTTGATAAATTTGGGATGGATTCAAGACAGGCAGGGAGAATGTCAGGGCAGAGGTGACATATTCCTATCACATCCCCTGTCTAATGCCTTCCTCTTTACCATGCCCTCAGCATCTGCCTTTTTCCTGGTGTGCTGTGTGGTAAAGGCGCTTAATGTGTTCCCACATGGTTCCAGCTCTTTTCTCAATCATTTCCTTTATTCTTTTGTTCCTTTTGGGATGTGGGCTATGTACCTCACTGGGGCCTTCTGCTGTCCTTTTCCTCATGGTACCATTTTCCAGAACTGGCTCGCTAGGCTTCTCCAGGCCCATTGCAGACATGCCCTCACCCCCTTCCTCCTCATACCCCATTCTCTAAGTATTAGAGAAATCTGTATAGTCTGGTGCAAATCGTGGCGGTAGGAACCCCTCAATATGGCTTTTGCCTCATTTATTTTTCTGAGTCCTGATGTTCTAGACACATTTTTGGTTTACATTCATAAATGAATAGAAGTTACACCAGCTTTTGAAAGAGATGTCAACTATAATTTAAAAAAAATAGTCACAGGGATATAAAGTACAACGTAGGGAATATAGTCAATGATATTGTAATACCTGTGTACAGTGTCAGACAGGTAATAGACTTATTGGGGGTATCACTTTGTGAGAGATATAAATAGCTAATCACTGTTGTTTTGTACACCTGAAACTAATAAAAAAAGACAACAGTGATGAAAAGCAAGGACCTACAACCAAGATTACTTAAAAAAAAAAAAAAGGAAGGTCGCAAGAAAAAAATATGCCGGCCTGTGGCTTAGGCTGAGAAATTAAAGTCATATGTGAAAACTAAAGACTATTGATGTAAAGCTGGAGTGGTTTCAGACATAAGGATCAGCTTATGGACATGAAAATATACCGTGTTTGGTAGGTAACAACTTAGGAGCTGATTAGGGTTGTTAATAATAACACTGACAATTATAATGTGAGCAGCTTACAAACATAGAAGAGTATGGGTTCCGGGCCCAATTCTAGTGCTTTATGTGTATTATCTCACTTAATCCTCATGCCAGCCCAGTGAGATAGACATGACTTTTATCCAACACAGACAAAACTGAGGCCCATAAGAGCTCATAACTCACCCAAAGGTATACAGCTAGTAGGGAGTGGCTCTGAGATTTGAACCCCGGTAATCTTGCTCCAGACCAGAACCTTGGCCAGTAAGTACACCCCTCATCTCTCTGCCTTAGCCAGATTTAATATTAGTACATCACCAGCCTTCTACCCTATAGTTCCACTCCAGATTTCTGTTCTCTATTTGCCTAACATGATCTGCATCAGTTAAATTAAGACAAACTGCACTAAGAAGAGAGCAACAATAATACTCACTTCTTCCTCATGCGTGGGAATTTGGAATATCACAAAGCCCTCATTCCACCCCCAAAGGAACCAGGCAAGGAAGCACAGGAAGGGAGACAGCTCTGTTAAGTCAAAACATTAGGACCGCGCGGATGCATTTATAAGTGCATGAGGGACAATTTGTTTTTCTGGAATGTAACATAAATCATCCGGAAAATCAGTACAAGCACTTCCAGGGACTCAACAAAACAGACTGGAAGGTCCACTGTCTATGATATTTCTGATCTGAGTAATCTCAGCCAGAATCCCGGCTGGCTGGTTGCCTCCGGCAGCTATTTCCAGTTCTGCCAGAGCAGTGATTTGAAACTGAGATTCTCAGCTGGAGATTCCCCGCGTGGGGTGGGAGGTGTGATTCAGGACCGTGTTTGGACCTGCCAACAGAGTAGGGGGCAGAAAAAGGTTGTGAACCCACTTGCTCCAGAGAGGTAAACACTTTAGAAGCCAGTGTGATTACTAGAGATTCTCCAAGAACAGGCATTTAAGAGTCTCAGAGACCCAATCATCAAACATGAAGGCAGTAAGGCCTAATTGGAAGCTTTCCCCCTCCAATTTGGAATAGTGACAATGAGCAAAAAGAAGATTTAATACGCTCAAAGAAAGGGTACTCATTTCATTCCACACTGTAAATATTTTTGGCAGCTTTTCTCCAGTCCTAGGCATTGCAGGTTTATTTGGGGAAAAGAAGTGACCTTACTCATAGCGGTAACTAAAAGATGCTTAGTAAGGAATTAACGTGGGACCTTAATAAAGGTAGAGAAGGGATCATGTTTTTTTGGACTGAGATAAATTTAAAATAAATAAATGTAAAACAAAAAGTTCTAGAACAGACCTGTCCAATAGAAATATAATGTGTGCTCTGGGTATAATTTAAAATTTGCTAGTAGCCACGTTAAAAAAATTAAAATAGGTAAATTAATTTAATGATATATTATTTAACCCAATATATTCAAAATATTATTTCAACATGTAATCAATAAAAATTCTTAAAGAGATATTTTGCATTCTTTTTTTTAATATGAAGTCTTTGAAATCTTCTGTGTATTTCATACTTTCATCATTTCTTAATTTATACTAGCCACATTTCAAGTGAAAAAAAGGAAAGAAACAAGGAAAGAAGGGAAGAAGAAAGAAAATCTTAGAGAAAACCTAAAGATGCCTTTTAAGCACATAAATGCCTATCACATCCTCATGGACAATCTCAAAGGACAAACTTCCTAGTAGTTCATTTCAATAAATTTCGGTGGCCAAGTCAGGAAAGTTCTTTCTTCTGCCTGGTTAAAATACGTCTTTTCCTTCTTGTGCCAATTGTCACTGATAGATGACATTTTTCTGGGTGTAACTGTAATTGTTTTTACCACATTTCTTCTCTGTTTTATTATTCTGAAGAGTACCCCTTGGCCATTTGCTCTCACCTAATTATTCTATTTGATCTCATTCTCAAGCTTGTCTCCTCTTCCACTAGAATACATGAGAAGGCAGCTGAGAGAGACACACATGCATGCATAGACCCTGAAAAACCAAAGGGACACCTTTTTTATAGTGAGAACCAAAATGCCTCTTAAAATCAGCCTCCCAAGGCATCACAGACCCCCACCCCACCATCTCTTAGATGGGAAAAATAAATAAATCGGAGAGTGCTGATGACAATTTTGCATGCAAATTGGTTAGCGGAGCCCAGAGCTGCTCAACTTGTGTGTATGATTTTCTATTTCCATGCACCAATTTGGGAGTTTGTGCATGAGCACAGTAATTGTTCATGCAAAGCTGAAAATGCAGGTGCGGAAGCCTTTTTTAGAGCACAAGAACTGTCTGGTCCTGTTCTTATTTGAGTTTTGTTGCATCTTTTGTGATGTCATGCACATAAGAATCTTATTTATTAAACTGCATTTACAATATGTGGAACTTTTTGTAAGCCTCATGAAGAATGGTTTCAGTGACTGTGCCACCGAATACACGGTGTGACTCCACCACAGCAAGGAAAAAAGAGAATCCACTGATAAGTACTTGCTGGTGTCTCTAGGGTTGTGCCTTTGAAACAATGACTGGGTTTCCTTTGTGAGTTGAAGTTGTTCTAAGTCCCAAGAGAGTGGAATTTATTGTCATAAGCTCTTGAAACTAGTCTTGGCCTATGGTGAATTTTTATGCTTTCCAACAGTTTCCATAGTGCATTATTTTATATTATTCTGAAATTTAAAAAGAAAATTATAAGTGAAAACTTTATTGCTATACCAATGTGAAACTCTGTTATAGAGTTGAGACCCTTGTGATAATAACTCAGGATAAAAAGAAATAATAATATTATCTTTGCCTTGTGTAAATGCCAAACTGAAGTGTGTTTATGCCCTTGGGGCACTGTACTTTTTGGGAAATACCTTTTTTTCCTCCATTTTATGCTGTTTTGGGGTAAGATGCCCAGTCACTTCTTGTTTACAACCATGGTCTTGGTCCTGTCATTTGGCCATTTCTGCAAAGTGAAATTTCTATGTTCTTCCTTTGCTTTAGTTGTCATTATCAACCTTTGATTGTTTTCCAGCGGCAGATTTTCACATTTGTGAGTTATAGTGACTCTTAGCAGCTTCTCTTTCTTCTCTTTCTTCTTGCTACTCTTCTATTTCCTGTTCACCCCAGAGGGACAGAGAAAGGAAAGATGGTGAAATGGAGGTGAGGTGTCCTTTCTCCTTGGGTAGCTGAGGTGAAAGATTGAGTGAGAAATACAACTGACACTGTTGGTTAAAAGGTTTCTTGGAGATGGATGGTAGCGATGGTTGCACAACAATGTAAATGTACTTAATGTCATTGAATTGTACACTTAATAATTGTTAAAATGGTAAATTTTATGTTATGCTTGGTTTACTATCATTAAAAAAGAAAGATTTCCAAGTTCTGAGGTTTACACTGGTTAATGATTTTATAGGACCAATTATAATTCTTTCCTCTTGGTCTTGTGGCTAACCTACTTTGGGGCACAGAGTGTGTGGAGACCTTGAAGTTAACTATCCCCCAGAGTAGCTGCAGATTATAGTTTGCTTTGAGCTTTTTTTGACGGGAAAAGTGCTGGTGCCGTGGCCATATCGGTAGAGAATTTCTTCCTTTAACAGTGATTGTGATAAGCCTTCTCCAGGCACTGTGAGTTGGCCAGCTTGTTGGTGAAAAAACCCAGCATGGGCTCTATCATGGTGGAACTTATTTATTGGGAAAGTCAGGAGGGGAAAAGTAAATGAATAATTTGTATAATTAAAAATTTTGATAGATGCTATGAAACAAATAGTTGGTAAGTAATGGTATAGAGTAATACTGTCCAATAGGTATATACTGCGAGCTACATGCTTAAATCCACATTTTCTAGTAGCCACATTTAAAACAGGTAAAAAGACACAGGTGAAATTAGTTTTAATAATACATTTTATTTAATCCTAATGTGTCCAAAATATTGTCATTTAAATGTGTTATCAATATATAAAAAAAAAAAAACACCTTCTTTAGCTATTTTTACACCCTTTTGTTTTCATACTAAGTCTTTGAAATCTAGTGTGTATTTTACACTTATGGCCCATCCCATTCGGACTATCCACATTTCAAGTGCTGAATATTTTCAGTGCTGATTACTTTTGTGCAAAGTCTTGAGCCTTTATCATAGAAATCCGTATAGGGTCCCATTTACATTCTAAATAGTTTCATTTCCATATTGTTTGTACATATTCATTAGTGGCTGGTCTTTGATGCAATCAGTTTATTGTACTACTCTCAAAATCAAAAGAGAACTACCGGGAGTGTCAGCTATCATGCTATGATGCTCAATTGGGAAAATGGCATAAAATATTGATAACTAGCTTCCCTTCTGCCTCATGCTCGGCTCTTCTTGGATTTGGTGTAGATGAGTTAGGTTAGAAATTCTGAATACTTGGTGATTTTTTGTGTCTCCTCTAAAAAAGTACTTTTAAGTGGAGGAAATATTTTATTAACACTCTGGGTTCAGTTTCTAGCTGGTTGCTTTTAATATTTGAGTGAAAACTATTGTGAAATCTAAGCAGCACGGTGTCTGGTATTTCTTGAAAAGATTTTTTGGTGAGTCTTAGCCTATGTCTTCTCTGACAAAATGGACTGATGAGATGAGGAACAATGCCATCTTTGGTTTTGATCAGTGGATATAGTCAATGGGAATTATTCAGGCACTCTCCTTACAAATACCGAGACAGTGAATTTTTGACAATACAATACTGTGTGTGTGACATTCAGTGACTATGTGTCACCCTTTGAAATGACAAGCAAACCAATAACAACGTGATTCCCCCTCTCACACACACAGACGCGCGCGCACACACACACACACACAGATACACAGACACACACACACAGATACACATACACACACACACTCACCTTTGTCATACAGTCTAACATGATGCTTAACAGTCATTTGTGGTTTGGTGGTCTGCATCTCAAGAACACAGTTGATGAGGCATCTGTTGCTTTTTCAGTTACTCTCTGACCTATAGAATCCTAGGTTTATGTAAGCTCAAAGAAGTGCTTTTGGTTTTACTGAGAGTTCCCCCTTTAGTTTAACCATGGTTTAGTTCAAGTGTTCAGAATTATGTTTTATGAAAATAGTTTGGTGGTTGCCAGGGGCTTGAGGGAGAGGAAATGGAGAATAACTGCTTAATGAGTATGGGTATGGGGTTTCCTTTTGGGCTGATGAAAATGTTTTAGAACTAGATAGAGGTGATGGTTGGGCAACATTATGAATGCACTAAATGCTATTGAATAGCTCAGTTTAGAATGATTGATTTTGTGTTATGTGAATTTCACTCCAATTAAAAAAATAAAAGAGAATAAATAGTGTTTTAAAGGAGTGGTCTTCTGAGCCTAGAAACATGTTTCCTTTTTTTTTTTTTTTTTAAGTTTCAGAGACATGAATTTATTTAATAAAAAATTTGAAAAGCAGTGAAATGAAAGTTTTATTCCACAGACTTAGAAATGACACAGAGGAAAAGGACTGTAAATGTTCTTTAAAAAATTGAATTCCTATTCCTTATCTATACAATGAAGAACCCTACATTGAAAAATGATTGATTTTAGTGTTTTGCTAAATTGGATCTACAGCAAAACACAGGCAGATTGATGCTATAGGGATAGCAGCCTTCGAGAAGCTTTGAAAAACAAACACACAACTTTTTGGTTGGACTATGTCATTATCAGCTTCACCTGTGAGGGAAATTACTCACGGGAGATGCTGTCTCTCTCTCGTGTTGCGCTTCTTGGCATTGACAGATCCATTAGCGGATGAAATTAGAAAAGCAGAGTCGGACTTTGAATAATTAGGCTAAAGTCACAAATGATTGCTAGACACAATAATGGAAGCTATTGCGGTTCAGCATACAGTTGCCTGCTGTAGCGAGCTGGGTGACATGTGTGCTGTTGCTCTCTGCAGCGGTTTCTTCCTTGTGTTGGAAGCTGGTACTTTCCCAATAATAAAGTTTGAAGTATCAAAGACATAGCTTTGGCTCTTCTGCAGATGTCTGAACGGCTTCGTTTCCAGGGAATAAATGGGGCTGCGGAATGTTTTTGCTAAACAAAACATTGTCATAGCAAAAACAAAATCTACTTTATCCCAGGAGTGTTAAGAAATGTGTGGTTTTTGTGGATTATGTTTTTTTCCTGTTTTCATTCCTTTCTTTCTTTTTCCACCAGGAATAATGGCTTATTTATATGAAGTTATTTTCTGAAAGAAAAACAAAATACTTATTTCAAAAGATCTTTGGACTCTCATGTCACCCAAAATACCTTTCCAGTAGGCCTTACGTATTTTGATTTTTTAAAAAGCCTGTGAATTGAGTGAGGAAAAACAAACAAACAAAAACAAACAAACAAACAATGCCAAGATTTCCAGGGCATTCAAAATATAATTACGTGGTTCTAAATTCTTTGTTCATCTCAACACCAGTATAGAAAAGAAGGGAATTAGGAAATAGAGCCCGGGATCAAATACCTACAGATGAATCCTTGAAGACTGATGTAAATTGTGATGATGTGGGAATGAATGGATTGTAAGCTCTTCAATACATGACTGATGCTCACACAGTCTCGACTGTGCTAAGAGCAGGGCTAGGAAAGGTGTGGGATATCCATCCCTCCACATTTATCAAATACCCCATCCAGACTCTGCAACCTACCCGGTCTTGGCTTTGGACCAAGATGAAATTGAAAATAAAATTGAAATTACTTGCCAGATTTAAAGATTAGGAGAGTTTCTATGAGGATCCAGATTTCTGACTTCTTGAAGCTAAGAATTAGAAGTTCTGGCACCACTAAGCCTACGTGCCCATTGGCAATAGCCAGGATGGAAGGACAAGGTGTCACCCCCCTTGGTGACGTGGCACTTCAGTGTTCATTGTTCTTCCCCTCGCTTTGTCTCACTTATTTTATCCATTTGGCCCCGGGGGCCCGAATTCCTTTCCTTGAGATCTGCACCAGATTCTCTACCAGGTCACGGAATGAGATGAGCCCCTGCCCAGGCTGGAGGGAGAAACCAGCTGGAGAACTGGGCTTTGCACAGCAATAGAATGAAGTCCTCGTCTGGGATGAAGGCACAGCTCCCTGAGTGGGAGCAGTGGGCGTCCACCCTGGACCCTGGACTTGCAGACTAACCACTGTAGATAGGCTGTGGAACATGACAGATTGGAAAGTGGGGAGAAAAGTGTGATCCTCAGATGGACCTTGGGCCCTAACGGAGGCATTTCTCATATTAGAGAGCAATGCTGGCCAAGACAACCTCATCAGTGGCGCTCGTCTTCAGAATATGAAGAATTCTATTTAGAAATTTTCACTTATGATGACGTGACTTATATGGTTCAGTCCAAGAAGCCAAAGTATAATAACTTCAAATAACTCACCCTGTTTTCCTTGCATCTCTCTGCTAGGAAGACAGGAACCTAGCAACACTTCTCTGTCCCCACGCTGGAGGCATCTGCAGCCTACAACTCCCCTGGAAAGTTCCCTGCACTTCTGGGGGACAGTCAGAGCAAGCAGAATCCCTTCTAGTTCCAGGGACAGGCAGAAGGCTGGGACCCTCGGACAGCAGTGATTTTGATCCTGCCATGCTGGCAACAGATTATTTTCCTGTCTCTCTTTCCATCTCTCCACCCATTCACATATGGGCCGTTCCTCATTCCCATTTTGGCTCTGGTTTGGGGGAAACTCTTTTAGGTCACATTGAAAACTTTTTACTTAGAAACTGGTACATTAATGTCCAAATTGAAATAACAAAATCACTGCATTTTAAAGCTGGACGCTCCTTTCAGAATAGCCTGTCCAGGATCTTAATGTTATAAACGAGGGACCCAAGAGATGGGGTGGGAATTATATGACTTGCCCAAGGTTACATAATGTGTAAATGGAATCAGGCAACTATTACAAAAAAACAAAATAGCAGAGAGGTTATTCTGATGGGTGGGGTGAGAAATAGACCAAAAGGCTACAATTGATACGTCCATCCAAACAGATAAATCATCCCTTCATTTGTTGCAATAATATTGGTGGGTTGGGCACTTAAGAACTAGGCTTTTTGTTTGTGTGTTTGTTTGTTTAAAGTTAACATTCAAATAGAAACATGAAATTAAGCCCATTAATCATATTTACAATAGGTGCCTGTGTTGTTGTTTTGTTGTTGTTGTTGTTTTGTTTTTATTGCAATTAAATTGTTGAGTTTTGTTTTTGTTTTTAACCATGAGGCTAAACTTACTTTGACAGCATGGGTACCAAAAATTAAAACCATAAAAATTGCTGCATTTTGACAGGAGATGCATCTTTAGATTTGAAGATAAAAAATTTAAAGGTATTATGTTTTATTCAGGAAGCATTTAACTATAAAGTAGTTGACTGACTAATATATGTAGTGCACTGATTTTAGGTGTGGGTGGGACTGTGGAAGGATTTAGTAGCCCCAGCACAATATTGTCGTCACCGTCTGCAGATGGCCAGGCCCACTGGCCAGCTCCCCATCCACGACTGCCAGCACCACTGGGTATGATAGTTTTCAGCCCCATTTGATTATCACAGCCATGGAAGACAGGCTGGTGTTGTTATTTCCATTTTGTACGAGGAAACTGAATGGTCATATGCCCAGGATTCATGCTATTGAGGAATGTAGCTGGTACTAGAATCCCAAGTTTTCTCCACACATCGACTACTTTTTATTTTTTTATTACACTGTGATACATAAGAGGAAACATGTAAGTTATCAAAAATCAAAGTAAAGCTTACAGCAAAAAGAGTTTGAAAAACTTGAAACGTTTACAAAATAGTGAACTGTAGAGACTCAGTGTGAGGTCTCACATTTGATGACTCACCAGTGCACTTTACATACAGTTTTATGAAAGAAGAGAGGATCTCTGTGCTGTATAGTAGTTTTAGGTTTGATTGATATCTTGAAATTACCCTCCAGAAAGGCCTACACTCCTACCAAAATGCCATTCAGTGTTTCAAATAAAACAACGAGCATCTATGCCACATGCAGTTGTATATACCCTTTTGGTTCAGCTGTTTTGTAATCTCTTGACAGTAGAGGAAACCTGCCACTTGTTCCCTGGGCACAACCTATGTACAGACCTGCTCCTGTGATTTGCTGGGCCCGGGACGAGGCTGCAAGAGGAGATGTTGGGCCTGGGTCCACACTAGGGTGAGGCAACATTTTTAAAAAAGACGTGCTCAGTAACAGTGCCATGCTGAGCCATATTGGAGCTTGCGACAAAAAGGAAGAAAATCAATAATACTGATCCCGTCTTTATTAAAATTTTTGATATTTTGTTCGTTATGGACTTTGCATTCATTTTTACTTTTTAACATATTGCATTAAATGTTTATTCATCTTGGTTGCTGAGTTATTGGTGCCCCTTAAATTTTGCACCTGTGTCAGGTGTCGCCTCACTTGCCTCACCCTCAGCTCTGTCCCCTTGGGCCTGGGGAAGTGCACACAGGGGACACTGCCATCCTGGACACTACCTGGGAAGAAGCCTGCACAGGCTCTCAACGTGGGCCTGGGACTGTCAGGGCGGGAATTCCAGGGCTGTGGTGGTGTGAGTCGGAGCATGGGTCACAGGTGGGCACATGCGCTTAGATCCCCAGGTTCCTTGCTGGTGAAGAGGAGAGTGGTTGGAGGAGGGCCAATGCGGAACCCTCTGGAGAGTAGTTCTCAGCCACAGAATCTCTTGGAGGGCTTGTGCAGACATAGATCGCTCAGATTCTGATTCAGTAGGTCTGGGGTGGGGCCCAAGAGTTCCTGGATGCCGCCGCTGCTGCTGGATCCAGGAGCACACTTGGAGGACACTTACTCTAAAACAGGGGCTCCAGAACAGGGACCCCTTTTACCTGATGGGTTTCTGTGCATGGGAATGTGGAGGGGCCCAACATTCTTTACCAGACTTACCTTTAGGTTTTTATTGAGCAGCATATCCAGAGTGTATCCTCCAAGGGAAAGAGTGCAGACTTTTCTGCTTTCCTAGCCGGTTTCATCTTTGTCACTGTTATTGATGGTGGTCCCTCCAGGATGCCAGACGCTTGCTTTAGAGTGAATCATTGCTATAGATTTTTTTTTCCTGTAAATTTCTTGCATGATATATGGAAATGAGAGCTGCACTATCTGATGTTAAGTGGTATTCTTAAGTACCTCTGGATTTTGGTTTTAAGTTTGTGTTTTATAATAACACATTATTTTTAAATATATAAGAAAAACTTTTAAATATTGTTTTTACATATAAAGAAATAAATTAAAATGTCCCATAAACCCTCCACCCAAATGATCCCTATTGATGGTAGTACTGAAAGTACAAAATAAAACCCACCTTTCCATGCTCCCCTCTCTACTCCAGTCCCTCTCTCTAATTCTAGTTTTTGTGCTGTTTTTTCCAGAAATCTTCTTATTCATGTCTATCTATCCTTCTAATTTTTTTATACAAGAGTATCATATGATAAACACTGCTACAAACTTTGCCTCTTAACTTAGTCATATATCTTGGATATGTTTCCATCAGCACATAACAGATTTACCTTAATCTTCCCAAATGGTTCACAGGATTCATCGTTGGGATTTCCCAGTGTTTCGCTAGACCTCCAACGAAGAACTTTTCGGTTCTAGGTTTTTGCTATACAAACAGCCCTGTAGTGAATACCTTTGTCCATATATCTTGAAAAACATTATGAGGCTAGTCATAGGTGTAATACCCAGGAGCAGGTTTCAGACAAAGGGTGTGTGCACTTTTAGGTCTGAATCAGGCCAACACCACATTGCCCTCTAGAAAGGTTCACCCCATCAACTGAGATGAGCATGCCTGTTTCCCCAATATTCTTGCTCACGATGGATATCATGCAAGTAAAAAGAAAAAAAATCTGTTATTACACTAGCAATAAAGTATAAAATAACTAGGAATAGACTTGATAAGTATGCAATATCTATGTGAAAAAAACTTTAATATGCACCTGAGGGACCCCAAAGAAGTCTTGAATAAACGAAAATTATGCCATGCCCTGGGATGGGAACTTGTAGCCTGATGGAAATATTCATTCTCCTTTAGTTGAGTTATAATTTGAACATGAGCCAATAAAAATATCAACAAGATATTTTTTTGGAGGGGGTATTTGATGAGCTGATTTTAAAGACTGGTTGAGAAAACAAATAAGAAGAGACGGGAATATTCAGAAAATAAACAGGAATATAGGAAGATTCAGGAAATAGTCTGACCAGATATTAAAACATAGTGTGAAACTAAAATTGTTAAAATAGATTAATGGATCACAGTCATAAACATAAATATATTCAGGAATATAATATATGATAAAGGTGGATAAACCTTGGAGGGGAGCAATGTTTAATTCATATTATTCATATTGCATAAATTCCAAATGGAACAAAGATGTACATGCAAAAAATGAACCATATCCTACAAGAAATGACAGGAGAATTGTTGTATAATTCCAGATCTGCTATGACATAAAACTCAGAAGCTATTGAAAACAGGATTGATAAATTCAACTTCATTAAAAAGAATTCTTCATGGCAAAAACCCACCTTATGCAAAGTTAAAAGACAACAAATTGGGGAAGGATATTTGTAACTGATATCCCAAATAAGAACTAGATTTCCTAATATATAAAGAATTCCTATGAACCAATAGGAAAAAGGACCAATAATCCAATATATTATGAACAGTTAACAGAAAAGGCAACACAGATAGCATTTGAATGTGAAATGTTCAATTAAAAACTATAAGTTAACATAGGAGAAATAGAAATTGCCACCCCGCAGGGGTCATTTTCTTACTATGAGATCAGCCAGTGATTGTACATCACTGATGGGAGGTAAATTCGTACTATTTTGTGGGGGAAATCTGGCAATATCTGAAAATATTACAATACATTTATCTTTAGCCCAGCAATTTCACACTTAGGAATTTATTTTTTTAGTTGTACGGTATGTGCATACATGTGAAATAATATAAAAGCAATATTTTTCATTGCAGCATGACTTATAAAAGCAAAAGTTTGGCAGTCTGTGGTACATTATACCATGGAACACTGTGCATCTGGAAAAAAGATGAAGAGCTCTGTGTACTACTATTGGATGGTCTCTAAGAATAGTGTACTGAGAATTGATAAAAATTGATTAAAAGCCAGGTGCATTAATGTTATGCTACTGTTTCTGTAAAAAGGGAGGGAGATACGTAATCTTACTTGTGTATGAATTCGGCAATTGTTACCAAGTGTATAAAAAATAGATAGTATTGATTGGCGATTGTTACCATGTGTATAAAAAATGGATAGTATCTGTTGCCTCTAGGGGCAAAGACCGAGAGGCAGGGAATAGGGCTGAGATGTAGACTTTTCACTGTATATATAGGCTTGTACCTTTTGAATTTTGAACCTTGTGTATCCTTCTTAAAATTTTTTTAAGTCCAAATTTTAAAATAATTCAGTAGGTGAAAAATATTCATTTTGATGTTGAGTTAGTTTGGGTGTCTTTTCAAACATTGATGGGCTTTTTATGTTTTTTTAGGCAATTGCCTGTTCATATACTTTGTCCTTTTTTTTTTTCTTTGCAAATGTGGTTTCTTTGCGAATCAAGAGAGGGACTTGGATGGGGTCGGGCAGGTGGTTTTGATGGGTCTCTAATGAGCCTCTCCTCTCACCATTCCCAGCGGACCTCCCGCGATCTTCAGCAGTGAGGCTGTCCTCCCTGCGAGACCTGCCAAACCAGCTCCTGGAACTATACCAACAAGGGTTCTTGCTGGTGGCCCTGCACCCTTTCGTGCAACCAACCCATGAGCAGAAGACACCCCTTGAGCACATGTTCAGGGCCATCCTAATCAAGAAAACCGAAAGGTAAGGCCTCTCACGGTGGGTGTTAGCATCATGAGGTGGCTAATGTGTGTCCACAGAGCCTCTGCCCTCGGACAGGCAATGGCAAACACTAGATTTTTGGATTTTTAAATTTATTTTGGACTTATTTGATTAAACTCAGCTAGAAAATGTCTGCTCTGAAAGGTGTACTCCCAGAATGATGCAGCTAGTTCAGGTATAATACTATAATAGCTAGGAAACACACTAACTTTTTTAAAGGCTATATACAAACTTAATATCTTTCCCCAAACTCTAGAAATACTTGACCATTTTAGCCCACCATAAATTCTGCCAATCATTCTGGAGGAAAAGCAAAACGCACTTGAATCAGTGCTATAATTGATTTGGTCATGATTTTGCTTTTGAAAGTTTTGAAGATTTTGATTTTGAAGGTTTTGAGGATGTTTTTCAGTATGGTTTGCCCAAGTGAATGCTTACTCTTATATTTTGATTGGGACTAATTAGGAAATGAGAGATGGAGGTTGGTTTCTCAAAAGGAGCAATAAATTTAATTTTAAATAATTAAAAAAAATACAATGAAGTTGGGCTAGAGAACACAGTATGTTTTGCTGCTTTTGTAAAAATAAAAATTGAAATAAAGTCTGGCAGAGGAAATCAGATGTCTTTTGACCAATTCTCATGACAGGAATGACAACATGGGCCATATTTTAAAAAGAGAGAAAGTGCAAAGTGACTGCTTCTTTTTCTCTCTTTTTAAGAGTTGCTATGCCAAGTGGACAAACATTGGACTAGTAAACTCAGAAGGGACAGCCGGGGGAGGCGGGAGGCTGCATAGCTAAGATGGACTCCTCTTTCTTGGCAAGCAGAGTTCTTCATGTCTTCATGGCTGATCAAGCTCTGGGGCTCTTAGGCCAAGTCAACATGCATTAGAATTTGAAATGAAAGGTGGCGTGCACCTTTGTTAACGTCCAGAATGACCACGGTATTTCTAGAGTGAGACTTTTTTTAAACATCTGCCCTTTTTTTTTTTGGCCTATTGGTTTCTTTATGTCTGTCGATCAATACGTGGGTCAATCACAAAAGGAAATTGTTCTGGGAACCATAGTGATTTTAGGCTCCACTGACAATATAAGACATGCATGATGGCTGTAGGTCACATTTAGTGAGTGTCACTGTGTGCCAGGCTTTACGAGTCTCATTTCATTCTCATCATCAGCCTATGAAATAGATACCATTTTTATTCCCATATTAAAGGTGAGGAAGCTGCAGCCCAGACGTTGAATTATTTGTCAAGGTCATCCGGATGGCAGCATGCAGAGCTCTGACTTGTTTCCAGGCAGGCTAACTCCCTCCCTGCATCTGAACCCTGATATAAAGCGCCGGCTGTGCTTTTGTACCAATGATTCTCGCGGGCAATCCCTTTATGAAAAAAAGAAGTGGGGGAGGTTATCTTCGATTTTTAGATAAGGTAGTAATTTCATGACTCCTCGATTTTACTACTCCACAGTCTTTGGAATTTCAGCAAGGAAACAAAATAAAACTGACTTACCATGTACCTTTTAACTTATGTAGGCATTCACATGGCTCCTGTATTTCTGTTCCTTAGATCTTTCCATTGGCCTTGATATTTAGAGGGGAGAAGCCCACTTTGATCAGATCACAGGAGTATCCCTTAGTGTAATTCCACTAGGGGAGGTGACGTTAGCACAGGACTTGCCATGGAATCAGCACATTATAAATGAACTTGACTTTAAATGTGAAGATGTCTTTTTTGGTTTTTTTCCTGCTATGGAGCTTAGAACCAGTGGTGAAGCTGGGGTGTTCAGTAGGGGTTCTTTACTTCCGTTGAGGACAGGCCGTGAGCTAATGAGTTTACTTTCTAGAAGAGGAATATGGGTCAAGCTATTAAGAAGAATGAGATACTGGTGTGCAGGAGGGTTTTCAAGAAAGAGTAGATGGCATTCTCCTTGGGTTTGAGTTCACTCTAGTCCAGAGTGCCTGGACTACCTGCCTGGATGACGTTAATGAACGGTCTAACTCTTTGATAAGCAGATACGGAGAAAGAAATTTCTCAGATAATGTTGTACTGGGTCTTTGAAACTGCCCCCACCTTGTTTGGTTTTGTTTTTTAAAAAACAAATTACAAATGGTAATTTGCCAGGTATGGTAAGGAGAATGGTAATTTGCCACTCTCACCGCAGAAATGACCAGGAGAATTTACGCCACTTCCATTCCCCATTGGTATTAGGTGGGAGGAGTAATGGTAGTGGGAAAGCGGTCATTATACAATATAATTTTAAAGTACAGTCATTTTCCCTCCTAGCAAATGCAATAATCATATATTTTTGCATCATGAGGAAAAGACCCCATGTTATTAAAAACAAACAGACAAACCAACAAACCACAGAAGCTTTTCTGTGTCAGTGGGGAGTTTAAGTAGCAGAAACACAACAAAGAAACTTATGTGATTAATTTTTAATACAAACAGTGTAGATGATATTTTTCACAAAGTCTGCCAAAGTTCTGACAGCCATAGATGATGTTAAATGAAATGATTTCACTTTCCAAGAGGAAGTAAATGCCTGGTTAATATTTTCTGAGTAGATCACATTAAAAGAGTTGTAGATAAACTTTCCAGGTTACTATCAGTCCAGATCAAGTTTATTAGCAAAAATCGCCATGGGATGACTACTTGAAAGTTGGATATCAACTTTCCTGTGTTTGAAAGGTGAACATAATGTTTTTAGCAAATGCTAACTAGCCTTTCAGGTCTGCAGCAAGACCAGGAAAAGGAACAGAACCATACAAGCTTATGCTCATTCATTCACTCAATCATTCGTTTGCAAACACTTACTGAGCTTCTATGCTTTGTAAGGTACATGCTAGGATCTGTACTTGTGGGAAGGTAGAAGGTACAGCTGCAAGGTTCACCTGGATGTGGAGCCTGCCTTCCAGGTTCCTAAGTTTAACTGAGAAAATAAGATGTGCACCTCATGCCATGGGAGTTTGGAAAAAGAGAAGTCACCTCCTGCTATAAAGAAAACTAAGGAAATGTTTCTGGAGGAAGGAGCTTTTCTTTTGGGCAAACATAGGAGGATGGAAGGAATTTGTCATACAATGAAATGTTTTCTAGTGGAGTGTAGGTAATATGAGAGCATCACTGACAGTCTAACTGGAATATTAATGTGTCATTCCCAACGCTCGGTGCTGTAACATTCCTCTGAGCCCTCCGTCATTTTGATAAATTTCATTTAAATCCATGAAAAATTACCTGATCTTTTCTTTTGAAAATTCTGATAACTGCCATTTCATTTTAAGATGGCGGTCAAATCACACGTCTAACTATAAATTGTTCATAATCCTAAGTGTGTTGAGCTTAAAGTCAGTTACTTTGAAAACAGAGTCAAGCATGAATAGCCGAATGAGATGCTTAGAGAATAACTAGAAAGGGAGTTTGTACTTCCTTCTCTCTACTCTTTCTTTGGAACCCTTCAGTGATTTTTCTCTGACAATATCGTTACTTACATTCACTCTGAGTTCTAAATACAGTTAAGTTGTCCTTCTTTTTTTTTCAGGCAGTTTTCCTAAAAGTAAGTTGCTAAAGACCTCAAAACTTGATGGCTAAGAGAAGTCAGTTATTAAAATGTCACTTCTGATGTTTCGTGAGTGAGTGTTTAATTCTGGGTCATTCTATGGTTGTAGATGTAAGTACAAAAATGCATTGTGCTGTTCTGTTCTTCAATTGTTGAATTGTCGTTGTTCACACAGAGAGCTAGTTCAGAGTGTCAGTGATGTGTTTGTCATCACTAATGGGTTGAAGCCATTTGGGTCCAGGTCTCCTGGAATAATGCCTCGTATGGTACAGGGGACAAGACATCTGAAAACTCTGCTGGCATTCATCAGGTGCCTTTTGGCCTAGAGTCAGATGGTGGGGCATACAGACGAACTGCAGCTAATGCAGCGGGCAGGATTCAGAAGCCCTGGTGGGAGGTGGAAAATGCATATATAATCAAAACTGCCCTTGACAATATCTTTAATTGCCCATGAAATGTAATACTGTAGCATCTCTCTACCTGACCGATGCATGTTTTCCTTCAGGACTATATCAGATGGGTGTTTCCAACAGTGAGCCCCATGGGGAAATTGGTTAGGGTTTATAGTGCGTGTTCATTAGAATCACACCTACAGTGCTGAGATGCTTGCACCTAGAGAGGTGTGTGTGCGCGAACTGAGATTGAGGAAACAAGATCTGCACGCCTCCTATCTCACATCCATTCTGGGGCACATCTGCCTGCTGAGTGGAATAACTGGCACTGTTTTAAGTGGTAAACGTTCCTCGCTTTCAGTTAGATTTTTCTAAGATAAACATGTGATATAGCTTCACTATGCAAAGACAACTCTAAAGAGCCCCGAACTCTCAAGAAACGTATCCATTAGGGGGATGTAAAGTATATATGCAAATTATGTGAATGCCCAGCCAAATCTATGGGTCTTGGTTTTCACCTCTCACCTGGAAATTTGTTAATGGAGGTTCTCTAAAGAAAGGGCTCCAAGGTCCCATTTGCTCTGGGTCTGGAATGGGAGCACAATTGGTGAGAAGGGTCTTCCAGGCAGGGGGACTGGCCCAGGGGAGCCGGGAGCTGGGAAAAGCAGACCATGGATGATGTGGGGCGACTGGAGTGTGAGGTCCAAAGGGAATCAGGGAGAAGAGGCAGGAGAAGCAGGGGCGCTTGGATCAGGAGGCTTCTGATGTCCGGGCTCAGGAGTTAGAGCTCCATCCTGAAGTCAGTGGGGAACCAGTGCAATACTTTTGTTGTTTTGTTTTGTTTTGTTTTGTTTTGTTTTAGAGGATCAACCATTTGAGGTGCTGAGTTTTCAAAAACTTAAGAGGGGAAGCATAAGAGGGGATAGAAAATGAAAGTTGAGAAACCATGGCGATAATTATAGTGGGAGCTGATCAGTAACGAAAGTAGGTTGTAGTAAGAAGCTAAGGAAGAGAAAGGTGTCCGATGTGCCTGATTGGAGGAAGTATTGGATTTAATGTTTATCTGTAAAACGACACCATGAAGGAAGAGGAAGAATCAAAATATGAGTGAGCTTTTGACTCCTAGTGGCTGGGAAGAGGGAGGGGGAAGGGGATGTGCCTGGGTGGGGTTTTCTCAGAAGCGAACCCTGAGAGGATCATTACGGAAGTGCTCCCAGGAAGAATCCAGGGCGCATCCACCACAGGAGGAGCGTGGACAGCATCAGTTTGGTTGTATCGTGTTTGTGGCAGGATGTCCACTGGGAGGTGGCCACCGGGCCATCAGGAGTCGTGAGAGAAGTCCGAGCTGGGCGAGGCTGCAGGAGGCTGTGTGAGGCCATGGGGAGCCCACGGGGACCGGCCACAGTGGTGTTGCTGACTGAGCCCAGGCTGCTGTGGTCCTTGTTTTCTACACCAGATACTTCCAGTGATTCTCAGAAGAGAGGCAGTGGCTTTCTGCGAGTAGAGCTGTGCTAAGCGAGCTTCTCTGTTCCAAATTGACCATAGGCTTGGAGTCTGAGAAGTTTTCCCTCTCAGACTGCATCGGCAAGCTGGGTTCCCAAGTACAGATTGATTGTTAATGGGTCAGCTCTGGCCACCCAGTGTCAAGCGATGCAGAGAGACAATATTTTTGGCTTTTTGCTATTTTATTTCCAGAAAAGCAGATCTTACGGAGTGCTCAGCTTTACCCCTTGCGTCCCCTCTTGGGCCGGAAATCTGAAATCCTGACGACTCTGCCTTTATTCTAAGACAGGACTTGCAAACTCAGATGCCTACAGGGGCCAGGCTTCTTGAGGGGGGATGCTTGGGTATTAGAGAGCCACAGCTGAACTCTGCCCCCTTGCCAAGTGTTGCCAGATCTTGTACTTTTTATAAGAAAAGCCAAAAATCTGGATTTTTTTTTTAAATGTGAAAACTTCTCTTTTTTAACCGGTGCCTCACTTTCCCAGAATAGCATTGTGTATCCCTAACTCATTCCACTGGCTGCTGTTTTGCAACCTTGAAGGTTTCTGATGCTTGCCTCGGTGGCGTCAATCATCCACCCTTTGAGCCGCCTATTCTTCCTTTCATACCCAGCACTCAGCAGACTTCTCAGATGTTCTTGTTATTGTTTTTCACGTGTCTGCCCATCTCCCCTCCCCCATCCTAACTCTTCTTTCATCTCTGGATTCCCATTACTTACTCAGAGTGCCAGATACTGAGTAGGTGTTGCTCAATAGAATCTTCCCGAATTGAAGGGGAGTACAACCATGCCCTGACATTTTGCTACCATCATTCATTAAAGGACCATAAATTCATGACAAGGTGGATGTATCTTTGGTTTACATTATTTACCAGAGCTAGAAGTGCATCTTGATAATGTAGCCAGGCAGCATGGACCCAAGTAGTGAAATGCATGCACACGCAAACACCACACACACACACACACACACACACACACACACACAGACGATTCTTTCATTGCTCAAATAACAGTGATTTGCCACAAGGTATGTTATTTTTCACAGTTTTTTTTTCTTTTTTTAAAAAACATCCATAGGATGGCCTTCAAAGGAAAGGAAATCTTTGTGGACCTTAAGTAAAGTACAAATGCATTACTTTGCCTATTTTACAGCCCACAAGATAACATGAACATTTTCTTTGGCATTTGAAAAGGGCAACATTGGGAAGTACAAAATTATATTGGAACTAAAAAGAAAATTCTTTTAAAAATTACAGTCGAAAGTGTCCTCTTTAAGCGGCCTTGGGTCCCTTTATGTCTAATTTCTACCAATTACTTTGACTCTTGGGAGAATTACAGGGCTTCTAGAAAGAGGTTTCATAATTAAACGACACACACAGCGGGTGGTAGCGCCCACCGGGGTGTGCCCTAGAAAACGCTCACACACAAGGCTGGGGTTCAGCCCTGGATTGTTGGAGTCCCACATGGGGAAGAATAGCACTGCTGGGTTTAGCAGTGATTGACATGTGTTACTGTGGTGGAGAAGCTGGAACAGCTGGTTTCTTCCCAGGCAGCAGAAATCTGGGAAGGTGGATGCGAAATTCTTTTCTTAGAGGAGGGAGTGCAAAGGTGTTGTTTAGTACAGAGGTCATTATTTTGGATTCAGATATAGGAAGGACCCCCACTTTTTCTCGCAGCTGACCCTCGTTGCTGGTGTGGCATCATGCTTCATCAGTTTTCTCAAGCTTCCCAAGGTGTTTGGAGAACTCGATTAGCTCTCCCTGACTGCCACCTTACCCCCCATGGAGCTGTCCAGCATCACAGAAGACTACCTGAATGTATTCTTCCTATTTCCCCATCTCACATGGAGTGACACTCTTTTCTGGCATGTTGAAGTTGCAGGATTCACTGTTAATTATTGTGTTTGCACTTTCCAACCTAATATGCCAAAGCCACATTCTCTTGGGGAAAGGGAGCTTGTTGCAAGCCACACCCCTAAATGGCTTCCCTAGTTATTCATATTCTCTCCCTCCAAGAGTCGGCTTTTATCCCAGTGGAGAGATCAAGAGAGATGTGAATTGTTTGAATGAGAGTTCATTCTCTCCCGACCTTCTTTTATAGCTATGTCCTTGGTTGCCTGTGTCTTTCCCCACGTTTTATTTTTTTATTTATTTTGTCTCCTCAGAGAGAGAATTAACAAACTAGTGATTTCCAGTCTTTCCCCAGCAGTAGTTTGGAGTGGCAGAGAACAGTGAGCAGGTACCCAAAACACAGAAGCACAAGCATTACATTTCTTTGAAATTTCCTTTTGATCTTAAAACTTATGCAAATACTACAGTACCATGAAAAGTCTGTATCTGTTTTAAAACAAAATAAATAAAAGCTCCCTCCTTCCACATGTACACACAATCTTTAAATAAAAATGGACTCTCCAGGAAGATTTATTTCTGTGGCATTGCAGGTTAGATTTTTGTGTTTGTATGCCTATCCCATATTAAATTTAGGAACTCAGATTGTCTTACTTTATTCCTGGCAAAGTCCTTTTCACCTTTTCTTTGTCAATCAGAGTAACTTTGATTGTGTGTGCTTTTTAAACTGAGAACTATATAATGGGCATTACCAGTGATGGGTCCTAGAAAAGACAAGTACTAATTGAATTTTACATTTTTAGCTATGAATGTAGCAGCAGGTGAGAAATAATTTTAGGCTCCATATAAGTACTTTATTAGTGATTTCAATGTCTTGAGGTTTTGATATAATGATTATGTCTATAATCTAGCTGTTTCCTATAATTTTTTACATGGTTGAAAGATAGAACCATTTTACAAAGAGTAAATGCTATAAATATGATTTAGTAGAGTACATCATTTCATTTGCCTCTTATTCATCAACCTCGAGTTGGAACTCCAAATGGCTACAAAGACTTTAAAAACCAAATTAGTAACTCATATTCGTACACCTGTTTTTTGAGGGTCTGAGAGCACTCTCCCTTCATTCCTGTATGTGTTCAGTGTTGTAATTTATTTTCACTGTGTCCTCATAATGGTTGTTTTTGTTGTTAATATTTGTTGAAAACATTATTATGTGTTCAGCAGAGGCTTTAGACTTACTCTATCTTGTAGCCAAAAGGTACCATTATGTTCCCTTATCACATACCTTGTCCCATTTCATATCCTACCTAGGAAAATTAGGCTGAAGCAGGTCCTAAGGACTTCTCAGTGTGGAAGTGTAGGGGCGGTGAGTGGGAATGTGTGGTAGGTGGGGCATAAGTTCCATCTTGAGGCTCATGGCTCAGAAATACACATCTTTCAGCTCACAGTCCCTGGAGCTTACTGAAGGGTCCCCAGAGAATTCCCAGAATCCTTTGGGCTTTGCAGCATCCCCAGTCCCCATGGTAGGCTGTGGGATCAGAGGACTGGCTATCCCCAAACTGGTTTTAGGACATAGGGCTGCCACTGCAAATTATTTGGAGCTCACTAGATGGCTTCATTCAGCAGACTGGCTGGGTCTTACCAGTTTCTGCACTAACCGATTCTATGCAAATGATGGTTCTTAAGCCATTGGTGTATTATTTCCCCTCTGCTCCCTAAAAACAAAATCAAATTATATTTATTAGGTATCTTGTGTCTTCTAAGGTAGTAGGCTTTGTTGGAGAGAATGAGATGATCACAGTCCCTGCTCTAGGGAGATTTGTAACACACCTAACTTGTTGAAATTTTCATTGTTTAAGTCTCCAAAATTGTGCTGTCAAGCCACCTAGATCTTACTAGGAACAACAACAACAACAACAAGCCCACTTTTCTTGTGAAGAATATTTATTTATATGTTTGCAGACACTTCCTAACAGGATTTATCATTTATGCTAGTCGTCAGAATTGCTACCGTTTATGTATCGCTCTGGTTGGCCAGAGTCCTTGCTCACTCTTTCATGACATACGAGGCCAGACAATTAAGTTCGTGAACTCATCCTAGAAAAAATGCTCCATACCTCATTGCTGAATATCACTATGGTCACCTTCAAGGTACTCCCCTTGGGAAGCTGTGCACTGATGCCTGTGCATAGTCCACCCTTCAAAGCAATTTTGGAACTCTTTTTCTGGAATGGCCATCAGAGCTGTCATCGTATTACCCTTGATGTCCTGAATGTCATCAAAATGTCTTCCTTTTAATATTTCCTTTATCTTTGGGTAAAGAATGAAGTCATTGGGGGCCAGGTCAGGTGAGTAGGGAGGGTGTTCCAATGCAGTTATTTGTTTACTAGATAAAAACTCCCTCACAGACAGTGCCCTGTGAGCTGGTGCATTGTCGTGATGCAAGAGCCACGAATTGTTGGTAAAAAGTTCAGGTCGTCTAACTTTGTCACGCAGCCTTTTCAGCACTTCCAAATAGTAAACTTGGTTAACTGTTTGTCCAGCTGGTACAAATTCATAATGAATAATCCCTCTGATTATCAAAAAAGGTTAGCAACATTGTTGCAACAAGTTTGTGAACTTAATTGTAAGACCTTCATACATGATCTTTATTCCTGAAAGCCATGATGAAAAAAATGAACCTCAGTGGTGACTTGTCCAGAGTCACACTTTTGATGAGTAGAGGAGCCAGGATTCACATCGGAATCTATCTCCTTCTAACACTACTCCTCTTTAATTTTTAACTATAAGGATTAGGATAGGATTTCTCAACCTACGTAGTTTCTCAACTATTGACATTTTGGGCCAGATAAGTCTTTGTTGGAGGACTGTCCTGTGCATTGCAGGATATTTTGCAGCATTCCTGGCCACCACCCACTAGATTTCAAGCAAACACTCCCCCTCCCCATGTCTGCAGTTATGATAATCAAAAATGTCTCTACACATTATCAAATGTCCCCTGACAGACAAAACTGCCCCCAATTGAGAACCATTGGGTTAGAGTTTGGGTGTGAGGAAGAGGGTCTAATTTTATTTTTTTCTGGATTTCTTCCTTTGACAATAGCGTTTTATTACATTAACCTAACTTTGCCACTGAATGAAATGCCACCTTTATTACAGGTTGGATTTCTGTATATACCCTAATCTGTTCCTGATTCTTTATTGTCCCTTTGATCTATTTCTTGATTTTTGTGCTAATACCATGCTATTTTGATTATAGTAAATTTGTAGTGTATATTAATATCTAGTAGGGCACTATTCTTCTTTTTCAGGATCTTGGCAACTTTTGCACATTGATTTTTTTTATATAAAGTCTAAAGTGATTTTCTTTGGTTCCCAGTAAACCCTGTTGGAATTTGTAATTTATTTACATACTAATTTGAGATGAATTTCTACTAGGTGTTTTCAAGAATATAGAATTCAATATTATTGTTGGAAGTCAAGTTTTATTTTAGATCTTTGTGCTCCTTCTGAAAACTCTAGGTACTGTCTAGACCAGTTGTTACTCAAAGGGGTAGACATACGCATGCTGAAGGAGAACTGAGGTTTCTCTGTTTATTTATGTATGTTGAAAAATTAGGAAGGAAATTATAGATTACTGATGCTTAACATTCAGTTTGAAGGTGGTGCCCTGGTTGGATGCAGATGTAGAGGTCACCTGTCTGTGTGGAGCAGGATGGGTTCCAAGAGAGTCTGGGTTCAAAGGAATACGTGTTTTTTTTTATTAGTTTTAGATGTATAAAACAACATAGTAATTAGACATTTATATACCTCACAAAGTGATAACCCCAATAAGTCTATTACCTATCTCACACTGTACATAGTTATGACAATATTATTGACCATTTCTCTATGCTGTACTTTATATCCCATGACTATTTGTTTAATTATAGTTGACATTGGATATTGTTTTGTATTAGTTTCAGGTACATAATATAGTGGTTAGACATTTATCTAACTTATGAAGTGATCCTCCCAATAAGTCTAGTACCCATCTGACACTATAAATAGTTTTTACAGGATTATTCAGAAGAACACTTTCAATCAAGAATTTAGTGAAGTGGATTTGTGGATTATTTTTTGTAGTTTTAACTAAATTAACCCTCATGAAGCATACAAACGGTTTAAAATTTCTTCTGTGAAGTAATTGCAGATTGAGGGTAATACCATTAATATAAAGTTTGAAAGTAGAGCGAAGCTGTGCTGTTCTATTAGGTAACCACTATCCACATTAGCAATTTAAATTAAAATGAAATAAAATGTAAATCAGTTGCTCCGTTGCACTAGCCACATTTTAGGTGCTTGGCAGCAACCTGTGGGTAGTGGTTACTGTATTGAGCAGAGCAGATACAGAATATTTCCGTCATCTGACTCAGAGGGTGTAGGTTGGAAGATCTAGAAAAGAAGGAAAGGATAAGCAAACTTTAATTAGAGCATGTGCATTCAATGTAGATAGAAAAGAGACTTCCTGTGACTCAACTGGCCCTGGCCCATGAGTCTTATGAAGCGTGTTCATGTGTGGAACGCTTACGGTTATTTTTGTTTGCAGATAATGTGACTTTTCTGAACCAGAAAATATCAGGCAGACCGGTTTTTATTCAGTGTTATGTTTGTGCTGAAATATTATTTATGCACTAATACTAATATCAGTCCTTTCCATGTCTTTCAAAATAAATGAGGAGCCTTACAGGATTCTGGAGAAAGTAAGAATCTGCCCCAAATCCTGTACTTTGTGGTTGTTCTCGTTTCTGTAGTTCAAGTTGGTGGGGATTGAAATCCTTTCACAGGTACATTATACAGGGACCACTGGGGTAAAGCTTGTCAGTTTGTTTTCCTCTTGCCTTTTAAGGTTAATGGTGAACTTTTGTTGTGTAATCTCCGATGGTTTATCACAGGGAGCCAGCCCTAACTGTAAGTAGAGAGACAGGATGTGGCAAGATTTCTCTAAAATAAATAAGAGTTACATAGTTAGATGTCCACGTGGCAGTGCACAGCTCCCTAAGAGAGCGTGTGGTTAGGGTATCATTTACACATCTCCCCCCATCATTTCCAGAATGTTCCCGGTGATACCAAACTCTTATCAACAGAAATAATGAATGTCTATTAGTGAATGAGAAAGGGAAAAATCAGAAGAAAGGGCAGTGACAATTCAATGGGGTGATTCTTTTCTTTCTTCTTACTTTCTACTTCAGAACTCCCCAGATGGACTCTGTAGTTGGGTGCTTTATTTGAAGACTCACCAGGATTTGTTTACTTGTCTATTTTTTCCTCAAGCATTTCTTATGCTTCGCTATTAGGGGAAACTTTTGACACCAGCAGCCTCATTTTTCTTTTCTTTTTCCTTTCCTTTTCCTTTCCTTTCCTTTCCTTTCTTAATTTGGTTCATTTTGCAAAGAGAAGGTCAGAAAAATTACCTGAATTATTTTCCCCATTGCCCTGAGAGCATCTTTGAGAAGCAGTTAAGCAGCTCTCCCCAGCTCCAACCACCACCAACTGAAGAGACAAGAAATACCTAAAATTTCTCTCCCATCCATCCACTCCCTCTACAAAAATTTTAGCTCAGCTCTCTGTTTCTGTTCTCCTGAAATCTTCCCCTCTTCCTACATCATGCACAATGCTGTTTGCTTAATTTTCCAAAAATCTGTACTTCAGTATCTTCTTTTATCTAAGACAGTCCATGACTCTCCTTTACCTCAAAATGAAGTCCAGTACCATCCTGTAGCGACATGCACCCATCTTTTCTTTCCAGCTTCATTTCTTAACTTCTCTGCTCCAGCTACTGCAGAGCCTCGATCTCAGATTCATACTAACAGCAGATTCTTCCATACACTCATTAGGCGCATGTTTCCTGATGCAGCTGAACTATAAAGCAACCTTCACCTTCACGTGTCTTCTACCGAACTGACCTGTTTATTAATTACATCATATAACTCGTGGTTTTTTACATCTAGGTCCTCAGTAATTCCTTTTCTTGGGGCCCGGAATGTCCTTTTGTCCATTGCATCTATTGTATCCATTTTATCCACCACTAATTTCCATGCAGCTTCAAAGACTCAGCTTACATGCTCCTTACTTTTTAAAAATGTCCCTGACTCCAGACAATGGAAATAACTGAATTCTCATAGCACTTTTGTTTCTATATAGTTTATCTTTCTTAGACTACAAGTTTCTTAAGGGCAGGATCTGACTCTATGCCTTGCTTGTATATGGTCAGTGGTCAAGAGGTGATAAATAGATGAATAAATAAATAGATATTTTTAATGTCATTCGTTTTAAATAGGCTAATGAAACTAGAAAAAGCCTTTTTTTTTTCTTTCTTTTATTGACAAATCTTTTTCGGATCTGTAGCTAATTTCCGTCTCTACTACTCATTAAAAAAAAAAAAAGCCATTCTGATCATTCTACTTGAGCTTGGTGTTGCCTTGGGGAAAATAATCTTAAAATTTCTTCCTGTTTTCCCAGAGATAGAAAATTTGCTTCTGTAATTTAGTAATATTTTTTTCTAGTTGGAGAAGTGCCTAGTAATCTAAGTTTATGTTTGTTACTATTTCTTTCTGATTATTCCTAAATGAAACAAAAATAGCCTTATTGATGAACTGCACATTCTCTGTCCTTTCTTTTCATAACTCACGCTCAAGCTATGTTTAGTGTCCTGGGAAAAAGAAGAGGTTTAAACTCATAGTCTTTGAAGCTATCTAAGGGATTTATGAGTTGAAGTGAGATCTGTTACATGCTTATTATTTTAAAATAGTGTTATGATGTTTTTATTCATGTGCTTATTATTTAAAAAGCACAGTTTATAATAGTTTTTCAACAGGCATTTGTTGTTTAGTAGCCTGATTTCAGATCTGCCATGAGACCAAAATGGGTATTCAATTTGCTCCTTGGCATTTTGTCAGAATAATTTGAGGATTAACCCTTTTGCCTGTGGTAATTTCAAGTATTGAAGCACTCGTAAGCATCACAAGCATGTTCTTAGCTTAGTAAATGGTTATGTCCCAGCCACTGTAACTGCAGACAGAGGCTTGTAAATAAATGTACTGGCCATGGTCTGGTTGGATCGTGAGAGCACTGAGAAAAAGAATCTGCTGAGTAATTACAAGGAATGAAATATCTGGGTTGGGTTTATGGGTTAGTTATTCTGATTATGACAGAATTAGATAATCTGTTCACTTTTATCTTTTCCCTGGCATCCAGCCTTCTGTGGCTCACACTGGAGCTTTGTGTGTATAACCCAGAGGCTAGAGACTGGTGGCTCAGAGGTCAAATTCAATCCCAAATATGGTGGCCTACATAACATTCAACATTCCTTGGAGCCAAAATTTGACAGTTGTGGCTGACCTGAAAACACAAAAGTTGACTTCTTTCTTAAAAAACTAGATTTGGCAACCGTGGCCTGGAACTCCTAGTAATGGCTGCGATATAAACTGCCCAGTTCCCCATGGTTCTCACTGCTGCCATTGTCGCCCCCCTACCTTCGTTATATGGCACTTGCCATTTAATATCACGCCTGCACTCTGACTTCTCTCGTGGTGGAGACAAGTTTTTCTGAAGCCCCACTGCTCTCAGAAATGGGGATGGGACGGGGCACCTGACAGGACTCTGTGTTTGATGAAAAATAGGAGAGAGCATATTTCTTGGTGCATATGAAGACCATTCCTGTATCTTTTATTGAGAACAAAGTGTCTAGATTATGTGTTTTTGGTCAAAAAATACCCTCTTAACAAAATAAACGAATAAGCAAAAGAGAAACAGACTCATAGATACAGAGAACAAACGGATGGTTGGCAGAGGGGAAGCGGGGTTGGGGAGCTGGGTGGAAAAGGTGAAGAGATTAAGAAATACAAATACATAGTTACAGAATAGTCACGGGGGTGTAAAGTACAGCATGGAGAGTACAGTCAGTAATGTTGCAACAAGTACATACATATAGTGCCAGATGGGTTCTAGACTAACCTGGGGAATCACTGCATAAATTATATAAATGTCTAACCACTATGCTGTATACCTGAAACTAATATAAAATATATATTGTATGTCAACTGTAACTGAAAAACATGAATATAAAAAAATAAATAAATAAAAATAGTTGGTGGAGGAAAAAACCAATCCTCTTTCACTCATTGTTTGTCTTGGTCTGATCTTCTTACTGGCTGCCTGGAGAATGACCGTACAACTCTTGGCAGGCGTGATGGTTGTGATGGGTGAGGCTCTCCGGGTGTTTCTGAGTTTGCACACAGTTTTTTTTACAGTTGATGTTCGAGTATGAGTCATCAGGTCAGTGTACCACAGAATCGGGGGTCTTTATTATGGTCTTAAACAACTCTGGCACCTGTGGACACTTGTGTGACATCTGAGGTCCTTTTGCACTTGGGTTCTTTGCGTTCGTACCCTAAGCTTAGGAAAGCTTTGTGCACAGATGTTCAGTATCTAAATCTGTTTTTATGTGTTTGTTTGACAAATTTAAATTTTCTACTTGTTCACATTCATTTTTGGCCCAAGTCCTATTTATGAGGTGTCAAAGAAACAGGGACTGTTGGGAGGATGAAAAAGTTCTGGAAATGGATAATGGTGATGGTTGCACAACAGTGTGAATCTACTTAATGACACTGAATTACACACTTAGAAGTGGTTAAAACAGTAAACCGTATGTATATTTTACCACAGTCAAAAAATGAAAATAAGTTGGAAGTACGTTCGAGTTTTTCTGACCAAAAGAGGCATAGATAGCGGTCTCTTATATTTCCTTTATCTCTGGTGCTTTTTCTTGGAGGTTTATCTTCTTCTGCAGGTAGAGGAGTCTGCATACTGGTATCTACAAGTCATTCTTTCTATGTTTTCTCTTTTCTATGACTTGTTCAGTTATCTCCCAAAGAAAAGCAGAGTGGCAGTTACAGCATACCCTGCCTGGGCAGTGGTTCTCCACCCTGATTGGACGTTAGAATCACCTGGGTGTTTTCAAAGTCCCTTTGCTTGGGCCGTACTTATACCAATTAAATCAGAAATTGTGAGAGCTCCCCACGTGATCCTAAGATTGAACACAGCCGGGACTGAGAATGCCTGCCTCATGGGGAAATCCTGTCGGATTCACAGAGCCCAAGGTTTGCTTGCTAGATTGTTCCAGTGCCTAAAACTGGGGCACAATCAAAGAGTATTCTTTTCTCCCCCAGACCCAGTTATTTCAGTCATTGCACTCATGTGATTTGAAAGGGCTCATATGAGAAGTATAGTTAGGAAAGGGTGTAGGTGTAGTTTAGGGCTAGAAACACTGACTTGGACAATAAATGTTATAGAATCAAAACAAACACACAAATCCCCCAAAGTATATGATGGCTTTCCTTCTTTCTTTTTTTAAAATAGATTCCATTTGGGGATAATTTTAGATTTAACAAAGAAATTACAGAGAATTTCCATATACCCTTCCCTGAGTTTCCCCCATCATTAATATTTTACATTGCCGTGGTGCATTTGTTAGAACTAAGAAATTGACATTGGTCCATTACTATTAACCAAATATTGGATTTTATTGCATTTCATCAGTTGTTCTATTAATGTTCTCTTTCAATTCCGGGATGCAAAACAGGCTACCACACTGCATTAACTGTCATGTTATGATGGCTTCTTAAAATTTAGCTGGGCTGTGATGTCTCAGCTGCTTCTCCAGTGTCCTAAGCAGTCAGGACCACTATCTTTTTGTACCTTGTTAACACTACATTGCTGCACTCTAAAAATTTGAGTTCATTTGTCTTACTCATTCTTGGCTTTCAGGACATTGCATCTCTGCTCAATAATATACTTTTATTCCCTCTTCCTTTGGAATGGCTGGAAGTAAACCCTTCTCAACTCTCCAATGCCATGTACAAGTGAGGGCCCCAAGGTGTGAGATGGGTCAGAGTTCTTTTTAGTTAATTTTTCCCCAGCCTGTTTCTGAGCAGCATGAAGATGATTTTTTTTTCAAGGAGCCAAACTATTTTCTGAACCCAGATCCACAGATTAAGTTGACAATCAGCCCATTTAACAAGATAATACATTAAATGTAAGCAGGTTTCTTCATACCTGTTTCTATAGGGTGAGTTAAATCCAATTTCCCTCTTGGGATTGCAAAAGGATAAATAAATTAAAGATTAGTAAACTGTTAACTGAAGCAATTGACAGGGTGGCTTATACCCTCCTCTTTGACATGCTCTCTCGATTTGACTTCCGGGACAGAATGTTCTCTTGGTTTTCCTCCTTCCTCCCAGATTGCTCCTTCTTTGTTTCCTTTGCTGCTTTTCCCTCTTTTCTCCCCAACCTTTTCAAGGTCCCAAAGCTCAGTCGTTGACTATTCTCTCTCTGTGTTCATTGAGATCTCATCTAGTCTCATGCTTTACATACCATCTGGAAGCTGATGGCTCCCAAATTTACATCTCCAGACCCATCTCCTAAAGTATGGATTCAGCTATATAGTAAAGTGTCTACCAGACATCTCTATTTGGATGTCTGCTCCCTATGTCAAGTTGAGCACATCTGAAACTGAATTCTTCATCTTCCTCCCAAGCCTGTGCCACGCTCACCCTTCCCCACCATGGCTGTGGCAACATCATCCATTCCCCCAGCTGCTGAGGCAGAAACCCTTAGAGTTGTCTTCATCTGCTTTCTTCTTTTCACACCCTACAACCTGTCTATAAGGAAGTCTTGAAGGTTTTACTTTGCAAATACATCCAGAATCCCGCACTCCCCACCACTGCTACGCTGCCACCAACCCACTTTGAGCTGCCATCATCGCTGGCCTGCAGCACTGAGTTAGTCTCTTCACTGCCTCCCTCCTGCCAGAGGGCTCCTTTTAAAGTAAATCAGATCATGTAACTTCTTTGTTCAACACCTTCCAAGGGCTTCCCTTGTCATTCTGAGTAAAAGCCACTGTCTTTATTGTGGCCTGCAAGGTGTGCAGTATTGAGCTCCCCAGTGGCTCTCTGACTTGTCTCCTCTTCCTCCTCTCTGTCCTTTGTTCGCTGAGCTCCAACCACAAGGCCTCAGGTTCAGGCCTGTGCAGTAGCTCTTCCCTCTGACAGGAAGCTCTTGTCCTGGATATCAGCATGGCCAACTCCCTCACCTCCGATAGATCTTTATTCCAAATGTCACCTTCTCAGTGAGGCTGCCCTGACCTCTCTCATTAAAACTGAAGCTTCCCCTCCCAGCTCCTGATTCTTCTTACTTGCTCTGTTTGTTTGTTTTCCTTTTTTGCTTGCCACCATTGGAAACAGTCTGTTATATACTCGCGAATGTGCCTCCACTAGATTGTAAGTTCCATGAGGGCAGAGATTTTGTCTCTTCTGTCTGTAGATATATGCCAAAGCTTAGTGTCTGGTATATAATAGCAGTGTGGTCAATATTTATTGAGTGAATAATTATGAACTGTGAAGAAAGTGTGCTGGGAAGGTAAAGAAGGCAGTTACAGATGACAGTATAGATTAGCCGCAGCTAATATGTGTTGAGCCCTGATCTCATGTCATGCCCTGTGTGAAGTGCGTTACAGGCTTTTGTCTTATTTATCCTTACAGTGATGTTAAGACATAGCTACTCATAATAGCCCCATTTAACAGTGAAAAAAACTAAGGCACAGGAAGTTTAAATGAATTGTCCAAAGACACACAGCTGGTAACTGACCCACCTCTAGTTAGCTATGGAACCTGGAGCCTCAAACTAATAAATCTAGAGGAAATTGTGGAGTGGAGGCAGGAGGGAGATGGGAAGCATATGTCACTATGCTTCTCAGAGTGCCTGCCCTTCGTCTCGGAGTATTTGGTGTTAATGCCCGGTAAGAGAGGCTTTGACTGGTAGTTAATCCTACATCTCCAGAAATGCATTGTGTGTCCCTCCTTATCCTGGTTTAAACCCAGAGCTCTCTGTCCTTTTCAGAAGTGGAAGCCATCTGGGCTTCAGGCCAGGAGAAGTTTGGTAGTTTTCCATGTTTTATTTCCAGGATGACACAAGGACAGAGACTTTGAGGAAACATAATTGGTGTTTCCCTCCCACCCCAGGACGGTGGTGAATGCCTGCTCAGCTGAGCATTTCGGCTTACTGCTTCTTCCTTAAGAATTTAATTGACTGCAGACTATCTGTTCCCTCGTGTTGTGATCCCTCAGACGGCCAGGCCACAGTCCCTGGAGCCACTTCCTAGAGGATGTCTGCTTCTCTGGGCCAGGGTGTTCCTTGCCCTCAGGGTGTAGAACACTCATTGCCAGTCAGCGGCAGCTCTCAGGTGTCTGATTGGATCTTATGAGCCTGGGCCTACACCTGGCCACCAGGGAGTGGCCTGTTATGCATATGAAGCTGTCACGTCGTCCTCCTCAGCAACGGCTATTAGTTTTCTATGCTCTGGAATAACTTATCATAAACTTAGTGGCTCAAAACAACATACATTTGTTATCTCAGAGTTTCTGTCACTTATCTGGATTCTCTGCTTCAGGTGGCATCAGGCTGCATTATAGGTGTTGGCTGGGCCTGCGATCTCATCAGAGGCTCGACTGGGGAAAGATCTGCCTCTGTCCTCCCTCAGGTTTTTGGCAGAATTCATTTCCTTGCAGTTGTAATACTGAGGTTCCTGTTTCTTGCTGACTGTTGGCCAGGGGTTGCCCACAATTCCTTGCCACATGCCCTCACACAGCATGGCAGCTTACCTCTTCAGAGTCAGCAAGGGAAGTCTCTAGCTCCAGTCTGTTAAGACAGACTCTTATAGCATAACACAATCACAAAAGTGACATCCTATCCCCTTTGCCACATTCTGTTGATTGGAAGCAAGTCACCGGTCCTGCCCTCACTCAAGGGGAGGGACTACAAAGGCATGAATGCCAGGAGGTGGGCATCACTGGGGTGAGGCACAACAACCATGTTTACCCCCCCCCCCCAATGCTGAGGGGCCCAGAAACTCCCTCTGGTAGCCCTACAGGCAACCTCTGCTGGTGGATTTGACGCTGTGTTTCACTAGGTTAGTGGCAGGGAAAGAGTTTCTGTGTGACTTCTGTGTGACCCAGCTCTGGCCAGCTCCCTCAAAGAGTGCTGTGACTTCCAGGCTTGGGCAGCCAGCATCTGTCCTCAGAGGATTCAGGGGTCTTTGCTGCCTCCTCCCCCTGCAACCATTCTTCAGTGTTACAATCCTTGTGTTTCAAATTGCAGAGGTAATTCCTAAGGCAAAGGGAGTCTTATTAGTATTGCTCATCAGTTCCACCAATATGTATTGGATTTGCTTTTCCAAGAGACCATGTGCAGAGATGGGATTATTTTCATGTTTCATCTAGAAAATTTGTAATAATGCTGATATTTGTTGATCTTTTGTACTTCTTTCAGTTCCGATGTAACTGAGTTAATTATCTGTCGAAATGAACCAGAGCTGCCTTTCTTCTTATAGAATTGCTTGTTTCAGCACCAGAGGTGGTAGTTATTAGATCCTGTACTAAAGACGAGGCCTTACCAATCTGGACTGTGAGTTGCTTAAAGACACTCTTCTTCCCTGCATTCATTTCATGGGTGTTTTACTGAGTAACTACAGTGTTGACTTACTTTAAATGATGACTGTTTTTCAACTCCATCATTTAAAATCTCGGTGGGTATTTATAAACGACCTCGTACAGCCTGATATTAGTCTTCAGTGTGGTGGAGCAGCTGGGGTGTCACATCTTAGAACGCTTCTCCTCCCACATCTGTCTTTGTTCTTTGAGACCCACACAAAACATATGACAGTATGTCGTGACCAAGTCTTCTCTTTCAAAAGTCTTCTGCTTTAGTTCCTCTTAGTATGTGTTTTGTTGGGAAGGGGAGGGGAGAGAATGTCGGAGGGGGTGGTGGGGAATGAAAGCATGAATCTAGTCTCTGATGAAGTTTTAAGGCAAGAAGGCTGGGGTGCAGAATTAGTTTATTCTTTTGGAGTTAGTTTATCCCAGTTTGGCCAGTTTGGAATGAGTTTGTTCTTTTGCATTTCAAAAGTATGTGCCTTAGTCCCTACTCCTGAAAGGATATGTTAGAAGGAAAAATCAAAATCAAAATACACTGTTGATATTTGCTTACCCAATCACAGTTGCACACCTAGGGAACACCAAATCATCTTTAATATTTTCACTTTTGGATTTCATGTAAATCATGCCCAGATCATTAATGGTAGCATAAATTGATTTGAATGCTATTTTAGAAATCATTTTAAAAGTATCATAGCAAATACGCATTCAGAAACTGTTTCTTTTTTCTTTTCTTTTCTTTTTTTGGTGGGATATACGTGTCTCAGGAGTTCAGTGTGGAAGTGCCCACTGTAAGAGTTTTCTGGCCACACCTGCTCTCACTAGGGCTGGCAGGGGTCCCTCCTCATAAGTGGCCTTGCTCAGCCACTCCGCCAGTAGAGAGTGGCTGTGCATGTGGTGTGAGCCCTGGACGGAGCCTGGGCCTTGGTGTCTAAGTGCCACTCCCCATGAAGGGAGAATGTGTTCTGTCACCCCTTCACTACAATTCCACTTCCTTTTGCTTACCCCTGCCCGGGCCAAGGAATCACCTTCAATTTTTGGCTCCCATGTGGCTTCCAGGAGTTCCTAAGTCCCAAGTTAGTGTCACCCAGGAGCCCCTCAAAGGAATGACTGAAGTGTTGGAATGTCCTAGGGACCACTTGCCTCTGGTTTTCCTGAGTGTGCACAGTGGTGTATCACGGGCATGTCTATATGGTGGGGATGAAGACGCAGCCCCACCACCGGTGTGGGGAGACGGCGGGGCATGCTGGACACCTCTGCACTGACCGGAGGACGAAAGGTGTTTACCTCAGGCACCCACGCTTCTCCCAGAATTTCTGTGTTAGTTGCCTGATAGTCTTTTTTTTTTTTTAATGCATCTTTAATTTTGATAGAAACTGCCAGATTTCCCTCTGTGGACACTGAACCCTTTAAAAGTCTTTTAAGTATTGTTTTTAAACTTTCTAATCGATGACTATATTCACTTCAGAAAAAGTGAAAAAAAGTAGCGATAGTGCTCAAATCACTTTGGATCACCACTACCTCCCCTAATCCCAGCACCCATATAGACCCTCTTCATCCGCCAGAGGTAAATGTTGTTATTCGTTTGATGTGTGTCTTACTAGTTCTTTGTCTGTGCCTTGGAAGATATAAACCAATGGGAAATATATATTACTGGAGTGTGTGTGTGTGTGTGTGTGTGTGTGTGTGTGTGTAGGCCATCTTGTGCTAAACCCGTCATTCTAGAATGATGTGTTTTACTTGATGATATGTCTGGGAGGTCTTTCCATGATGTAGATCTCTTCCTATTACTTGAGTTGTTTACTGTAAATTATTTTTCAACAGTGCCTTTTGGCCTTTACTTTCAGGAAATAATTTGGGGTTTTATTAAATACCTACACTTTTTTTATATTGTGCAAAATCTTAATCTTTGTGTGTTTTCCTCTCTCTTCAGATCTCAGAAAACTGATCTTCACAACGAAGGCTACACCTTGGAATTAGACTGCTGTTCCTCCTTAGTTCACCTGACAGACAAAAAAATCATCCCAGAGTTCATTAAGAAGGTGAGCCCTGCAGTCAGGATATAATTGAACAGATTGGCAGAGCACTCCCTTGAGAGAACAGGCAAGGGACTGGCTTAGGGCAGGTCAGCCACACTCCCTGGGCTGGGCTGGAGCTAGGGTCTCCTCTGACCCGGGCCTTTGAGCAACCCCACCGAGATGCAGCCCCCTCCCACACGTTACTCAGGCTGAAGTTGAGTCTGGAACAAGGTGGCTAGTGGGATCTTGGAGCTTGTCTTTTAAGGCTGGAGTGACGTTAATAGCTGACAGGCCTGCAGACCCACTGCCACCTTCCCTCTCAAATCCTTAAGGTGGTGTGAACCTTCCAGAGCCTACCTTCTACTCATCCTGTGGGTCTTCATTGCCACGAATTACCCACCTTTCTTAGTGTGGGACATAGCAGAGTCCTGTGGCCACTAGCTTGTGACTATACCAAGGAAAGTTGCCTAGTTGCACAGGATTGGTTCTCTGCCCAGAAATGTGTCTGGTTTTGAACTCCTCTTCATGCGATACGAGGCTTGCCGCCTAATTGTAGCAGCCACAAGAGTTTCAATATGATGACATTTACTGCAGAAGGAATGCCCTTGCCCAAATGAGGCCTGAATCATTACTTAATGCTTATCTTGTTCTCCCTTACCTCGTCTTCCACAAGAATTGACAATTCCCTACCCTGTAGAGGTGATAATGATTTAAGATCCAGGGAGTCACCTAGTGAATTCATTAATGAATATGTGGGTGGTCACCATTGGGCCAAAATAGTCCTAGGTGACAGGATACAGAAAACAAAATAGGAATGGTCTCTGCGCTCTTATCCTCAGCACAGGCAGGTAAATCCTGAAGGAGTGTGATGAGCATTCCCAGGAGGGAAGCAGGGGGCTGAGGCGCGAGTGACATGGTGTGTTCTGGGTATCCGGGAGGCGCCTCAAGCTGAGACAGAAAGGATGAGAAGGTGTTGTGTGGTAACGAGTCTGGGCTGGGGCAGGTTGGGGAGTGAGGGGAATCGAAAGACCAGAGGAGCTGAGGAGAAAAGGGAGCGCGAAGTGTGGGAGAAGGGGCCAGGACTCAGATGTACAAGCAGTGGGGGGCTGTGGAGAGAAATCTTGCAACAGAGTCAAACAATTAGATCGTCCCTTTAAACACCTACTGATTCTTTTGTTGTCGTTGTTGTTGTTCTCTTCCTGCCTCCTTCCCTTCAACATTTATTGAGTGTTCAAGCTTCACAAGGCCCTGGGAATAACCACTCGTGTATGGTGGGGGCCGAGACTGGAGACTAGGAATCAGATGATCTCTTAGGTCAGAATTTCTGGTAATTTTATTAGGACAATGGAGACTCTTTCTACTCTGGTAAAACTCAGATCGTTACTTAAGAAATGGGGAAATGGCAATTTTTGTTTAGACATGCATAAGCCTGCGAGCACGATTGTTTGTATAACTTATATAGATGTCTGTATAAATAGGGCCATCTCCTCTGGATTACTGCAAATAAAATGTTCTAATAAACTTGTGAAGGGATATCCTAGAGGTGGAATTTAACCCATGATCTGAGTACCAGGGAAAACATAGTTTTTGAGATGGTTTTATGATTAAGACTCAGATGCTTGGCATATTTGAGGGTAAGATGAGGGCATAGGCTCTGGCCGAACTATCAAATATGCTCTTTTAAGAAACATATGGTTTGGTGCTTTTGTCTTAACCAAACCTGGTCATCGTGTGGCTGACCCATTGCCTCACGCCCATGTCAGTTTTTAAGGAGACAGCAACCTGATGGGTGAGCACTCAGAGACTGTGTGTCTGTCATGTCCGAAGTGTTGATGGACATCTGTCCAGCAGAGGAGATAACCCCAAAGTTATGGTTTGTATGCCCTGAAGCACAAGCCAGTTTTGTATTTAACTTTTACTCTTATCCCATTTCCCCCCCCACTGATTATGTGTGAGGGGGTGTGTGAGTGTGTACCTCCGTATCTGATGGTTTGTTCAATAATTGGTTACATCAGTCATTGATACCTGCTCACTGTGCGTGTATAAGAATTCTGTTTTTAACATTTTAAAAATTGTACACTTTCTTTAAAGCCCACCTGCACCTGCCGTACCCCTGGTTTTCCAATAAAAATTATTGGGTCCACACAGACAAGACAACTTGCACACTAGGGCAGCCCTGAGATTTCTGACCCGGCGTTTGTCCCAAAATGTGTACCCTAGAATCTCTCACCTCTGTTCATCTCCATAGAGAGGTGGTTCATGGTCATGCTCAGCAGGATGGAAGTCCAGTTTCCTGCCTTGGGGAACCCAGGTGTGCTGAGGCTACCCTGCCATTTGCCCCTGCACTGTCATGGCTGAGGGCTGGACCTGGACGTATCCAGCATTCCTGCCTCTCAGTGCTGGCTCTGGCTTAATTTCTAGGCTAGTGGCCATGACAACCAGAAAAAGATGAACACATTGATGGGACTGGGCCCCCTTCCCTCTGCTCCTCTTTTCTATTGTTGGACAGGATTTCTGGAGAAAACACCACCTCTGTGTGCTAAGAGCGGGAGGGAGCTGAATGCCCCTCTGTAGGGTCAACAGCTATTCCAGCTGATGGCAGAATTTTACACATGTGTAAATTTTTCTGTCATCACACAGGTAGAAGACCCCCGGAGCTTCCTGGGAAGAAATATACTAAAATCCATTTGTGTTTTTTCAGTGAATAGCTTGGTCCCTACATATCTATAGAGTGGTGACACTTGTTAATTGCCATTCACTTAGGCCAAGATGAAACTGTGTCGCTGGCGGCTACAGCTTGCAGTCATTACTTTTAATCTGGGTCATTATTTTGTGTGAAATAATGGCTCCTGTTCCTATGACAAGTAGATCTGTCTTTGGATGAGATGGTAATTAACTCATTTTGTCATTGTAACATCATGCAGGATAAGCTTATATTCTTCTCTGCATATTAGAATTGAACTCACAGTGATTAGAATTTTTTTTCTTAAGAACAATGCCCCAGTATTACTTTTCCACCAAATGTTGTAAATTAGAACCTTTGGATAGAGAACATGGATAGAAGGAGGGTAAGGCGATTTCATTATTTTTCACAATTAGGAAAAATAAAGTCGTTTGTATTGTGTCATGTAAAATTAGTTGAAGATGCCATAATTTACCGCCCCTCTCCATCATGATTTTTCACAGAGGACGAAGGGAGATGTATAAAGATTCTCTATTCCTTTCAATGTGGTGTAATGATTTCTCTGCACACTTTGGCTGGTCAAATTAAATCTGGGCTACTGGATTTTGTTTTTCCCTCTTGTATCCTGCTATGCTCCATCCAACTGGTCCTTTATGTAAATTATTTATTATGGACCACAGCACATTTAAAATTCTGATTTATAGGCAGACTTGGAGTGTTTTCCAAGTCTTAGAACCAAATGCTCGAGGGACGGAGAGTTGTGAGGCTGTGGGAAAGCGACAGTGCCACCTCTGTTCCTGACGAAGGTTCAGCCTTCCTGGTACTTCCAAAGCCTGTCTTACGTGCCTGCTGGATTTGTGGGGACCCCTTGGGATTTCCTATTCTTCAGAGTTCCCAGAGGATTGTAAAGGAGACAAAGTGATATAGAATGAAGAGCCTACATTTTCATCTTCAAATTACTTTACATTCTTCAGAGCATCTTGGGAAAGTGCTTATATGTTTAGAAAGCACTTTAAAGTTTTCAGTCTTTGCACAGGGTTCCTGGTTTGTGCTTCACAATAATTCCATTTAAGAGACCACAGTGGCAGCAGTGTCTCCCTTCTAGACAGGAGGAAGCTCGGCTCAGACGAGACGAGGACTGTGCCCAGGGGCTGGGACAGCTAAATGATGGAGCCTGGGTCTGTCCTTCGACGTGGAGGCACCAGTGGGCAGTAACGGGACTTGGGCAGAGCGGGATGGTTCTGTATCCAGGTGGCCAGGGGAAGGTTTTGGAGAGATGTCTAGAATGAGGGCTCTGAAAAGTGAGAGATGAACACTTGTAGAGAGGGAGGGGTGAGGTGGCCAGTACTATTCCTGGTGTGGACAGGAACATGGGAAGAAGGGTCAAGGTGGAAAAAGAGTCAAGTCCTGCTTGGCTGGAGTGTAAGATGAACAAAGGGAGGAGGAAGCCTGTTCTGGCCAGGGTTGTTTGGATTACATGAAACAGAGCCCTACTCAAACCAGGGTTGACTACAAAGACGAAGGCGGCTTGGAGCCCTAGACTCCAGGGGCAGGAATTACCCTGAGTCAGGAATATAGAAAATCATTTAAAAAAAAAATTCCTCTGGCTGTATTAATGCTGCTGGCCCCATATTTAAGTATCTATAGGTTTATTTGAATTTTAAATGGGATTTTACTCCACAAAGGGATTCCTTCTGTGTGCCAGGCAACCCTGTGCTAAAGGGCTTTACATGCACTGTATTCTTCACCCTCATCTCACCCCTCTGAAAGACTTATCCCCATTTTACAGGTGAATAAACTGAGGCACAGAGAAGCTATGCACTTTGCCCAAAGTTGCACCTGTGAAAGGCACAACTAGGATTTGAACCCACCCTGTCTGACCCAGAGGCCACATGCGTGACCACTGTGCCATTCTCTCTTCTGCACAGCTCTCAGGGACTGAGTGGGGCTGGCCCAGCCAGAAGGCTGTGTTGGGCATGGGAGGTAGATGGGTGCGACTGTGTCTGGTACATGGGGACAGATTTGGGAGCACCTTCCAGGCCTCCCCTCAGTGAAGGCCGGGTCTCCAGGCCCTGTTGCCTAGGGGAGAAGGCCACACTGTATGCCATCATCCAGGTGAGATGCAGCCTTTGCCCTCAGGCCCTCAGCTCTGGGCTGTGTTCCTTAGATCCCCTCCTTTTTACAATGGAGGGGTGGCACTGACTTACACGGGCTACTTAGAACTAGGTTTGTCTCACACTGGACCACGGAGCCTTTAAGATTGAGCCTTTAGACAGTTGAGGGGAGGGGAGGCTGACCCCTGCCTTACCCTGTGAGGGGACAACATATGGTCAGAAACTCAGGGCTGGCTTAAACTAGATACATTGCCCTTCAGAAAACCAAATGATGCTGCTTATACTTTGACTTCTAAAGAAAGGAACCCAACAGATTTTTTTTTAAATGTCAGTGGCTCCTTTTAATGAAACAAACTATCCGAAATCCCCAGGATTATGAAACTTTGCTATAGTATATAAATGACTCATCATTGATTTCTGGCTGATTGTTGAGTATTCAGAGCCTCATTTCTACAAGTGCAGTGTAGAATCTAATTTTAATTAGTGCAAATTCAGAGTGAAAAGAAAATGATGGTAAAAAGGTTTCCCCTTCCTCGTTGTACCCCATGTACCCCCAAAGCACGAGAACCATGCTATTTTAAAAAGACAAATCCGGTGGGAGGCGGGTGGGAGGAGGGAAGGCAAAATGACCTGCAATTCCAGCAATGAGTGTGCCCTCCTTGTGGAAGAACAAGAGCTGGGGGCTGGGCAGAGGAGAGGCTGAGGGTAAGAAGTGAGGCATTGCTGGGAGTGGGGCTGTCCTGTTCACTGTCGTGTCTCCAGAAGTTAATAAATATTTGTTAATGAACAAATTGAAAGAGGAATGCAGAGGAAGAATCCTTAAGATGCATCATAGAAGGAGAGAGAGGCACCTAAGAGGACACTCAGGTGACTTAATGTGAGGTGCGGTCATTTGTGAGGATGGGGAACGTAGCATGAGGAGCCACTTGGGGCAGAGCAATAATGAAATTGGTGATGGACCTGTGGGAACTGAGGGACCAGTGGGACACTCAAGGGAACATTCCAGAAGGCAGTTGTGGTTGTTGGGCTAGAGCTCAGGGGGAGTCTAGGCATGGAGATTTGGGTGTCTGAGGTGCAGACTCAGAGGCCCACAGGGGCCAGGCAAATAATGACGGTGAGAAAGTGGTTCAGGTGGCCATCTGGGTGACACATGCCTATCTCAAGGGGACATCTACTACTTAGCATGCACTCATTGTTGTCTGGTGGAAATAAGGACCTTCTGTTGTGTGGTTGACTAATTGGCTTGCTTTGTTTAGGAGAAGTTGACAATGTTTTTTATTTTCTTATTGGAAAGTCTCTTGGGTTTTCAATGTAAGCAGGTAGATCGATTTAAAAAAATGTAAGATCTAGACGAGGGTTTCTCAGATTATCTGTGACAAAGGAGCAGGTTTTGCTTGTTTGTTTTGTCTGCCAAGCCATTAAGGAGAGATACTTTAGTAAAATGCAATAAAAACATAGTCACGACGTTGAATAGCTAGAAAAGTGCCTCAATGCTTAGTCTACCTTTTTGTACCTGTCTTGTCCTGGACTGTTAACAAAAAGTTCATGGACCAGCAGTGGGCCGAGGACCACACTTTGAGTAGCCACTGGTTGAGGTGGCAAAGCTAGGGGACAGGATGAACTCATGCTGTGAGACCTCACCTGTGCTTGCAAAGGGCAAGGAGGTAAGCACTGTGGCCAGGGCTCTGGGGAGGATCCTGAGAAGGAGGAAAAGAACATTTTACGGGAAAAGAAGCATGATATTACAGAATCTGAGGGAAGAGACTAGAGAAGAGTACAAAAGTAGGAAAGAGGTCCAGTTGGAACCTGGTTGGCAGGTGGCCCACTCGGTTCGACCACTGGAAGCCACTGATAAATCTTGCAAGAGCAATTTGCATGGGGTGGAACAGGCAGAGGCCTCCCTAGCATGGGTTTAAAAGTAAATAAGTTTAGAAGGAGAGAGAGAGTGATGGCTAAGACAGGGTACAGCTAAAAGGAAGTTTTGTTTGTTTTAAATAGGAGATTGGAGCGTCTTTGAAAGCTGAGAGATATCAGTAGAAAGGGGAAAGTTAATAGACGTCAGAGGTGATAAAAGGTGGAGGCAGGTCTGGGGTGGGGTGAGTCCACAGAATAGGCATCAGCCGTGCACGTAGACTGGTCACCCTTTCCCTTGCAGCGTGGGGAGGAGGTGGGATGCTTATAAGCTTAAACGTGCATAGTGGGAGGAAAAACTGTGAGAGCGGCTGACTGGAGGCCTCTTTTCTTACAAAGTTCTTCTCCCGCCCCAGCCTCTCTTGATCTTCTGTCCTCCTGCTGTTTTTGTTGGCCTGAGATCTTACTGTTCTGTCCAGGAAGCTTAGTTGCTGTTAATTTGAGCCTGAGGAGAGGGAGGGAGTCATATGCTTGTCTTGATCACTCCCTAAACATGAGACAAATTCTTGTGCTGCATTTTCTTCCCCTGCCTGAATCCAAGAGCCAGTACCAGTGGGCTGGGGTTCATTAGTGTTTTTTTTAAAGATAACTTGGGGAACTCCTATGCAGTAATGTCTGCAGGTCCTTAGTGAGCCAGCACAGGGAATATCCCTGGTCACGTGAGGCTTACAGTCTAGCTGAGGACACAGACACAAAGCAGGTAGTCATGTGATGGAGGTATAATCACAAACAGGTGTGCTGGAGTAGAACAGGTGAGGGGCTCTGACCCAGGCTGTCAGTGAGAGGAGGGAGTGGTCCATGAAGAAGGGTATTTGCACTGAGATCTGAGGGGTAAACAGGTGAGGGAAAGTGGAGGAAATGGGGACTGGAATAGTGTAGACAAAGGCCATGGGGTGGGAGGGAGCATGTTTGGTTGGAAGAACAGGAAGGAGGCCGTGGTGACTTGACTGCAGAAGATGGAAGGTTGAGAGCTGTGGAGTGAGGCTGGAGAGGTAGTCAGGGCTCACAGTGCAGGACCTGCAGGCCAGGCGTGGGATTTGGATCTTTATGTCAAATGCAGTGGAAAGCCATTGCAGGGCTTTGAGGAGGAGCTGGAGAATGATACCCAATTTATAATTTGGAAAGATCAGAATGGCTACAGGATGGAGACTGGATGGTTGGGGGCAGGGTACGGGTAGGTACAGTGAGGACGCTGTTGGGATAGCTCTTTGTAGACACAGGTTGTGGCTTAGCTTAGGTGGTGACTTCATGGTGGAGATGTGGGGAGGTGGATAGATTTAAGAACTATGGGACCAGGGTTGTTTACGGATTGGATCAGAGCATGTAGGGAGGGAGGGAGCCAGGCTGGTTTTGATGGTGCAGCTGGATGAGTAGGGAGCCTCTACTGAGATGAGGAAGAACAAGCCATCGTTTCTGTGGCCCAGGAGCTCAGGGCAGAGCTCTGGGTTAGAGATACTGGCTGGTAAATGGTCATTGAAACCATGGTCATGGACGAAATCGCTGAGGAAGGAATGGAGGGTGCAAAGCAAGAGGGCCTCAACCTGAGCTCTGGGAATTCCAGCATTTACTGCTGTGCTGAGGGCGAAAAGAGGCAGAATGTAAGAGTCTAGAGAGGGCCAAGGGGAACTCGGAGAGTGCTGGCGATGGAGGCTGAGGGAAGGGAGTGTTTCAATAAGGGCGAGGTTGTCGACGCTGTCAGTGACCCTAAGACTAAAAGTCAGAAATAGCCATTGGTAATGTGGCCATGAGGTCATTAGTGACTTCTGTGGAAGTTCTTTTGGTGGCCTTTCCCCTCTCAGTACATATTTTTGCATGACCGAAGTGTCTTTCGGTTATGATGAAAAACCACTACCCTTTACACCATAGAACTCATGTGTGTTCCCATATTATTCCTACGATGGCTCAGAGTTGTTATTCTTTTTATTTATTTATTTTCCACTTTTAAATTTAAGATGTTCTTTTAACCCCTGGACTTGCTGAATTGTCTTCATTGTTCTTTTATTTAATTTTTTTATCAAGCGACTGAATTTTAATGTCTGACTAGGGGATTAGAACGTGCCCACATAAAACACTGCAGTTTTATGTAATTTTTGGCATTCGGAGCATATATCACATGAAATAATAATAATAAAAGGGCTTGTAAAATCAGAAAAAAATTAACTTGGGATCCCTAAAAATGGCATTTAGATGTGCACAGAATGGAGAGTGGCCTGTGGCTGTGAGGCCTGTATTCCTTTGTGGTCTCTACAGAGAAACTGCCCCTAAATCCAAGGAATCAGAAACTATTCTAGAGGCTGATGGAGCAGGCAAAAGACTGGAGGAGAAAGACAAAGGAAACTGGCTGGAGGGGCAGACATGTGCCTCTGAATGTTTTGTTCTGGGGAGAAATGAGGCCTGGGCATAACTCAGTCTTCTCAGGATACCTTTCACCCTCCTGGGTGGCTCTTGGCACCTTGGGAAGACTAATATCTCCTCATCCTTCTCTTGTTGGTAGGAGGTAGGTGGTACCAAGACTCATCACTTTGCCTGAGGCCAGATGTTTGGGTTGGCTATAGGCCAGCCTGGGAGCTCCTGCAGGTGAGGGACAAATGTTTGCTTCTCCAGGACACAGCTGTGGCCATGGGGCACCTGAGATGTACCGTGTTTCCCTGAAAATAAGACCTAACCCAAAAATAAGCCCCAGTTAAGATCATCAGCCAGACGGACACATTTAGTATTTTATGACGATGTTTCAGAAGAAGATGACACGACTGTATTTGAATAAATGTAGATTGTTGTACATGAAAAAATAAGACATCCCCTGAAAATACGCTCTAATGCTTCTTTTGGAGCAAAAATTACTATAAGACCTGGTCTTATTTTCGGGGAAATACAGTGTAAGACCTGGTCTGATTTTTGGGGAAACACGGTACCTTGCTCCCACAGCTATTGAAATAGGCCCCAGGAGGAGTCTGGCAAAGGATAAGCTTGGAGAACCACCAAGTTCTGGCCCCCACTGCTTCTGAGCCATGTTTACAGCAGACAGTAATGTATATTCCTTTTTGGCTGAGAGTAAAGCCAAAAGGAATGAAGATCAAGAGTTTCTTCTTTCTAAGCCAGCTCCTCTTGATATGTGCCCTCCCTGCAATGCTCCTTGGAAAAGGAGGTTCTATAGTCCAGTGTGTTTGGGAAACATGCACACCAGAAGCCTTCGTGATGCTCCTGAGAAGAGTCAAGCCTGTGAAAGGTCTGCAGTAAGAAACCTGTATACTTAGTTGAACTTAGTTGGCATTTCCCAAATGTAATTTAAGAACTTTCCCCTTGTTTCTCCTCTTCCCCAAATACCTATTTATGGCATGGAGCATACTTTGGAAAATGCACTAAGTCAAGGAGAAACCCACTGACCAGTTACTGACCATGAACAATGACAGGTCATGGGTGGGTGGGCAGGGTCAGTCTTCTTGCTTTACAATGGATTCATGATACTGGCTGTCTCCAGCTGCACATGCCATAGACTTGCATGAATCAAATACTTTATTGTATATTCTTGGTTCCACTAAAACAAGTGTCTCTGTCCAGACACTTGGTGTAACTGTGCTTGCTAATCCTCGCGCAAACCTCTAATGGAGGGGAGACTTGAAGCGGGGAAATTTAAAACTCCTTGGTCTCTTTTTTCACCCCAGCAAGACTTGCTCGGTGCCTCTGTCGTTCTTCTTGCTTCTTTAATAACAGACATAGCAATCTTCTAACACATAGTCAGCAAAAGCGAGGTCATTGGATTTGTTGACAGCTGTGGAATCGCAGATAGCATTTGCTCTGCTGTCTGGGTCAGTTCCAGCTTATCTGACCATGGTCTCTTAAAAGAAGGACTGGCTTCTTTCTACTCCCCTCCCCCTAACTTCTTCTGCCATGGTTATTAATCAGATCTTCAAATATATTGGTTTTTCCAGCTTGCATTTCCCATTCTTTTGTTTCTCCCCTATAGTCTTTAATCAGAAGTGACATTTTATTTCTGTCCAATAGAAATATAATTTAAGCAACCTGTGTAATTTAAAATTTTCTATTTTAAACATGTTGAAACAGTAAAAAACAGAGGTGAAATTAATTTTGGTAGTATATTTTAATTAACCCAGTATATCCAAACTATTATGTTTTCAACATGTAATAAGATATTTTACATTCTTTTTTTTTTTTAAAGAAACTAAATCTTCAAAATCGGGTATATAATTTACGCTTGTATCACATCTTAATTCAGACAGACACTAAATTTTCAATAAAGTGAAATGTCCTATAAAATGAAGTTGTATTTAACAGAAATATATTTTATAGCGCGTCAGTTTTTACATATACATTGAAATTAATTAAAATTCAATAAAATTAAAAATTCAGCTCCATCGTCTCACTGGCCATATTATAAGAGCTCAGCAGCCACATGTGGCTAGTAGTTATTGTCTTGGACAACAAAGTTTTATATGAGTCATTTATTTAAACAGTTTTCAGTTTTCCATGTTTTCTAAGTTGATACAAAATATTTGTGATTGTGAGTCTTGTCGGCAACAAGGAACAAGGGGTAGTATATAATTTATATTAGCTAACTGAAGCAAATTTTCCCCACGAAAAATTCTAAACAACAGTTTGGGGCTAACTTTACCATATAACCTTTGAGGAATACATTTGAAATAATTAAATTTCTGTTTATGATACTAATTATTATTCATTGAGTTGTACATGCATATTTCATATATATATATTTCATCTAAAAATATATATAAATTTAGAAGTAGTGCTTTTGTTCCCTATGTTTACATTTCACAAAACAATTTTATTCCAACATTTTTCCTGCATCTTTGCTTTCAGTATTTTTAGTATTTTTATCAGTATTATTAGTATTTCAGTATTTTTATCATCACCAGAAATGACTTTTTGGGACATGTAACCCAGGTTTCAAGCTCAACATATTTATTTTCCTCCAAATTGCTTGGCGTTCAGTGCTTTTAGAGTTCATGAATGATGCTATCACTAGAAACTCTACCCTACATCGTAAGTGCTCATTCATTTAACATTAGGACAGTTGTTTTTTCTTATCCAGCTCATATCTGGCTGAGAAATCTCCATAATGCAACCAATTACTCTACATGGCTCTTAAAAAGAAAAGAAAAATCTCATTTTATTGAAGATAACATAAATAACAAGAGAGTGCATAAATCATACGTGTACAGCTCAGTGAGTTAGCACAAAATGAATGCACCTGGGTAACCAGCACCCAGGGCAAGAAACAGAACAGTCCAAAGCATTCCCGGTGGTCTCTATCATCACTTCTCCTGCTCCCCAAAGGTCGCCTCTTTCTAATTTCTAACACCAAAGGTTAGCTTCACCTGGTGTTGAACTTTATGTAACTGGAATCTTTATAAAGGGCATCTTTTGCTCAACACTCTGTGAGATTCTTCCATGTCCCAGTAGTTGGTTTATTTTCATTTGTCTATAGACGTCCTGCCTTGCTTTTTAAAAGCAATCTTTAAGAAGATTGCTTACTGCCACACCCAAAATTTTGTTTCATGGTTTACTGTTTTAAATTTTTGTGAAACGTTTTTTCCTTCTTAAAAATCGAGTCCATCGGATGACTTTAGTAAACATCCCGAACTAGCTTTGATTAATGTGTTTTTCCCCAGTAACCATTTTGTCGTTCAAAACAGTGACAGGGTCCTTGTATGGTGAGAGACTGTGTAAGTCTGTAAATGTATAAAATAATTCCCTTTTCTGTTCTGAGAAATAACATTTAGGGGGGAGGGGTGTAAACCCCAGGATATACCCATGTTATATCCAAGAGATACAGCGTGGATATGGACTGGATTTCCCCATCCAGCGTACTGTGGATCGCATCACCATGTCGTGGTTATTTAATGTAGCCTACCTCTTGGGAGGGGGATAACTTTTGTGGACCTCCTTCCCCCAGATATCCGCTTGGCTAACTGCTTCACTTCCTTCAAAGCTTTGTTCAAGTTCACCTTCTCCATGTGCCCACCCACCTTGCCCACTCATTTTAGAAAGAGCACCTTATCCCCTGCCGCTTCACCCTAGTCATTCCCTTCACCTCCTAAGACACTTTCCTATTTTCACCTAATGATTATGTTTATTGTTTGTTGTCTCTTTTTTCCTGGGCCGAGAATAGTGTAGGTCATAGAGTAGATGCTCAATGACTATTTATGGAATGAAAAGAGTGGCAGCCCGTGGATTTCCAAGCCTCAAAAGGTATCAGAATATGGGAACAGATGATTTCAGAGATGATGCAATGAAGATCGATGGACACTCATGCGTTTTCTTTTTCCTGTAACTCGCAGTAGCTTTTTTCAGTGTTTGGGGTGGTTGAAACTTGTTGAGTAAACCATCCCTGGAAGTGACTTGTGAGGGTTATATGTCACCCGTTTCTAGTTCATGCTTCCTAGCAGACATGTTTACAAATATGGAATTTGCTGTTATCACCAGGCAAGTTTCTAATTTGGCATGTATGCATATGTGTATGTATGTATATATGTGTGTGTGCATATGTACATACATATATCGCGGATGTGTATGTATTTTATGAGACGTAACATGCTTTGAGTGCTAATTATGCGCTGTCAGTGAACACATGTGGTAGCTGATGGGTTTGCAGCACAGGTTGAACTTCCCATCTGCGTTGTTCAGAAGTGCTGAATATCCCGCTCGGTGAGACCTCTCGTCTGCTGGATTTGTCTGGGATCCAGCACAGATAATGAGTGTGGGAATTTGGACTAACCTAGAGGCATGTGGAGGATGGGGTGTCTCATCCGAGAAATGGAGAAATGGAGTTTATTCTGGCAAGCAGTTAGGCTGCCTGCTGTATCTTCCCCTAAAACTGGAAGGTTTCACTTTTACTGCTTGAGATTATGTGCAGTTTTTTCTGAGGGTTTTGAGAGCCAGTGAGACAGGATTACAACCCATGTAAGGTTTTCCCCGTTTCTGCCTTTGGGAGAATTCTCACTCACAGAGCTGGATCACATTAGATCAGTCAGCAATGTTGCAGATGGCTCGGGGGCAGGGGAGGTAGGGGAGACACTTGGACACGAAGTACTCAATTACCGAAACTGACTTGCCTCCTCAAGGAGAAATCTGGAACTTTAAAAGCCCAATTCCAGAATTTTCTCCTGATTCCAGTAAAGGAAAAGTGTTACTTAAATAATAACTTGGGCAGTCATTTAGGCGGGGCACATCACTTTCTCAAATTCTTGGTTTTCTTCCCTGTAAAAGGAGGCTTTGCACACGGATAATCTCTAATATTCTGTTCTTCTAGGGTCAACCCTGGCTTTTCAATTCTTTCTCCCCTATTATCAAGAGGCTTATTTTATTAATTTAGGTTTATGATGGTGGCATGTTGAATTTTAGTGCCATATGCCTTCATTTTATGCATTTTGCTGGGCACATCTTCGTATTCCCTGTGCTTTTTACCCAGTAAGTCGACGTTTGTTGATTGATAACTATTTTTTTCTTCCCCTTTAACTAATAATTGTAATTGGAGTTTAATGTAAGGACTATTGTTTTTTTAACAAGTTTCTTTTTTTAAGGTTAAAAGTAAACGCTGCCTTCTGATACTCCAGTGGAAAATATCTGCTGTGAGGAAAATCTAAACTTAAAATGATTCATTTGTTGGATCACTTCTGACTTCTTAAATGTTTAAAAGACTGAAGAATAAGATAGATTACCATTATGTGGGTGGTGCTATAATCTGTAGAAGTAACCCAAGATATGTATGTTTGGATAAATGGCCCAAGTATTCCAGTAACTAATTATTATAAATCTAGCCTAAGCAATAAGAGAAAATAGATTAAACCAAGGTTTCCCATCTAACTATTTCCCAATCTACATCTTCCTTCTGTTAGTTCTTTAGCAGCATTTGTAGGTATTGAAAGGTAGCTGGGGGAGATGGATAGTAAGATGTTTTTGTTTGCGGTAGCGGGGTATTATTGGTGGGGGTAACAGGGATGTTTAATTGGTGGTGGTGGTAGTGATCTCCCCCTCCCAAGACTTATTGGAATATAACTGACAACATTGTATAAGTTTAGTGGGTGCAGCGTGATGATTTGATAGACCTACGTATTGTGAAATGATTGCCACAATAAGGTTTGTTAACACATCCATAGTTACCCATTTTTGTGTGTGTGGTAAGAATATTAACATCTACTCTCTTAGCAAATTTCAGTTATACAAGCCATACAGTATTGTTAACTATAGTTACTATACTATACATTACATCCCCAGAAGGTATTGCTCTTCTAACTGGAAGTTTGTACCCTTTGGCCAACATCTCTTCATTTCCCCTTCCCCTTGACCCCTGGTAAACACTGTTCTATTCTCTGTTTCTCTAAATTTGACTTTTTTAGATTCCATATGTAAGTTATATCATGCAGTATTTGTTTTTCTCTGTCTGATTTATTTCACTTAGCATAATGCTTCCAGGTCCATCCATGTTGTTGCAAATGTCAGGGTTTCCTTTTTCTTAATAGTTGAATAATATCCATTGAATGCATATACCACATTTTCTTTAAGTCAGGATGTTTTTGTGGGGGTTCTAAGGATGTTATTGGTGGGTGATAGGCCGTTACAGAGCAAAAGGCAGTCCAAGAAGCTTTTATAAAGGAACCTCCTTCAGAGAAAAGGTGATATGGAGGATACAAAGAGTAGAAGTCAGAAGAAAAATACCTGAAGAGATGGAAAAATTTTAAAAGAAAATGTGTAAATATGCTCCTTGTAGAAATAAAGTTAGTTTTTCATGGAACTCTTCATTATTCAGGTGGTGTAGAAACTTTATTTCAATGACTTCCCATTTTGAATGAGAGATGCAGTTGCTACTCTAACTTCTGAGAAACTCCCCAGAGGGCAATGGAAGATTCTCCTTATGGCAGTTTAAGAATAACACAGCTGGATTTTTTTCCTAAGCCTCAAGCACAGGGATCTATGTGACTCATTGTGACTCTGATGGTGCCAGGGAATTGTGGCATCTTTCTGTGTCGCTCTTGAATAGTAAAGCATCACCGTTATATCCTGTGCTGCACACTTCTAACTTGTGACAAACAAGGACTGAGCCTTCGTTTGCCTGCAGGTTTGCTCAGCAGATTAATAATGGAAGGCGCTCTGTGGGGGTGGGGCTTGCCGCAGGGTACCCACTTGTTCCAGCAGTTAGGATGCATCATCACAAACTAGAGGCTAATTACAAATTGCTTTTACCTCCTTATTAAAGCATGTCTGCGACAGGCTCACCCCTTAGAAGTATTTGTGTTATCCTTATTTACGTTTCTCCATATTTGAGTGTGCTGCTAACTGCAGCCTTTATAAAGGATTGGGTATTTTACTTGAAGGAATTATTGCGGTCTTGTGTCTTCCCATTGGTAAGAATTAGTAAGGATTACTGTATTTGAAGAGTGTGTCTGTTGCTGTAAAACAAACCACCCCAAAACACAGTGGTTCATAACCACAATAATCACTTGTTTTGCTCAAAAATCTGCCACTTGGGCAGGACTTGGCAGAGACAGATGATCTCTGTTCCACATGGTATCAACTAGGGTGGCTTGTCAGTGGCTGGGGGTTCTGCTTTCAAGATGGTGCACTCACATGGATGGCTGCAAGCCTCTCCACAGACTGCTTGGGCTTCCTGAAAACATAATGGTTAAGAACAGCAAGCATCCCAAGAGAACAAAGTGGAAGTTCATGGCATTTTTATGTCCAGACCTCAAAAGTCACATAGCATCCTTTATACTTGACTCATGGGTCGAAGCCCATACTGGTTCAAGTAGAGGAACATAGACTCCACCTCTTGATGGGGGAGGAGAAGGGTCTAGTAGACCGTGTGGGATGAGAAATATTATTGTGATGACCTTTGGAAAATACAGTCTGCCTTACATGTGAATTCAGACATGCTCTATTCATTCACAGTTCATTCTATTAGGAGAGGACTTGGAGACGTGCAGGATTAACATGGAATACATAGAAAGTAAAAATGAAGGCAAGAAGTGGAAACAATAAGTTCAGTATTGAATAGAAGAGTTATTGGGCATTGAAAATAATCTTTAAGTGTAATTCTCAACAGTTGTAAATGCAAAGACACCCCCACAGCACCACCACCAAAAAAAACACCCTATTTGTTACTCAAAGAGATCACATATCTTCATGATATCTGAAACTCTCTCAAATCATTTCCATCTTCCAGAAAAACCATCCCAGGGTTCTCCAGGGTATTTACAAAAGAACAATAAAACATTCATTTCTTTGCACATTGTAATGAAAACCATCCCCAAGTACTTAGTTGAACTGCTCTGTTTACCATAGAGGTTTCAAATACCATTAGGACCGTGTTATATTTTTGTTGGTCTGGAGTCATGGGAATAGAAAAGAATTTTTTTTAACCAAGGGTTAAAACTCGAATAGCATTGGCCCACCAGCACCATCTCAACATTTTGTGAAAGTGCCTTTCATTAATGTTTTGGAAGCCTATGTAAATCAGGGAATAGTGGGAAAAATGTCACGAATACTGGATGTTAAAGCAGCGTGGTGTGAAAGGAAACATCTGTTCCTGGTTAAAGTTCTTCAAACTTATGTTCTTTTGCTTCAGTCATTTAACTGGTACTGAGATTTGAGTTCCATGAAGACTCTAAAATTGATTTTCCAGAATATTCCCAGGGGTCTTAATAAACCCTTGGGTTCTTTACCCTAAGCCTTTAATTCCAGGGTCACTAGTATTACCAAAGTATAAAATTGGGGTTGTCAACCTCAGCAACTCCAAGATTGTGGATTCTACCTAGATTATTGTTTTCTTCTTCTTCTTTTTATTTTCTTTTTTAGGAAATGCATTGTCTTGTCTTAAGTAGTACCTTTATGAAAGAAGGCCCAGTGGAATGCCTAGTTATGAGGTCTTTTTTAACCTTGATAAGAATTACTGATGTTAACAAATTGTTTGTAGCTGCATGTTTCCTTTCTCCTGAAGGGAAGATTGACCTGGTTTGTTTCGAGATGGACTGGAAACCCAGGGGCTGCAAATAATTTTAATAGTGTTGCTTTCTTGAGATGTAACCCTGGACCTGCAACCCCTTAATTTCTCTGGACTCAGTTTTCTTTTCTGTTAATATGATACAAATGATGTGCAGATTTTCAAACTCTCCATGTATTTGCAAAACATTATTAGCCCCAGATGGACTTTTACCAAAATTATAGACACATAGATGTTTCCACTTAGAAGTAACCTCAGATTCTGCAAATTTAATCTCCTATCTATTCATTCCTTTATTAAACATTTATTGAGTACTTACTAGGTACCAGGAACTACTTCAGATGGTGGGGACAGAGCAGGGAACAAAATAGACAATGTTCCTGCCCTCACAGAGCTTTCATTCAACTGGGAAAGACAGATAATAAGTTTGTAAAAAAAAAATGTGGAAATAAGTTATATGATGAAAATTAAACAAAGAGATATGCTGAAGCATGACCAGGTGAGCATTTTTAGACTGGGATTTCAGGGCTATCCATAAATGGGAAGAGGAGACCCTGATAACAAGGAGAAACCAGTCATGGGGAGATTTCGTAGAACAGCATCCCAAACAAGTTGCTGCAAGTGCTAAGGTCCCCGGATGGAAATGCACTTTGAATGATAAAACAAAGGCTTGTGAAAGCAGAGGGGTGTGAAGACGTGGGGTGGGGCACCCCAAGAGGAAGCACAAAATATCTGCTAAGGGTGAATGGAAGGATTGCTGGTCAGTAGAGTGTCCATTGATGGAAGACCTTGAGCCTCCCTTGCTGTAACCTTAAGTGGATTGGATAGCTTTGCTATTTGTGAGAGGAGCCAGGCAGAGAAACCAAAGATGTAATAGCAGGAGAGTGATGGAAGAAGCGGATCACATACTAGACGGGGAAGGATGAAAAAGAACAGCCATCTGCTTATTTTTTAAAGCAGCTTTCTAGGTCTTCACTGCTGGTCATGTTTCACTAGGTGATCCTACGTCTCCATTTGCTGGATCAGTTGTATCTCATGCCTGCTGTCACAACGTAATTAGTAGTGTCACCTTTTGCTCTCAAAAGTGTCCTTGTTTGGACGATAGGTTACCAATAGTTTATCAGATCAGAGTCCCGTGGTGTACCACCTTTTAGTCAGCAGACTGCTGTCCCTCTTTTGTTCTCCCACCTACCTCTCACATCCTTTTCCTTGGGAAGGCTAGGGTGGTATGACCTCTCCCACATGCTCTGCAGTGACTCCCTGGCCCCCAACCACTCTCTTTGCCTCCCATCTGCTCACTTCTATCACCTGCCCCCACCTCGATCCATACCACATCCTGTAGACAGTAATTTTCCTTGGGATAGACCTGATTATGCCACTGCTGCTCAGAAATAATGGCATCTCATTGCCTACAGAAGAAAAAGTTCAGACTCTAAAGATTCAACACTCTTCAAGGTCTATCCCTGGTTTGGCTTTTTAAAGCATAGGATATACTGTAGCAAATACAGTACTGTGTAATGTAATAGGTAGGAATATGGGCTCTGGAACCAGACTGCTAGGTTTGAATTTTACTTGCGTTCACTAGTAGCTGTGTAATCTTAAGCAGTTTGTGCAACCTCTCTGTGCCTTAATTTTCTAATTTGTAACATGGGGACAAAAAAGAATACTTACTTTTTATTTTTATTATAAGGATCAAATGAGTTAATCTATGTAAAGCCCTTAAAACAGTGTTTGGCTTCCAGTAAATGTAAGCTATTGTGAGTGTGAATTTTTGGTGCAGGAAGACTGAAATTTGCTGTTTTCTGCATAACTTATGACACTTTCTTACCTCTTAGCCTTTGCTAGTCTTATGGGAATCCTTCCCCCACACCATTTCCATAAGCATAGATTCCACCTAAGGTTATTTTACCATCCATGGATTTAGGCAGCCACAAAAGAACATACTGTGAGGCCCATGCACATTCTTTGACTTTCCCATGAGACTATGACGAAAATCTCTTTAAGTGCTTTGCTAACATGATGTTTTGAGATTTGATTTATCCAGTTCCTTTGTGGGTGTAGACTGGGACTCGTGTAAATCTAGGGAGTCTTGCAGATTTAGCAGGTGATGGCAGGTTCTCCTCTCAGTTCTTTTCCCTCAGTGCTCCTACCTGGATAATTGCAGCTCTCTTGGGCCAAGGTCTTTGCTTTTGCTCCAGGATCCTGAGTACAGGCAACCACATACACGATAACTTCTGCTGATGGGCATACACTGAGAGAGATTAGGGATTTGTAGGGCCAGTGAAAACATGCCAAAGCTGACACTGTTTGATCCAGCACGTTGACTCTTTCCACTGTGCCCCTCCTGATCTATTATGGCAAACTGCTTTGTTGTAGTTGAATGGTTGGGGGTTGGACATCAATTCCAGAAATATTCTTTTAAAAACTGTCTTCAATTATATTTCAATAAAGTTGGGGGACGGGAAGTCTTTTTGAGCAGACCTGATGGAGAGATGCACAGATACCCCGTGTGAAGTAATAGAATGCTATGTCTCTGCAGACAAAATAACCTAGAGCACTGATGCAGGAATTACTTTGAACAAAATATATTAACATTGTTGTGATAGATACAGATGTATTTGCTTATTTTTGTTTGGCTTAAATATCATTTGCCTCATATAATATTTGGTTTATATTCTCTTCTTTAGTACCTGTAGGTCCTGAACAAATTTCAGATTTTATTTCACATCACATAATGTATCTGCATGATAGATACTTAAATATTTGTTTTGTCCTGACATTCCTGTTCTTAGGAGAGCTGCTTTGTTCCCACAGTGCAACTGTATGATTTCCAGGGGAGCCACCCTGCCCCTGGCCAGAGCTGATTGCCTCAGAACTGGACACCTGACCTAAATTGGACCAATCCGAGCCCTTCTCTGGGATCTTTTGCTGTATATAACCAGGAAGTTTAGGCCTTCTACCGCTAGTAGCTAAGCTGTAAGCAAAAATACTCAGAAGTTGGCAATGGCCATATTTTCTGCCACATGGAGAAAATTGTTTTTAGATAAGAAAAATGATGCTAACAAATAAAGAAAAGTAGGGACAAAACTTAGAGAAAGTTTCCTGACAGTGCTAGAGATGCGAGTTCCAGCTCTTCCTAAGGTAGCTCAGGCCCTACATTGCTGGCCACTTAGCTGCTCTTTCATGTACCATTAGGTGGTTCCTCACAGATAGGCCTCTTCTTGTTCACCTTCTTTGCATCTTTGATTTAGACTTTTGATGCAGATTGGGGTCTTCTGGTAGGTTAGCTTTCAGGGGTCACTAAGAGCTAGTTCAAGATCTTTGGGCAGTGGAAGTTTAACATTCCTACTTACTTCTAACTCCAATACGCTACATTTTTAATGAGTTGGGAAATTATCTAATAATTTAGGTGTAATCTGGGTGAAAGAACTGAGTCAATTAACTTAAATTATAATTTAGGTATAATCTAAGTGAAAGAACTGAGTCAATTAACACAGCTAATGAGCGCAAATAAAACTTTTGCTAGAAATTCCTACCATGAACAGGCTACCACAGGATGGATTCGTTCTCTGCTCCCACCAGAACACGGGGCCCCTCCTCTTCCTTTTGTCTTAAGTTTAGAGTTTTCTGAATTCTTTCAGGATTTCCTGAAATCCATTATCTCCTCTAATAGCAGAGGCAAATAAAAAAGTACCTCTTCCCCCAAATCTCAGTCCTGCCTGGGACTTCAGGGCAAGCAGTGGTCCCTCAGACTGAACATCAACAGATTGCAAAGGATGAACCACAATAACTCTTCAGATTCTCTCAGTTACCCCCTTAAGTAAAACCAACATGTATTAAATCCAAGTGGGGAGGAGAAAAGCCTTTTTGGCTCACTAGTGTTTCCCCAGAACCTATAAATATTGAGTAAATAGTTATGGAAAGAATGAATGGATATTATTATCCCCACTTTATAGATGATGAAACAGACTCAGATAAACCAACTTGACCAGTAACAAAGCTAGTGAGTGGCAGAGGTAGACAAAGCTTTAGGTCTCAGACTCCTTGTCCAGTGCTCATTCTAAGACTTCTCAGTCACTAAGAGAGAAAACCACGACACCAGATGGTCTACACGCTCTTTCCTAGTGGCTCCATAATAGAGCTAAACACCCAGCAGTGCGTGGTAAAGCTTTCAATTCCTGAAGCTAAATGTTAACATGTCAGAACTGAAGACAGCTTCAGACTTGAGCTAAATCTCGTGTTATTTTTGAACCTTCCCTTTTCGGAAAGCTGTACAAGAGTTTAGGTGACAAAACATGAGAAGGGTTGTGTGTGTATGATAAAATATTCACCGTAAAGACACGTGTGTAACCGTGCAACCCAGAACAGCATTTTTGTGCCTGTTCTTGACATACAGTACATGCTTCTGTGTGTAGGTTCCCTGTATATGCCATGGATCCCCAAATATTTTAAGATATCAGCTGTCACAGAATGGTGGCCCAAGAGTTATGAGGAAGGGTCAGAGTGGTCAGTGGGATGTCTGTGCATGTGAGTCTTGGTCTTTACCCTGTATTATATGCCTCTGAAATCATCGTTGAAAGCTCTGTTTCTATTACTCAGTATTTTATATTTTATTACGCTCTATAGCAGCATTGTCCCATAGGACTTTCTGTGGAGATGAAATGTCCTATATCTGCACTGTCCAGTACTGTAGTCAATAGGCACCGTGGCTCTTGAACACGTGAAATTGGCTGATGTGACTGAGAATTGCAGTTTTAATTTATTTGAATGAATTTAAATTTAAGTAACCACACTTGGTTAGTGGCTACCATAATAGATAGCAGAGTGCTGTAGTTTTACGAAGTCAGTACGTTTCTGATTTCCAGCATTAATTAGCCATTAGTTACAGGCAGTCCATTCAGTTCATCATACGGTTAGAAACTGCCTATAGCTTATAGAAATTACATCTATCAGTTTAAGATTTCTTATAACGTCCCTCACCTAAAAACATGGTGGGGAAGTTTCTTGTACCTGGGCAACAGCGACGGTTGTCAGGCTTCTTGCTGTGCTTCATCCTCTCCCTTGGGACCTTGAATCAATACCAGATTAAGTCCTGCTGGTTTTGTTTCTGTTTGGGGCACATGGTCTCTCACTGCCTCCTGAGAGCGCCTAGCCATCTTTTCATTTCACACCGTGTCAGGTTTAGATTTCAAGACCTCCATCAGCCTGCCCTGTGCTATCTTAGTCCCCTCACTCCCTTTACCTGCTCTCCTCCTGTCTAGTCAGAGCTCTCCAGAGAAACAGAACTAATAGGATTGTAGCCGGCCATCTATACCCACAGGTTCCTCATCTGCAGATTCAACCAACCACAGATTGAAAATATTTGGAAAAGAATGTTATGTTGTTGCTGGCATGTACTATGTCATTAGGCCTTTGAGGTTGCATTTGTACCAAACATGTAGTCTTTTCTTTCTTTTCTTTCTTTTTTTTTTTTTTGGTCATTATTCCCTAAACAATACAGTATAACAACTATTTACATATCATTTACATTGTATTAGATATTATAAGTAATCTGGAGATGATTTAAAGTATATAGGAGATGATGGATAATTTATGTGCAAATGCTGCATCACTTTATATAAAGGACTTGAGCACACCCGGATTTTGGTATCTACAAGGGCCCTAGAATAAATCCCTCATGAATACTGAGGGAAGACTGCATCTGTCTGTCTATCTATTGAAGGAGATATTGAGATTGAGATTGATTTATCTTAAGGAATTGGCTCGTGGTTATGGGAGCTGGCAACTCCAAAATCTGCAGGGCCATCCTGCAGGCTAGAGATTCAGGTAAGAGTGATGCTGCACTGTTGTGTCTGAAGGTTGAAAACTCAGGCAGATTTTCTATGTTGTCTGGAAGCAGAATTCCTTCTTCTTCAGAAAACCTGTCTTTGCTCTTAAGGCCTTCAACTGACTGGATGAGGCCCACCCACATTATGGAGGGTAATCGACTTTACTCAAAGTCAGTGGGTTGTGGATGTCACCACATCTAAAAGATATCTTTACAGCAACATCTAGACATCTAGTGTTAACCAAACAATTAGTCACTATAGGTTAGCCAAGTTGCACAAAAAGTTAACCATGACACCTTCTTCATTTGATTCAGACAAAATGGTCTTAGACTGTGCCTGACCCTTCACCTATATCTTCTTATATGGCCTGTGCCCACTTCAATTCCCACTGCCCTGTTGGCAGGAGGCTTTTCAGCTCCTTTTCGTATGTTACACATAGCTTTCAGTTTTATCAAATCCAGCCCATGTCCCATTTCTCCCTAACTGCTTTCACTCTGACTGACATACATACTCTAAAACATGAACAGATGTACGAGACAAAGTATATGTTTGCACTTATCATTAGCAGCATGTTACTCATTTTGAAAGTAGAGTAACAGACAATATGTCCTAGATTTTCTGGGATTACGTATCCCAATATCATCTTGTTTGTGTTTTGTTTTTTTTAATAAAAGTAATTCTTTAAATAATATATCCAAGGAGGATATATTTTTTACAATGCATTGAGACTTTTTATAGACATAAATTTTTTAAAAAAGAAAAAAAACCTTTTTCACATCCTTTCAGATCCCTGCCTTTAGGTTGGGAAAATACAGTTACCATCAGATTTGTTCTTACTCTTTATAGAGAAGTTAAATGAAGTTTTGGATCCATGAAAAATGGTCTTATTTAATTTCTTATGCCCAAACCAGCAATTATTACTCCTTTAAGTGCTGATGGTGAGATGGTTCCTAAATGCAGCAGAAACAAGAAGGTGGGTGAGGGTGTATTTCAGTTTAAACTAGTATCCAACTGGGCATCTTGGCACAGGTTGGATTAACTAAAAGTGGAAAGAGTGGTATCGCTGAAGGAGCATCAGGTTGAAATTAAGATTCTCAGAGTCCTGTCCGGGCTTTGCCTGTGATTAGCCCTGAGACGTTTGGCCAGTCAGGTAACTGTCTCAGAACCAGTTTCCTCTTCTGTAAGGTGTTATTTTGAGGCCTAGGTCATGTGTGTTGAAATTCTTAGTAGAAGAGTTATACGGTGCTAACAGTTGTTGTTTTAACTGAGCACAGTGGTGAGAGAAATTTTGGTCATGCATGTGACAGTCTGTGGAGAATCCCATAACCAAGGTGACTGAGTATTCATGATTTGGTCTTCCATATTGATTTGACGCCCTGCTCATGAAGCCTGAAGTAACGGTGGTGTCCCGCAACAGAGGTTGAGCTTCTGAAGTAAAACAATCATAGAAGTATGGAAAGTAGGGTGGAAAAATGCACGAAACATGGGGGAATAAATCCGGCAGGATATGGTGAGTGGGTACACAGGGTTAGAGAAAGGGGGCTAAGGAAGATACCTGTGACTCCAGTTTGAGAAACGAGATCTATGATGGACCCCATCAGCTATGATCTGAACCCCTGAGGAAAATGCGGGCTGCGGAGTCCAAATTAGGGGATAATGAACATATGCCTAGTAACTAAACCCAGGTGAGTCTAGGAGGTCACCATGGGGAGTGGAGAGTGACAAGAGCTGGTAGCTGAGGATGAACCCTGATGAACACCACCTGTGCCCCCCTTATCATGCAACTGGGGCTTGCTCCGTAAAGGTTATGAATGAACAAATGAGTGAATGGGAAACAAACAGGATTCAGTTTGACAAACACAGTCAAATGACTGGATGAAAAAGAGAAAAGAAAGTGCCTGTACTAATGTAGAAAGTATCAAGGCCCCCAGGGTCTAGCCAAATATTGATCTTTATAAAACCTGAATGCGGTTCTTCTGGTTAAAAAGGACTATTTGTCCTTTCTGGTAAACAACTTGGCAGCCTGTATCAAGCCTTTGAAAATTAACATCCATTTGCCCACTAATTCTGCTTCCAGGAACCCACCTAAAGGAAGTAAGCAGAGATGCAGACAAAGATTTAATGCCAAAAATTCCTGAGACATGGATTCTCTGGAATGCTTGGGATTGGGTGGGAGGGGTTTAACTTTGGCATCTTTTTAAAAGTTTGGATTCTGTGCACACTGTGGTGTGGGATACAAATTTTTCATTAATGTTTAAGATAAAAGATGAGCAAAGAAATCATGTGCCTTGCCCTCAGACCCCACTCTCCTCTGCTCTTAGAGTTACTATTGCGGGAAAGTTGGGGATCTTCTGGCCTCCAGGGTGAAGTGAGAGACCAGAGGTATATAATTTGCATGGTATCCATTGACATCCATGATATGATTCTTTTGATTTTCAGCCCAACTTCATTTCAGGGCATTCCTGGCTTCTCATGTCATGTTCCAGAAATATTTCTAGAAGCTTCTTCTATACGTCAAGCTGTTTGCACACCACCAAGCCTTTGCCCGTGAGGATCCTTCCTTCTCTTTACCTGCATTGCCCTTCTCCCTTTCTTTCACCTATTCTGATGAACTCCTATTCATCCTTCAAAGCCTCCTGTAGATTTGGTCCACAGATAGGTTTTGTCTAACATGATATTTTGGGGGGGGAAAATGAATTTGAATGGTTAAGATAAGGCACACACACTCCAGTTCTGCCGCACTCGCCACCTCTTCCTATTGTATTACACTGTTTCATGTGTTACAGCGCTGACCTTCTGTGAGAAACTTTTTAAATAATCACATTCATCCTTGTCATTGCTATACTTTTGTATCTATTACTGTATTTATCACCTTCTATGAGAAATTTTTGAAATATATACTTTTTTCACCTTTAAAAGTAGTGTGCATGCTCATTAGATAAATTTTGAAAAATTAGACACAAATAGAAATACAGCTGTCATAATCATGTCCATAAAGTTTAGAGTCTTGATTTTTTAGATAACATTATAGTATAAGCATTATTGTACCATGTTAATATAATTATTTCTAAAGTGTTTTTGAGTGAAGCTTCTTGAGAATTGGACTTCAGTTTTGTATCCCCAGCACCTAAGCACAGTGTTGGTCTAGGTCAGGGTAGGTACTTAATCACATGCTTGTTGAATTCTGAAGCTGAAAAATTAATCAGTTTCCATCCCTATCTTCAAGGAGCTCATTCTGGGAGAGGAGACACATATATGCACTCATTATTTAATGTATTCATTTGTTTATTCAACGGATACTTCTTGAGCACCTGCTATATATCAGACATCATCCTAGCACTGAGGACACAGAAGTGCACAAAACCCCAACCCTGTGAAATATGTATTCTAGAGCAGTGATTCTCAAATTTCAGAGCGCACTGGAATCACCTGGAGGGCTTGCTAAAACACACATCTCTGGGCCCTACCCCCAGAGTTTCTGATTCAGGAGGGGCTGAGACTTTTCATGTCTAACAAGTTTCCAGGGGATGCTGATGCTGCTAGTAAGAGGCTACACTTTGAGAACCCCTGGCATGGAGGATAAGTTTGCAGTAGAACAGGGCAAAGGAATATGATGGCCCAGTTTGTTGTGGAAGAGGGCACATGTCTGATTGATGTCAAAGGCTCTCTGATTCTTTGAGTCTGGTGAGGAGGGGCTTGCTAGGATACTGCCCCGTGTCCAGAGTGCTCACCTGCTCACTCTGGATGATTCTTAGCAGTCTCCGCAGGGCCATGGAAGCCTGGGACCCATTAATGAGAGAGGGCAGAGCAATAATGACGGCCATGAGTATCTTCTCTTTGCCCCATCCTTCAGCATACTTGCCATATATGTCTAATCTTCAGAGTAACTGCAAGGAAAGCATGATATCCCCCATTTTACAGATGAGAAAACTGAGGCACAGAGAATTTATGTAACATACTCTGGTTCCCTAAGCCAGTGAGTTACACATCTGGGGTTCCAAGCCAGGCCTTTCTTCCTTCAAACCCCATGACTCAAGTTGAGACTGTTCTATGGTTGAGCCCTCAGTGGGACCAGTTTTTACATGTTTCAGCAGTCATAGCTATTTCCTCTGTGGTGAGACACAAGTAGCAGGGGCTCGTGCACCTGTTCCTCAGGCACAGCAGAAATGGAGAGGCTCCTACTTGCAGTTTATTTGGGAGAAAGCCGGACTGGAGCCTAAGGGGCTTCAAAGTTGAAATAGAGATCTGCGGTTGAGAAAGAGCTAATTGTCCTTCCTGTAGGAGCTGTATCTGGAAATTGTTAATATTATTTTCTCAAATGGAGAAATTTGTGGAAGTTTAGTTTTAGTTTACTTGTACTGCTGTGGATTCAGAATTTGCATAATGTATTTAAAACTAACTGAAGAGCCAGTCTTTCGGAATCCTTCTGAAGAAGCATAGGCTGGCAGCATTATTTCACAAACAGTTAAGACTAGAGAAAAGCCATCATACTCCATGCCATGGGAACTAAGGAAGTTAGTATTAACGTGACCCAGTTCCCAGGCTCTCAGCACACTTTAGCATGCTGTCATCTGTTGCAGTTGTCCATCTATTATCTGTCAATTACTTGGATTATTTGACTTTAGCTCCCCATAGGAGGACTTTCAAAGATTGGTGCTTTAGCATAATGTCTTCACCGTCTATCAAGGGTTAAGAATATGTAAATGATGTAAGAAAAATGTCTCTCCATTTTCTGTAAAACTGAAGAAGATGCATTTTGCTCCATATCTCTACAAGAGTCATACAATACATTTCTCTGTTCCTTAGTAGAAAATTATGCTTCTCTCTTATTGACTGGGTGTGTTCCCTTATTTCATTTGAGGACTGTAAAATCCATTGACTTTATCTTTTTTGCCTATGTTACCAGGAAGCTCATATGCTTTAAATGCAATAGCTTCCCTTAACCTAAGGTTCTTTGGTATAATTATCTCCCCACTCTTTTCTCCTAAAACTTTCGTTAGCTATGTTTTTTATAAGCTTTCCAAAATTATTTTTAAAAGTCGGTGGATATCATAAATCAATGAGTGAAAAATAAGTTTTTAGACTGGAAAGGATGACTTTAAATTTTTTTTTAACTTTTGAAGAGTGAATTGAGCCAACTATGGGCATATGTGTCAACATATACATGTCCAAGAACATTTATGTACTTGATGCCTTGAGATGTATCCACTTGGTTTTGTGGTTAAGAGAGTGAACTTGGGCCCAAGCCAGACCTGGCTTTCAACCCTGGTTCTTCACTGCTTGTTTTATGATTTGATATCTCTGGGCCTCAGTGTCCTCATGTGAAATGGAGATAATGATATTATGCAGTGTCATGGGAGTATTACACGAAACGATTTATGGAAAGGGCCTAGTGTAGTGCATTGCACATGGTGTGCAATAGGTGGTAATTACTACTGTTGTCATTGTTGCATCGAGCACAGGCTAGACTTGGTAGAAAGATTGTACTGCACACTTGGCACCTGCTCTAGACTGTTTTCCAGAATGTACAATGTTGAACTAAAATGACTTTCTAGTTAGAGTTAGGGTGGTTTATCCAAAGAAGACAGCCAACGCTTGCTTCTCCCTTAGAGAGAGTAGCTCCTTGCTGATATTTGTTACTAATTCTCAAATGTCAGGAGATGATCACTGCAGAGGCCTCAAGATTTTCTGAGGTCATCCACTTAGGGGAGGGTGACTAACACTCACATCACTCTGAGGTCTCTACCTCCTGATTTATTTGAGTATCCTTGCCCAGAAAGTCCCCTAACGCCCATTGTCTAGTTGTGGCTGGCTCTTGCTTGATTATATTAGGCCTCTACCTTCCATTTTTTTTCTTTCACTTATGACTCCTACATATAGCTGCCCTGGGGGATTTTTTAGGGAGAGGAGAATTAAAATGCCACAGTATTCCATATAGCCATTTGTCCCCCATCTTGCGGGCTCAGGAAGTGACAAGGAAGTTACCCATTACCTAGACTGGATGGTGTGTACTGTGGCCTGCAGAGTCACGAGTCTACCCAAGCAGTGCCTGTGGGCCAGGTGTGGTCTTTGGGCTCCTCTGGCTTCAGCTGAGACTGAGAGCCCCACGGAACAGGTGCCGTCAGATGTCCCCTCTTGCGGGGACCGTGCACATCAGCTTCTGCACGGTGGTGATTTCCCCCACCTCTGCCCTTCTTTGCCAAAACAATTGTTTGAAAGAGGAAGCTCTTTGGGTCATAAAATGTCATCTGGTAATGAGTGTATGGTGATATAGACATACGAGATTATGCAGTAGCCTGATGGGCAGGAAGCAGGTGACTCATCAGAGAAAAAAAAATGATGAAAAAATAAACTCTTACCAAAATGAACTTCCTCTTTCAAACTCTCTTTGTTCCAGTTCATCCTTTTAGAACCTTTTTCTAGCCTCTTAGGAGAGAAAAAAAAAAAAAAAAAGAAAAAAAGCTAATAAGGAGTAATGCAGTGTTTCAAAGAAAGGTAACCCCCGCCCTTCATAGCCAAATGCTTTCTTTTTCCATAGTTCGAAAACGCAAGCCCCACGCTATCTGTCCACAGTCGGGCCAGGGGTGGGGTGTGGGCACTGCTTAGAGTTCATGGAGCCTCTGCCAGCGTGATGGCTCTCGCGTTCAAACTGAAATCTCCTCAAAGGCCTCCAGTGAGGCGATGTGGCTGTTGCATGCACCCTCCCTTTGGCAGAACACCCCATTCACTTGGTTCCCTTCATTTTGTTTGCCTCACAGGTCCAGGAGGCTGCGAGTAGAGGCCTGAAGTTTGTCGGTGTCATACCTCAGTACCACTGCCCCGTGAACTCAGCAGGCAGCAGTCCCCTGGTGGATACCAGAGATGTGAGAAAGGAGCCTGGCAGGGATGGGGACCATGAAAACCCCGGCACTCCAAAAGGAGTAGACGGAAGCCCAGAGCCAAGCCAGGGCCCAACAGGGGAGCCACCCACTGCCGAGCAACACAGCTTGTCCTTGGAAGAAGGGAATGGTGCAGAATTTTCACCCCTCGGGGTGAGCAAGACTGTGGATGGACCGGATGGTGACCCATCAGAAACGCATGAGAAACCACTCTCGGGAAGTAAGTATGTCAGCACACGGACTTTTGACCCCTTGAAGAGAGGCTTTCAGCTTTTCAGTAATCCCCATGGCATTTTAGAAAAAACAAATGGAATTAGAGTATAGAGATAGCAGTCCATCAAACCGGGGAAACGTCATCAAGCCGTTTTCTGGGCCCCCTGACTGTTTACGTAGTGAAGCTGTGACTTCCGGGGAGAACAGAACCACGTAAAATTGACTTACAGTGGTTCTAAAATGTCATGTTTGAAGTGGATTCTAGGACGTGAGTTGCTTCATCCCCCATGCTCTTGCACTGCCCTTGAACTACCCTGCTATAACACAGGAAGTGTAAACGTGCCGGCACCAATGCAGAACATACACGCCACTTTGGGTTTGCTTATTTTGAATATCTGCCTAAAGAAAGAAATCAAGAAAGCCGGTGGAGGACAAATTGTGCAGGAAATTGGTGATTCAACTCACTAGGCTGTAAACAGCCCGATTTCAGGGAGTTTCCGTAGTTGACAGATCGGCACCATGGAGAGAACACTCTGCCAGGGAGAGACCACCAATATGCGAATCCTCTTAATTACATTATAAGGGCCATCAGAGCATGTGCTTTAGGTTGGGGATTTCAAATAACACAACGGTGACAATAGCCAACATGTCTTAATACTTCCAGCGTACCAGGCCCGGTGCCAATAAACATTTTATAAGACGGAGCTCTTAATTCTCCCCAAAGCCCTTCAATTTGGGTGAACTGTAGTATCCTTACCCATTTTACAGCTGAGAAAACTGAGATTTAGAGAGTAAATCTTTGCCCAGGCTGGAAATTGGCAGATCTTGCATGTGAGCCCAGGGAGGCGTAACCACCATCCCACTTCACCTCTCTACTTGGTCTTTCCTGTGTAATACACTAATAGACTATCAAGATTTCCTGAGGCCCTCACTTTACAGGGAGTGACATTTCTCTTTATCTCCCCATAATTCCCTTTCCTCTTCTTTCTCTGGGAAATCTAACATCCAGTCATTTCCTGAGAGCCAGGTACTTACGTGGCCCCTTCTAGTCTTTGGAACGTGAACAAGTAACAAGACTGACAGGAGGAGACCCCTAGGCCTTCGGAGACTTTTCTCTTTAGCCATTCTAGATCAGCTCCCTGATTAATGTTATTATTGATTTACTAATCCTTGAAATTAGCTTTAAATAAATGAAGAATAGTTCATGCTTTGAGAACAGAAAAGAAGGTGAAATTGTTTTTTTGTTCTTATTGCTGTTGTTATGTCAATACTTCCTGAAAAGAAAATTGTGAGATGGTTCATTCTGGGGACTTATTTGCGAAGTTGATTTAGAGGAAGAGATTGGTGCTGCCTCGGTTTTGGAATATATTAGGATTACTGTTTACTCGAGGCCTGGATCCTACATAAGTATGTACTGAAGTAGGTCTCTGCATTGTAGGGTTTTCCACTGTTTGAGGCAGACTTCTGCTTCCTCCAGAGTAGCCGAGAGCACACTTCGACCCTGTGTGTGCCTCCTAATGAATGTCCACGCCTTATTCCAGAAACCTCCGTCTGCCCAATGCTGTTGGGCTAAGTGTGTATGCTTTGAGTCCTTAGAAGGAAGCTGGGTCCCCTTAGAGCCCTTCTTTGCAGTCCAGGAGGCTGAGGGGGTAAGGGTTCAGGCAGCCATTGCCCCTCCAGGAGAAAGGGGCAGGAGTTGTGGAGAGGTAGGAAGCACAGTGGTTAAGCACCCAGGCTCCATTTATACTCATCTGCCGCCTTCCAGCGAGGCAGTCCTGGGCAGGCCCCCTTCTGTGCCTCAGTGTCTTACCCTGTAAAATAGGGATAGAACAACAGTTTCTTCGTGAACGGTTAAATGGGATGTGCATTTAAAGCACTCAGCACTGCTTGAGTCCTAAGTGTGAGCTGTTATTATTGGGGTACAGGTTCAGTGGTCCTGACCTTTGATTTCCACCTCTGCATGGAGCCCTGGCTTTGAGAAAGGAGGCAGTTAATGCTGAATTTCCCCTCGGGAGTTTTCAGATATGTCCTGTTCCAGAGTCTACTTTTGTCCAAGATTCCTTCCAGACTTCCTGCCTCCTGTGGTTAACCCCACGGAGAATTAATTAGGGAGATTTGTCCTAGGACCTGCCTTCCCCCAGGTGCCTTCTGTTGCCCTGTGGCTATTCACCTCTCTCACTGAAAGACTCCCCCTGAACACGCAGAGACCCTGAACATACAAGTCTTGGCCTGTGTCTCATTTCCTCAAGTCCCTATTACCTACTAGAAAACTGGTTCCTGCTAGGGAATATGGGTTAGTGTGTGTCTGGAGTGGTCAACCCAACAGTAGATGGGCATTTCAGCTGTGGAGGGTGTTATAGCCCCTCCCCCCTCCCCCCAGGGTGTGCAGCTGTCTGTCTATTGTCTACCCATGAGACTGTCCCTTATCTGTCTGCTTAGGAGACCATTGGTCTCTGAAATTTAGGTAGCTCACTGTTATCCTTTTTTGCACTTTTTGTGAAATACATGACCCTTTGGATTTTTTTTTAATCAGTAAATGAATGCACAGGGGTTCCTGGTCCCATGCATGGCTTTGTGGGGGATGGGCAGACAGCACTCATGATGATGGTAACCCTCTAAGTGAACTCTTCTAAGTTCTTATGTGTCATCTTGATTGCATCTCACAACAGCTTTATGACAGAAGATGCTGTTATTATGCCCATTTCACAGATAAGGAAAGTCACCCGCCATGCCTTCATATAGTGCAATTTTATCTCATAATGTGAGCATTCAGCCTCCCTGCAGACCATGTCCAAGGACCCTGTTTGCATTGGCCATGGCACTCCTCTGACCACAGCCGCCCTCCTGATCCTTTTCCTGGGAAGTCTTGTCTCTCTGTGCACCATCACCCTACCCCCCACAAGCGCCCCCCCTACCCTAAGCTTCCCCTCCCTGCTGCTTGCTCAGCTTTCAGCTTGCCTTTCTCTCAGGGCCCCCTAAGGAGGGTGAAGTGTTTTTACTCCTCTTTCTGCCAGGTGGGCTTAAATAGGCAATCATAGCAAGACAATTAAAAAAAGTCCAGAGGGAGTCTCCCTCCTTCCCCTTCTTTCTGCTCATTTAATTTATTTCCTTTATAGGAGGCCTAGGGGAGCCAGTCCAGGCTGCGACTGCTCACATAGGGCTTGCCCGTGAATTCTCCATCCAGAAGCAGGGCAGGTTACTGCCTCCCCATCCCCGCGGGCTCCTGGGAACAGAGGCTCTGGTCCATAGGTTATACTGCTCCCCTTGCCCACGCAGGTCCCTGGGAGGCTCATCATGTGTTTTTCTTTGTGCTCATTGACTTTTATTTCTAGTTCAGGGGAATTTCCTATTGGTTTGATGGCCTTGCTGTGCAGAGGCCACCTGAGCAGACGCAGGGACACCCCAGTGCCTTGCCCCAGGATGCTTCCTTTCTCTCACTTGCCCCCACCTCATGGCAAACACACAAACACCACCAGCAGCTCTGCTCAGAAGAGCATGAACGCCTCCCCCCACACCACCACCTTGTGAGGCATTTCTGTCTGTGGGGAACATGTTTTCTTCATTTGTAATAAGCAGGCTGAGCAGGGAAGGCCAGTGCAGGAAGGTCAGAAGGCGTCGACGGATGTCCACCTGTCACTTCTCTCCTGGCCTCCATCGTTCCTGATTTGTCCTTCCCTCAGTGTCGCTGTTGCTGCAACTTCCAGTCACAGAAACAAGGAGGCCAGACAGGCTCTTACAAATTCAAATTGTTTCACTGTCGCAGAAATAATAATAAAATGTCTTTCAAGCACTGCCCTTCCTACCCTGCGCCTACTCATTTAAAATACTTAGAAATGCCAGCCAGAAACCCAAGCCAGTGATCTCAATGGTGTTTTTCGGCTGAGGGGATTTTAGTCAGTAGGCCTCCTTGGCAGGCAGCTCATTGTGTGGGGAGAGAGAGGAGTGCCCTCCTGAGTCTGGCTTTTCTGATACATGGCCCCCTTCCCTCACTGGGCCCCCAGGGTAGTTATACCCTGTGGTTCTGCCTCCTCACAAATCTGCCACGTGCCACTGTCTTTCTGGCCTTTCACTCAGTCCATTAACAAACAGGTATTGAACTCCCACCCATGGTCATCAGCTCCTGCTTTCTGTGCACTGAAGAAATTAGCCTCTTGTTAGACTTGGGAAACAGCCCAGAGTTTGGGGTTTAAAAGACTCTTGGCGTTGCCACTTACCAGCTTGTGATTTCTGGGGGATCCACTTAAGCCTTCTGGGCATGGAACCGATGTTCCTCCTGTGGAGATTGGGGAAGTCACATGAGATGATGAAGGTGAAAGGCTCTTGAAAATGCAGTGCGCATGCCTATGGCTGCTGTCATCCTGACGAGGGGATTCCCGTGGAGTACCGTGCTGTGCGTGCAGCAGTTTCCACACTTTGCCCTGGCAAACAGGCCTCAGCCAAGCCCAGAGTTTCCTGCTATTAGTACCTGAGCCTGATGGAAACCTAAAGCAGCCTCCTCCCAGAGTCAGGCATCTGGAAAGGCCCAAGGCTCTCTGCCCTCTCTTCCCACCATGGTGCCTACAGCCCTGCCTTCCAGATGCAAAGCTTTCTGCTCAGCTCCCCCTGCCCATGGCCTCAGCAGACCTTAGTCCCAGTTCACTCTAGCTACCAGGCCAAGTCTGATTCCCGCTTGTTCCTTCCCACCCAGCCCCCTTCTCTCTCAGTCTAGCCTTTGGAGCCCCATGATTTAAGCCAGACTCTAAACCCTCTCTTCCCTCCAGCCTGGAGGTCTCCAGGAACACTAGGACCTCCTACTACCTGCAAGTCACAGGCTCTCCAGGGGGTCCTTACTTGCAGACAGACTGCAGACTTCCAACCCATGCCTGCGACTTTCCTGCTTGGTACGAGCCTCAGAACTAGGTATCTGCCTCGTTCCGTCCTGCTCCTGAGGAGCTTAGCAAGGCCAGAGTGGACTTGGCTCTTAGGTTGGCAGCACCCAGCAGGTCCCACGCCCCCTCTTCCTCCCCTAGCTTCCTGCACTTGTCTGGCTTAGGTCAATTCAACAAACATATGTGCATCACCTATCATATTACAAGGACTTTTCTGGACACAAGGGATCTGAATGGCACTAAGCAAGGCCCCCTGTGTCAGGGAGAAAGAGAAAGACAGCAAGACAGAAATAGAAATACAAGACAGTCGTGAGGCTTCTTGGGTGCCCCGCCAGTCCAGCTCTTCAGTCATTCTCGGAACATTCTCAGAAACAATGCCTTCCCCCCTCCTTTGGGACTTTCTGTCCCATGTCTGGAAAAACATTTCAGCTAGGGTCATGACAGAGTCACAGAGCAGCTGAGAAAATTTAAACAAACTTGGGGCTTCTTTCTGGAATCTCTGGTGCCTGCTCATGTAAGGATGTGTCTTGGAGCATCAGAATATTAAAACATCAAAGGGCATCATTCTGGGACATTTTCTCTTGGCTGGTGTTCATGTGAATAGAAAGAGGATCCTGGCCAAGGAGACAGTGGGACAGAGTTTACTAGAGGGTCACGCATCTGAAATCATATTTCTCCTAATATTTCATTGCTACTAGTAATGCTTTGGAGACTCTTGATTCCAACAGCATTTCCCTTCTTTCCTGAAAAATTTATGTCTGTCTCTAGTTTCGATCCACCACCGTGGGGAGGACCCAGGCGGGAAAGCTGGTGGCACTGTAGCACCACACAGCTATGTTGTCTGACTGACCCTATCTTCCATTCATCCCAGCCTGGCACTCTCACTTCTCCCTTTGGCCTTCCCCTTTTTCTGTTCCATTACGCATTTGGGAAAGTCGTGTTTTTGTCTTGCTGTGTGAGTGGGGAATCCTTCTGTGTGATCAAGTGTTGTCATATATTTTTTGGATGTTGGCCACTTCTGAATTCCCCACTCACTTCTCCTGTGTAGAGGCTGTGTTTTCTTTTTAATTTGTTGCACTTGGCTATAGCCCACTATGGTGAATGGTGCTCTAACCCGCCCTCCTCCTTGGGGTCACCTGAGAACAGCTTTCTCAGCCTTTGCCTGCAGGTGTCCCCTGGAATGGGAACATGCCTGGTAGGCCCAGGTGCCCCAGGGAATTAATGCCTCGGGATGGCCCTCAGTTCATGAGGAAACAGGCCCTGGCTTCCTTGCCCCGGGGGAAAGCAACCTGAGGTGTGTTCTCTACAACGTCTCAGGTCCCCAGGGGGACTGAGCCCAAACTGCCATGGCAGTAACCCACTCATTAATACACGCTTCATTGGCTTTCATCTTTTCCCCATTTCCCACCCCTACTCCCTCACTCTGTTCCCTGGGATCACTTCCCAAATAAACTACTTGCACCCAAAAGCTTACAGGATCTGCTTTTGAAGAAAGCCAAATGAAGTCAGGGTCTCACTAAAGCACTGTTCATCCTCTTGCCTTTGTAGCTATGGCTTTTATTTGAACCCCTGGCACCTAGGACTAGAAAATACCTGATTATCTAGTTCACATTCTATGCTCCCACCTCAGCTCCCAGCCATTGCTTGATTCCCCTCCATTATAAACCTTTCTTTGCATGACTCCATTCCTCAAGTGTGCATTTGAAACTCACAAAATAGTCTAATGATTGCCAGCTCCCTGCACCGAGCCCTGATTTCTCATGTGAAAGCATTTACTAACTGGAGATGGCTTCCTGAGTCAGACAAGTGGACGGAGAAAGGTAATTTGGGGTAGGGACGATCAGTAGGCCAGAGTTGGTTGTTCAAAATCCAGGTGGCCACTTGTGAAGATGGGCACCTTCCTTTCCTAATTGGTTCCAGCCAATGGATCACTTGAAATGACCCTCCTGGTAGCTTAACTCTTGCTGATGACAAAGGCTCACGGCCCAGCATTGCTCCCCTGGGATCTCTGTTGATGCTTGCCCAGATGGGGCTGTGAAAAGACTTCCTTTGTCCAGAATACAATTCCTATGTGAGATAATTTTAGATGTTACATGGATTGACATATTTGGTGTTAATGTGCCTCATCATTCCCTCCTGTTTATAGCAAGTGGTAGCTGTTTCCTTTATGGTCTGGAAGCAAAGTTTCCTTTTAAAATTCATTTATTTAAATAAAGGAAATTGAGTCCATTTAACTCAGCTAGTATTTGGATAGTGCCAAAATTATGAAGTACTGAAATACGGGGTACAGAATGTGGGTATAGGTCAGGTGTCTCCTGAAAGGAGTATGAATGTGCTTTGTCCCTTTTGCTAATGTCACCCGTTGTTTATGACCTTTAGAATATTTCTTTGAAAGAAGGGTGAGGACTTTCTTATGATTCAAATAGATATTTTTGGAAACCAAAGCATATTCCTGACTAGCCTGTGTAAGCAGTGCCTTTTTAAGCTGGGTGTACTCTGATTACTTGACTAAATGAGGAACACAAAAATAGACCTCCACACTTAGATTGAAATTCCAGGTATTTGTTCCTGGAGGCCAGTCCTGCTCACTCATGGCCGACAGCACATACAGCAGATATAGGTCGGTTGCTGGGTAGTAGCGAGTATTGATTTTTGAAGAACCAAGCCATAAATGAAGAAACAGAAAGTTCAGCGCCCGACTCCCAGTGCCTGTCTGGCTGGCTGAGCAGACCTACCACTCTAGGCAGGAACCCTCATTTACTGGAACATACTTATTTTTACATATCAATGATGTATTTTTGATGTACTTGATTAAGTATTATGGGTTCGGCCCCAGGAAACACCACTGCAGTTTATAAAGGGTGAGTTCAGGGATGTACAAGGTTCCTGGAATTGCAGCAGTATTTTTGCTTTCATGTGCCTGTGTACATTTGCTATTTTTTAAAGACCAGCTCTTGCCCAAGTAGGTCTGCTTTTTCTTTCAAAACACCTTTCTATGAATTTCTAGAAATGTCTCCTCTGTCCTTCTCTCAAACACCAAACTGTACAAATTACTCCCAGATAACAGCTATTCCTTGTAACAGCTAGATGACAGCCAGATTCAAAACCTAGGTCTCATACTTGAGGTTCAACCTTTGAAGCCCATGTCATTTTCACGGTACCCTAACTTACTAGGAATCAGGTTTTATTATTTGGCAACACTGCAACCTCACAGAGATTTTACCATTGAGATCAATTTTTCAGGCTCCTAAGAGATTCCACTTGACCCAGTGAGGCAACTTGTTATCACTGTTTGAACTCTGCTCTCCCCACCCCCTTTACAAATTCCAACAGAAATGGAGATCTTCGCCCTTTTCAACAAACCCAAGAGCCATCAGGAGTGCCGGCAATACTACCCCGTCACCATTCCTCTTCGGGTCTCCACGAACGGCCAGACGGTGAGCGGTTTGGATGCCAACTGGCTGGAGCACATGAGTGACCACTTCCGGAAAGGAGGCGTGCTGGTGAACGCGGTCTTCTACCTTGGCCTGGTCAACGGTACGGAATTCACAGCCCTTGAGTGGCCCTAATGAACTCGGCTTCTCATTCTTGTTGTCTTAGAATCTGCTCCGTTCAGAAAGCATTGCAGCTAATAAACATGCTGCATTTGATTGCTAATGAACACATCTCGAGGAATTTTCCATAAAGCACATCACCTATGCTCTCTTAACCTGTCTGGGAGTCAGCCAGGTATCTTCTAAAATGATGGAGAAAGAGATGTGATTCTGTTTCATTGGTGGTGGCCTCAATCTACAGTGGTTGTAAAGGCCTTTACAAAGATGATTCCCAGTTTTGTTAATTACCCCCTGGGATCATGCCTCTCTGAAAGTGAAAATTGTTTGTAGATGCTATTACAGTTTGAAGTAGCAGTACCACACCTTGGAATTAACACCAGAGAAGTGAATTGAACACCCTGGTTCCTGTAAGCTCTGTGGGGACACACACCGGTCCTGGGTCTCATGACACCCAGTCCTCCCTCCTCAGTAATGGGTTATCCCTGGGGGTTTGCTGCATGGGGCAGCTCTATGGCTGTCAGCTTTTCGAAGGCAGAGAGAAACTACCCAAAGGGGGGAAATGTGTCAAGCAAAAAAAAAAAGGTTTTCAGGTTAACACCAAGGCAAGTTAAGTCACTAGGGTACATTAAAGCTGGGAGGCAATTTGGAAAGTGGGGCCAACATGGCAGCCTGTGTGGATCCTGGGGGCTACTAGTCTGTAGGATTCCTACATGAGAAAAATGTGACACCAATGTCATTGATCCTATCAAAACCTGGCAGGGGAATGACATCGACAGCAGTGTCTTGGTTATTGAGCAGTTTTCTCTCTAAGGATTAGCAGAGTCAGGAACGGAGTTTGGATTCTATATTATTTGCAATCCTTGGAATGCTGGCAAACATCCTCAGAGGGAGACATCAGTCTTAATGCTGAATATGCATTCTGTAAATCATCCAAAGCCTTAGAACATTGGACAGCACAGACAGGTCTAAATTTTGGATTTAGCAAGTCCCTTTGTTACTATCTAAATATCAGTGTCTAGTGTTAATGTGTTAATATAGTAGCAGCAGGCATTGTAATGTATCGTGGGCCACAACCACTTGTGGAATGGGTGAATGACATAAGAAAGGTACCTGACTCATTAATAATGCATCTCAAGCAGTACTGCCTAGTAGAACTTTCTGTGACAACTGCAATGTTCTGGTTCTGTGCTGTCCAATATGGTAGCCACACATGGCTCCTGACCAATTAAAATGTGGCTCAGATGACTGAGGCATTGAATTCTTAAATGTAATTAATTTTCATTCATTTAAATTTAAATGACTATTGTCGCTAGTGGCTAGTGTATTGGACAGTATAGTTCTGGAGTATACATTTCATTCATACAACTACTGAAGAGTCGATTTGGTTCCCTAGCAGCAAGGTCTGTAACCTCCCTCTATACAAGGAGGGCTGCCCTGGGTGCTTACAAAGTGCCTTGAAGCTAGATAATGTCACGGTCTGGTTTGAGACGCACCATAAAACATCAATGGCATCAGCTTGGGGACAATATTTACAGTCCTGATTCGTCAGCATTTGGGGAGGCCAGGGAGGAACTTTCACCTCCTGCTTCCTGCAGAGACACCCCATTTCCCATCTTGGATTGTGGCAGTATCAGCTCCTCTTATCTCCTCTTGGCGCCTATATAGTCACTGTGGTCATGCATAGTTTTAAATCTCTCCTGGGAAAGTGATGGGTAGTTGTACTAACTTCTCAAAGATGTGCAGGGAGGTGTTGGGGTAGCAGCTACACAGACAGCCACTGGTAATATTTCCCCCCTTTGGAGAACTGGAGCATCAAAAGGGAAATGTTCTCTTTGGCTACTGCCTAAGCATGTCACGGGCAAGCTGAACCCCAAGAGAGGTCACCTTGAAAGTTCACAATGCCATTTATTGTCTCTCTAGCCATTGTACTTGAGTAGTCAAGGTTCAGTCAATCCTCCACTTCTCCTTATCCCATTGTCTGATCTGGAGTCCCAAAACACAGATAATTTATACAGTTTTATGTTCAGATTTCACTCGCATCTTTGTGTTATATCCTCCCTTGGCTGTAGCTGCATTAATTCCAACCTTCCGGCCTTGAAGACAGAACATGAAATTTCCCCTGGCAAGTGCAGCTGTGACACTGCTGCACTGAGCCTGTGACATCTCCACAGCAGGGCTGCCCCCGTCTAGAGCTCCACCATAGCTGCACGTCTCTGTCTCAGAGATGGCTGCAAAATTCTCAGAACAAAATTAATGTGGACCCACTCAAAATTCAAACATGGTTTCATCCTGTGTGTTTCTGCTGGGACGGAGAGTGCTTAATGGGTGGGGGCATTTCTGCTCTGGAAAAACCCAAGGTTTCCGTTGGCCAGGGATGAAATATGCATATGTTTTTTTTCCCAGAATTAAAAAAAAAAAAAAGCAAGCTAATCATAATTATAAAAGGAACCTATTTCTAAGAAGATAATTAGTGTCCTTAGAAATAAACCTGGCAGAGCGAGAAGCACATCTTTAAGCTGTTTGCCATCTGGAAAAGCACCAGTCTTGACTCTTAAATGGATATTTATACTCCAAAATATTTTCCACAGAGTCATAAAACTCCCATGAGAACTTTGTCCCATAACCAAGGTGATGTTTTAGCCTGAATTATCCAGTTGAGGCTCCAGCTTTTGTTTTCGAGTTTTTACTCAAGACATGGAAAGACTTGCATAGTCCTCAAGTTTGGGCTCCGGATTGATCTCCGGGGCTCCTTTCCTTAGACTGACCAGGTGTCTAAACTAAGGCCTGGATGAAAGGGAAGTATGCTGATGATAACACCACCTCGCAGGTACTATGAGCTGTTGCTAATCTAAGCCTCAAACATAGCAACTCATTTAATCCCCACAAAACAGTGAAGGAGGCACTTTTGTTATCCTTGTGTTACAGCTGTGGAATCTGAGGCAGAGAGCAATTAAGTCATTGTCAAGGTTACCAGCTCCTAAGTGGCAAGGAAGTGGTAGGAAGAAAGAAGGGCGTGGGCAGGGAAAAGGGACGTGAGGAGGAGAAAAGAGAGGTCTCCATGTTGGTGAGAAGTTGAGGCCCCAGCAGGGCCTTGGGTTGTCCTTGGGGAGGGAAGGGAGCTCCAGGGTCACCCTTAGGGAAATCATGGGACCTGGGTGGCCAGCCAGAAGAACGGACAGGCACACAGAAACACTCCAGCCACTGAGAAAAAGGCCAGAATCTACACTTCTAGAGGGTAGAAGAGGCTGGGAGGGCAGACCCTCTGCTGAAATGGCTGCTGAGAAGGAGTGGGCAGGGGGGCAGGGGTCACGGCGAGGGGGAACTGGCTGCCCACCATCTGAAGACCCACCCAGGAACCTGATTTACCACCAAGGGCCTCCAGGCCAGTGGAATCCGGCGGCCAACAATGTTACCAATGCTGCCGCCACCACCAGCTGTCCTTGCCCTGCCCTTGCGCTCCCTTTGTCCCCCTGGCCCTGTCCTTCCTCTGCATTTCTCTTGTTCTGCCCTCATCCTCTCCTTGTCCCCACCTCACTCTGCTCCCCTTGCCCTGCCCGTGGCCCTGTCCGGGCCCTCCCCTCCCCCTGCCCTCTCCTAGCCCAGCGGTCCTTCCTGCTCTGGCACTATCGCCTTTCTCTAGCCCATATTCGGATGTCTTCAATTATTTCAAAAATGTCCTTTGTAGCAAGTTGTCCAAACCAGAATGCAATCCAGCAACATGTACTGCAGATGGTGACCGTGTCCTCGCTTCTCTTTTACCCGGAAAAGCCATTGCCGTTGACCCTGACTGCTTGAAATAAACCTGGCCTCTTACCCTGCAGAATGTCCTGCATTCTGGGTTTGTCTGGTCAGTGCCTCGTGGTGTCACTTATCATATTCCTTTAGCCCTTATTTCCTATAAAGTGGAATTTAGTTCTAAGGCCTTGATAAATTAAGCACTTACGATTGGAATACATTCCAGATGATGTTGTGTTCTACATGTTGGGCCCCATCGGGAGACCCATTAAACCTCGATGTCTCTCCATTTCTACCCTTTTAAAAGATTGTCTTCCCGGAGTCTTTTCCTGATGCCCCGGCTACATCTAAATCCAATTATCATTTGGTATTTATACCATGTTTTCTGATGCCTAGCATAACCTACATTACCTTATGTTTGCAAAATACACGTGTAAAACACATGCACATATTGCAAATAAAATACACACAGAGACACATATTTTATCCGGACATTCGTACTTGCAAAGCCTTGGGCGGGTCTTGTGTCCTGTGCTTCCTAGTATCCCACTGCCTGTACACTGTGCCCTGTATACAGAAGGTGATCCATAAAGGTTTCTGGGTGATAGTCATGGCCATGGTGAGGAGGGGAGAAACTACTGTTGGGGTATGCATCACCAGGAACCTGCAGATTCGGGGATCAAAGAGCTCAGGGTGGGAAGAGTGGAATTGCGGGGGGGTGTAGGGTTGTTCCGCTGGTGCCAGCAGCCACTCCCTTGCACAGTGCTGTCTCCAGGAACGTCTGGCCCAGTCTTACAGGCATGGCTTCTCTTTCTAAGGAGCCAGTTAACGTAAGGGATACGTAGATTTCACTTGCACCATTAAATGCATTTTCTCTTGTACCCATAACACATCTTTCATTTTTTATTGCCACATAGCTCATGTACATACAGAAAGCAGTCCAGATTATAAGGACGTAGCTCAGTGGATTTTCCCAAGGTGAGCACACTCATGTACCTGGCACCCAGATCGAGCAATAGAACATACAAGCCGCCTTGAAAGGACCCCCGCTGGCCCCTCCCAGTTCCTATGCCCCAGGGGTGACCACAGTCCCAACATGAAATACCATTGATTAGTTTTGAATTTTATTTTTTTCCAGTTTCATTGAGATACAGTTGGCATATAATATTGTACTAGTTTAAGTTACACAAAATAAAGATTTGATATGCAAATATGTATATAGTGTGAAATGATTGCCACAGTAAGTTTAATTAATGTTCATCACCAAACATGGCTACACATTTTTTTCTTGTGATGAGAACTTTTAAAATCCATTCTCTTAGCAATTTTCAAATACATAATGCAATATTGTTCACCACAGTCATCATGCTGTATAGTACATCCCAGGTCTTATTCATCTTACAAATGGAGGTCTGTACCTTTGACCACCTTTACCCGTTTCCCCCACACTCCTGCCCCCCAGCTCTGGCAACCACCATCCTGTCCTATTTCTAGGAATTCAGTTTTTCTAGATTCCACATGTGAGATCATATAGTATTTGTCTTTCTTTGTCTGACTTAGTTCACTTAGCATAATGCCCTCAAGGTCCATCCATATCCTCGCAAATGGCAGGAGTTCCTTCGTTTTTATGCCTGAATAATATTCCATTGTGTGTATCACATTTTCTTTATCCATTCATCCACCCACGGACACTTAGGGTGTTTCCATGTCTTGGTTATTGTGAAAAATGTTTCAATGAACAGGGGGTGCAGAAACCTCTTTGGGATAGTGATTCCATTTCCTTTGGATACATATCCAGAAGTGGAATTGCTGGATCATATGGTAGTTATATATTTTTTTATTTCTTGAGGAACCTCCATACTGTTTTCTGCAGTGGCTGTACCCATTCTCATTCCCATCAACAGTGGACAAGAGTTCCCTTTTTTCCATAACTTCCCAACACTTATTGTCTGTTCTCTTTTTGATGACAGCCATTCTAATAGGTGTAAGGTGGTTTTGATTTGCAGTTTTGAACTTGATATGAATGGAATATGCCCTTGTCGTTTTTGGCCTCTTTCACTCATTATGTTTGTGAGATTCATCCACATTTTCATATGTAAACGCAGATCATTTCTTCTCATTACCGCATACTATCCCTTGTGTCACTAGAGGTATATATAAACGTAATCCATTTATAAGTATATTTTTGGTTTTTGCCCCATGTAGGAAGGCATGGCATCTGTATAGAGTTGTTCCCAAAACGAAGCCCAAAGGCCATCTCACTGTGACTCATCTAAGAGGTCACCCAAAACATCAAGGCAGGGAGTATGGTGTGGTGGTCACATAAGCTGGGGTAGGCAATAGACAGCCTAGGTCCCTAGCCTTGATGGGTGGCACATCGTCGTGGTAGCTCAATAAATATGTTAGTTGTTGGAAGAGTCTAGGCTTTGGGACCAAACAAACCACATTTGAGATCTGAATTGGCCCTTACATTCCATTTGAACATGGACAAATGGTTTAACTACTTTAGCCTCCATTTTCTCACCCACTAAGAGGGAATGCTGAACTTTGGGGAGGATTCAATGAGAAACCATGAATTGTGCCTGAGTACCTCCCATCCAGCAAGCACTGAATCAGAGCATTTCTTCCCTGTCTAGTCAGTTAAATGGCACTGAACTTGCAGGCTAACCCTTACTATAACTGAAGAGGAATAATGTCTCCCCTAGATTATTCACCTCTTCAGATTGAGAATGCAGAAAGGCAGGCCAAGAGCAGCAGTGAGGGCTGGAAAAGATGGGGAAGATGTCTTTTGATGTCAGCAGATGAGCTGCAGCGTGATTGGGAAGCAACATGGCACCATCATCCGGGGGTTAGTTGAATGGTGGTTCTTTTGCAATAGGGTTACAAGTTAGTATGACAACATATGCAGTTACGGTCATGCAGTTGGTACGTGCCATTCCTGAAATCAAGGTGGTGCCGTGAGCACCATGCAGTGTCTAATGGGGAGAAGAGGCTTTCAGAGAGCCAAGGATATGTCATGCCAGCTACCCCAGCGTGGACCATTCAGTCCAGTCTAGTTGGTTAAAAGGAGCACAGTAACTTTTTTTCCTAGACCGTATACATTGACCACCTGTCGTGGTGCGCACGGTTACAAGCTAGACTTGGGAGAAGCATAGCACCTAGGGTGAGCCTGAAGGTTAGTTTGCTAGACGGAGTGTTAATGTCTCAGAGGCTACAGGGGAAGAGCCGTTGCCTCGTAGAATTTACCTCTTGGGATAATAGGGCAAATCTGCTTCTCCCACATCCTTCTTGTAAATCATAAGCTTGGAGTGTTAAGGTGGCCTTTTGCCAAAAGACCAGCATCAAATATTTATACAATACCAGAGCAAATAGCTTTCTGTGCACAGTAGGGAAGCTGCTTTACTTTTATAAAAATGCAGGGATAATGGAGTGTTTTCCATAGATGGAGGGCGATTTAACCTTTTAGATCAGGAGTCTTCACTCTAAGACCTATTTATACCCAGCTCAGTGCACATCACAGTGAGGCAGAGCCAGCAAGGCAGTGAGGAGACGGGGAGTGGACAAGGCCATCAAAACCAGGGGCTCTTTAAAAGCTCAGCTGTCTGCTTTCTGTGCTTCATTGACTTTTTTGCGGTTACAGATGACCAAATTTTGACAGCCATTCTGAACTTGCTTTGGAGTTAAGTAGGTAGATCAGCATTCTGGCTTCAGGATAACAGAGCGGCAGGCCACGAGGCTAGAGGCAGACACTGGCTGAGGCAGCTGGGAAGTAAGAGCCTCTTTGTTCCTGCTTCACACCCCCAAGGCTGGCCTTACCGCTCCCCACTGACCACACAGCCCTCCTCCCAGGCCTGTGACTCAGGAGGAAGAAGGAACAGCCAGGCAGATGGTGGGAAAGAAAGTCTGGAGGGGCTGCAGTGTCTTCTTCCCCCTTCTGGACCTCAACTCTGCTGTACTGTATTATTGGCAGGCTAAATACCATCATGTCATTGATGTCACATCGGGCACTCTAATACTTAAAGCACATGGCAAGCACAGTTAAAGGGGCCTGGAGGTGTTGCATTGAGGAGATCTGTAGTAGAGACTTCGGAAATTAGATACAACACAGTTTTATAGAAGTCTTGAGGATGAATTTGTGCTGTGCTGACATGATCCTAAAGGAATCATTGAGTTTCTTCTGATTCCAAGCATTCTCAGGTCGAGACTTGGGAAAACTTTATTCAAAGGGGTCTGTAGCCCCCTCCTGCAGCCCGGGCTCCAGCTGGACCAGAACTTTTCAAATGAGTTGGACTATGGTTGTCCTGGACCTCAAAATGCTTGTCACGTGGTTCTGCTGAAGAGCAGTTCTGTTCTTCCCTGATCACCTTTGTAAAATGTCTCATAGGAGGACATTGAACAAACACTTGGGGGAAGCTTTTTAGCACAGCAGAGGAGAGAGGCAGCTCGAGACTTTTGCTAAGGCTGTTTGATGACAGATTCATAGGATAGGAAATAAATGAAGAACTGGAGCAGGGTGTTGATTAACCCACAGAGGTCTTACTTGAAATGGAGTATTATCTTGTCAGATAGAAATAATATAAAGATAAGGCAGCTATGCTCCATGAATTATTCTAACAACTATGGTTTGTTGAGCTGGTCAAGCCTGTCTGTCATCCTGGATTAATCAGGAATGACCCTAGGCTAAGCAAAGTACACTGGTCTCATTTTTCTTAGGTTTAGGTTGGGCACTGGATCAGTCAGCAATTGCTACAATAATGCTGTGTAACAAACCACTCCAGAGCTCAATGGCTTAAAACAGTAATCATTTATCCTCACATATTTGCAGAATGGCTGGAGCAGCTCTGTTGAGGCAGCTTTGCTGATCTCACTCAGCTGGGCTCATATTCACAGGTCTGTGGGGTCAGCTGATCTAGGCTAAGCTCCATTGGGGCAGCTCTGTTCCACCTGTATTTCATCTTCCTTGAACCACCTGGCTGGCTGGGGCATGTCCTCTCAAAGTGGCCACAGAGACACAAGAGAGCAAGCCCAACCACACAAGTGCTTTTCAAGCCCCTGTTTGCATCATACCTGCTAATATCCCATTGGCTAAGCAAATCACATGATAAGCCACTAATTGACTGGTTTCCCCAATACTCTTACTCTTGACTTTCTTCTCATAATTCTGCTACCATTGAGAGAGAGATTGAGAGAGAGAGAGAGAGAGAGAGAGAGAGAGAGAGAGAGATAGTTAAGTAGCTGTTTTTTATGTCCTTTGCCCATTTCTAATCGTGTTTGAGTATTTTTAATGCTTAATTTGTAAAAAGCTTTTAATATATAAAGAATGTTAAGCTTAGACATTTATTTTTTTATTTTTCTTGTTGCAAATGATTTTCTCATTTTGGTAGTCTTTTGAGTTTGTTTATGAGGTCTTTGGAAAGACAGCAGCTAAAGATAGTTGTGTTTACATCTGTCAGCCCTTTTCTTTGTGACTTCTGGAAAATGCTGGCAGTCCCTGAACTCCAGTGTGATTCGTAGGACTTTCTGAATTCCCTGAAAAAGAAGGTCACATTATTGTGTGAATTGTCCTTTTAAATAAAAGTAGCATATCATTAAACATTTTATGTGTATTGCCATAACAAAATACCACCAGTGGGTTAGCTTACACAATAGACATTGATTTTCTCATAGTTCATCATCAAGGTGCTCGCAAATTTGGTTTCTGGTGACACTTCTCATCCTGACTTACAGAAGTCTACCTTCTGTCTGTATCCTCATATGGCCTTTCTTCTGCACAAGGAGGCAGGGAGGGGGCCTGGTGTCTCTTCCTCTTCTTATAAGGACATCAGACCTAACAGATTAGGGCCCACCCTTATGACCTCATTTAACTTTAATTATCTCCCTAAAGGCCACATCTCCACATACAGAAGGTTAGCGCTTCAATGTACATTTTAGGGAAGACAGTTTGGTCCATAACAGTCTGCTTGAGCAGTGATTTGTAGAATAGAATCTAGGGACCAGGAAGAATTCTCTGTCCACCAGCCCATTTCACAGATGAGCGACCAAGTCCCTAAAAGGGGTCATATCACTTCTCATGGTAAATCATGAACCCAAACTATCTGCTTCTAAGTCCAGTCCTGTTTCCCAAAATCTCTAATCTAAAGGAATCTAGGTCATTGGGAGCTAGTAACAAAAGGTGGGGTGAAGGGTGGGGGCACAAAAGCTCCTCCTTCAATGTCTTCTGCAGGGGCAGGGACCCTGTTGTAATTTGCTTTATACTCTTGTTGCCCAGGACAGTCTTGAGTCATGCCGTGTGTGTAGTGTACCATTGTCGAATTGTACAGAACTCAGAACCGGGTACATTGACTAAAGCAATGCCCAAGGAAATGTTTTCAGTGGTAAATCATTTGGGAAAACTCTCCCTTCCCCCAAATTCTGCCTCTTGACAAGAGCTGCCTGAAGTGTTGTCTGTACAGCAGCCCATATCATATGGAACTTCCAAGAATCGATTCATCTAGAATGCATCTGACAAGCTCAGATCTGGTGTGTTGTATCTATCTCCCCCTTTTCAAAAGAAATCTCTCACCTAAATATAGTTTTCTTCTAAAAACTGTCTCTAAATGACTGTGTTTTATCCTGAATAAGTTCTCCCCAGTGCATCCTGACGTTGGAGCATGAAATGGAAGGTAAACGCGTGAAATCATATGGTGATTGCTAACAATGAAATTTGGGCTCATAAAATCAAGGATATTATTCAGAACTGCGAGGTAAATTAGTCTCATTCATTCTGATGGGGCTAGACGCTATGGCTGTGTGTGCCTTCTTTAATTAACATGCTGAAAAGATGTTCTGATTGGGATTATTAATGAATGCAGTGAAAATTTTTGCTGCTTGTAAGGCTTCTGCCACAGACGGTTTACAGAACCCCACCGCCTTTTTCTTTTTTCCACAGATTCCTTACATGGTTTGACAGATGGAGTATTCATCTTTGAAGCTGTTTCCACAGAAGATAGCAAAACCATGCAGGGCTATGATGCTATTGTTGTCGAACAATGGACGGTCCTGGAAGTAAGTGTGGGATTGGCAGGGGCGCTTCTTTTATTCGGACGGTGATTGTTTTATTCACTTGCTGGCTCTGCCTGTGGCTGCTGCTCAGCTGTGGCTTTCCTCTGAAAGGCATTTGACCTGGGTGGGTAGACCCTACCAGGACCCCTTTCGTCCTTTCATGCCTTTCATTTTCCAGCCCTGACTTGGGGAATGGGCCCCACATTTCCCTTTCTGTAGGAAAAACACATTAAGTGTGCCGGACCTTTCGATGGAAAAGATTCTTCTTTCATTAACGTGCATATAACTGAAAATTGGAAGTGACATAAATGAGGCAGACACACAGTTTGTGGCCTCCGTAATAATAATAGCAGCGTCGTTATTGGAGCGAGACCCTATGGCTTCCTGTGCCAGGTATGCTCAGAAGAAATATATGCACACGTGCTCAGTCAGTCTTCACAATAAGCCTATGCGAGAGGTAGCATGATTGCTCCTATTTTACAGATGAGAAAACTGAGGCACAGAGAGGTTAGGTCCCTGGCCCAGCATTACACATTAAGTGCTGAAGGATGTCTTTGAGAAATGTGGACCCGTGAGGCCACCAAATTGCAATCAGCAGAGGAATTCCTCAAGCCGTGTTCCTCTGGGACTTTGGAAGAGCTGATTTCTTTCTCACACTCTCTGGTGTGTACTTTAAAGATATTTCTCCAACTCTGGTAGCATGGGCTTTTTAAGCTCATCTCTTGTCCAACCAGCATCCTGGATATAAAGGGAGAAGCAGTTTGAACATGGAGGACTGATTCCTGAAGGCCCTGGAAGAACACAGGGGTGGTGTCATTCTGAGGGGCCCCTGACAAACCCAGCTCTCCATGTCAAAGTGAGACACAGGTGGATGCAGCTGTTTGTGAGGGGTGTGGGATAACGGTACCACCAGACAGCAGGTGCTTGCCGTGCCCTCAGTGCCCTTGGGAGCTGCAGCCTGGAGGCAAGTCCCTCACCTGCTTGCTGGGGTGGGGGGCAGTTAGTCAGCCTTTACGTCTGCAGCAGTGAAGTAGGGAGTAGGGCTTTTAGGGGCCTGCCTGTATATGAGCAGTGGTGGGAAATAACTGTTTGCAAGTGTGACAGCAACAGAGGATAAAGAAAAATGTCTTAATCAGAAACCGGAATTCCAAAAACCACCATCTAAGGCAGGTGAGGGTCATGGCCAGGACTCCCGAGGACGTTTGGGGTGAGGAATCAGATGATGACCTGGTTTGTGACCAGGCTCCACCACTTACTCCCGCCTGACCTTGATCCCAGTGAGCCTTCACACGCTAACAGGAAATGGGGTGCAAAGAAAGTGAGGCTCAGTCTAAAATGCAAAGCAGTGCACCGTGCAATGAGGGCAGGTCATGTCCCCTCTGGGGACCCTAAACTTACTCAACTGTAAGATGGGGGCAGTGCTGGTCATCCAGCCCAGCACTTGTGACACAGTGAAGGCTCCTGGTGGTGGTGAAATACGAACTCACAGTGGTCACAGCTGAGGATCTTGAGGGTACCTTGAAAACAGTCTGCATGCTTCAGCACTCGGCTTGCTCTGCAGCACTTGGCTGTAACAGCAAGCCATGCATCGTTGCACCCAAAACAGTTGCATGTGCAGAAGTGTTTGGCAGGCCATAGCGACGTGAGTACAATCTCTCCTTGACTGCTCATCAGAATGGCTGTTATGGGAGGGCATTGCGGTTTTCCTCAAAAATCATGACTTGATGGCCATGATCCAATATCATCTAAGAAACTGGTTCTCAAAGTGTGGTCCCAGGACCACAGCATCAGCACCACCTGGGAAATGTACAAATGCAAATTCTTGGGCTCCACCTGGGTCTACTGAATGAGAAAGTCTGGGGATGGGACTCATCGATCTGTGTTTTCACAACCCCTCCAGGGGATTCAGATGCACAATTTTAAGAACCAATGTCTAAAAGAACAGTACAGATGCCACTCTCACCCGGGCTCTGGGATGCTATTGGACGAAAGGGGTGATGGAAAGACTACCCCAATGATTTGTATTTCTTTAGTCTTTGAAACTAACTGTGACCTGGATGGGTAACTGGAGTGAATGCTTACTATACAACATTTTTGTGGGAGGGGGATAAGGTTACAACCATTAAAAGGTCCCTTGTCTTCTCAATGTAAGAGGTCAATTTTATGGGTTAAGAAGTTAGATCAGAAAAAATGAACATTCATTCAGAAACTTTTCTTGGGTTTGCAGATTGATTTCCTTTCTTTTGTCAATTTTATTTATTTCTTGGATGTTTGAACTTTTCCCTCTTGACCGCTTGTATGTTTGTGCATTAATCTATTTGGTGACACTAGCGTTGGGTCGTGTTGTCCTTGCCCCCGTCACCACTCCCACCAACTCTCTCCCTCTCTCTCGATGACTCTCTCTCCCTCCCTCCCTCCCTCTCCTGAGAAATGCTTTGGCTTTTCCCCAGGAATCCTTGGAAATGAAATAGAATTTATAGACCTGTGATAAGTCCAGTGGTGTGCACCAAGTTATAAAACCAATTCCGTGTGTCTCTTCCCAACTCCATATTCAAGTGACAAATTCAGTCAGATTAGTAGCTTGAAATTGGCCATGGTGGAATTATTCCACCGTGGAAGTTGGCAAACGCTAGAAATTATGGGGGTTTTTTCCCCCCTAGAGAGGCATTTGTAATTGTTTTCCAGCACACCACTAGATGGGCCTTTATTTCATCACATTTCAAATTATGTACAGGTTTGGCGGCATCTAGTTAGGCAGAAACAGATTTTCTTAATTTTCATGAGAGTGATGACAAGTGGATTGATGATTTTGATGTTGCTGTTCACCAGTTTTCCGTGCTCAAGTCTTCAGACCTGCTTCTGGTGTGTGTGGAGCATCCCCACATTTCCCACAGTGAAAGGAGACCCCTCTCCTTTTTAGGAGCGTTAGCCTCTCAATGGCGAAACAAGAGAAGATCTCTTTGGAGCAAACTGTACCCCTCTGGGTTTCTCTTCCTCTTTGCAGCTGGTGTGGGCAGCCTTCAGGAGTCAGCTCTTAGGTCACCTCCTTCTGGAAGACTTCCAGACTCCTTCCTCTGTGTTCCCATAGTTCTCTGCACATAAGCCTGTCAGAGCGCCTGTTACATTCACTTTTATTCGTTTATCTACTTTTCTCCCTTCACTCTGAGTTTCTTGGCTGGAGATATTCATCTTTGTTCTCCAACTCACCCAGTAAATGCTTCCTGAATTAGGATGAAGGCTTTTTGGTTCAGCCCAAGGGTAGACCAACATTTCTCAAAATTGAGCTTGGATCAGAATCACTCGGAGACCTTTTGAAAACTCAGATATCCAGGTTCTACCCCCCAGAGTATCCTATTGACCCACTTTGAGGATCCTGCTTTAGAGGTTAGCTGGGTTACCGGCACAGTTCAGTGAGGTCCAGTCCAGACCAGGTTTGCCTGTGACTCCGTTCTTTGAAGAGGTTCTGTCAGACCCTCCACTCTGACCCAGAGACAGCCCTTCTTCTGCATGGCCCGCCACGTGCTGCATCAGCTCCCTCACTTGCCGCCTTCAAGACCCAGCTATCTCCTTTTTTCCTCATCTTTTTGGCCTGTAGAAAAGGGCTTTCCTGTTCAAGCCCTGGGCAGGTCCCACTTGGCTTATGGTTGACCCTGCTTTTCTGGCAACCACTGTGCTCCCGGGCCATCCCATGAGCTCTTGGACTCCAACCACAAAACATCTCTAACCTCTCACCGTCATTTTTCTTTTCTCACAGTTGGCACTGACTTGTCCCTTTCCTGCCTCTTTATTCCTGCGTGTATTAATATTCTCCACTCTGTGTGCTGATGTGCGTTCCAGTTCAGGTACAGCTTCCTCACGTCCCTCTCTCTCTGTCTCTTTCTCTCTCTCTCTCCACACACACACACACACACACACACACACACACACACTTCCACAAGAAAACCTACCTCACTCTTCACAGCTCTGCAAACAGTGCAATATGTTGGAAAGAGAATGTAGGTGCTAGTCTGGGCATGGTATGAATCCTGGCTCTCTTATTCCAGCTGAATAACTGAGTGTATACAAAATAAACCAACCCCGATTTGTTTTTCCATTTTTCAATTGTATAAATGGGGACACTGGTAACAACCTCTCAAAGTTAATGAAAATTAAAAGAGATACTATAGTAAACAGTTGCAAATGTAGTACTTAGCATATAATAAATAAATACCACTTTCTTTTACCAGACACCTGGTATCATCCATTAGAAGGATCCCCTCCCTATTGCCTTGATCTTGTTCTGAAAGAACAGAGGACGTTGGGTGAGGGAAAGTACAGAGTCAAATATAAATAATGGCATTTTTCTCAGTTGGAAACCTATGACCTAAAATTAAAGACAGTTGTGAGGAGGATAAAAGTCCATTGAAAGGGCATTTATAACTGTATTTTGTATATTTTTTTTCTTAGTTTACAATCTAGAGTGTAAGCAGAATGGGTAAGTCTATGAAAGGAAAGGGAAAACTACATGAGTAGGTGAAGAGTAAGAGACTGACAGACAGAGCCAGGGACCCTGTTTCCTCTGAGTCCACATAGCCTTCAGCCTGACAGCCCACCGTCAGGCTGTGGACACCGTTGGGGCCCTTGAGTCATAGAGCCTTCTCCACCTCCATCCGTCTCCCTGGAATGCCTTCAAGTTTATCAGGGCTTCTCTTGAAATGCGCTGCCAGAATTGAACAAAGCACGTTTAGCTGATGCAGTTGGTAGGGTGGCCAGTCAGTTAACTGAAAAAGGTCAATTGAAAAGAGCCAAATAAAATCATATTCATAGCTTACACATTTTATCTTAATGTAAAATATGTAACTACACATCCACTTGCCAATCTTTTTGAGTTTGGGGTCTGCTGACTGGATTTCCACTTCACCTTTCTGGTATAAACCACACCCAAAGTACATGGTCACCAATAGAAACTGTCAGTTTTTGGAAAGTCTAGGAAAGAGATCTGACTGCAGAATCCTTCTGTTTTCATGATTTTTTCCCCTAGTTTTTTCCATTTCTTCTCCCCTCTCTAATTCAGCCACAGTTCTTATTTTAAAATATGTCCTTTGTCAAGTCTCTTCAAAATATTCAGTTTAGTTTTCCTAGAAGCAACTTCTTTTGCATTTACTGTCAATTTAAATAATTTAAATTGACACATCATTATGATAATGGTTCTAACTGACCTAAACGGGTCTGGGAACATGTGATGTGCTCATTTGCTGGGATTGGAAGGGCATGATTATCCTGGAGAACAGCGTGCTCCCTGCAAGGACTTGGTCTCCCTGAAGGGGAGCGAGGCTTCTGCTGGTACAGCTGGAGATTGAATTGGCTTTGGGGTATTCATTACAGATGTTGTGATGCAAGGTGCTGCGTAGGCAGCTCTCTCCATCGTCTACCTATGGATTCCATCTGTTGTTGAATTGACTCCCAGCTCATCTCATCCTATTAGTTGATGCCCATTTTTCCAGCCTGTTGAGACTTTTTTTTTATCATGTTGATATCATCCTACATTTGCGAGGATCAACCCAGCTTTGGTTTCTCTGAAGGTTTCAGATATAGGCTGACTCCTGGCCCACCCAATGTCAAAAAGACTGGATGGAGGACACGGTCCTTTGGCATGCTGTGGGAATCTCTTCTCTAGTCTCTAACGCAAGGTTACAGATGGCCCTACTGTTCCACCTAACATGTCACCATCTTCTCCCAAAAGGGCTCATGAAGGGCTTGGGAAGATGCATTTCTGTGACTGAAATTCATTCTGGGCCATGCCTCCACACCCTGCCCGTCCCATAACCTCATCCAACGTCATAGGAGGCCTCCATTGTTGTTCATGAACTTCTGCAGGCTGCTGGGAAGCAATCTTTTGTTTCTAAGGGCCCCAACCATCTCTTTTAACAGTCTGCCCTAGGATTTGCCAGGGAGTAACATCAATTTCTATGGTATCTAGAATTCACTACCTTCTGCTCTGACAAGGGAGCCAATATTTGTTCTTTTGAAACCATCTGGTATTTTTTTTCATTGCCACAGTTTCTCCAAGATAATTGTTTTGGTTCTGCGATCATAGCCTTTTGTGCCAAAGGCGGCAGCAGTTCTTTGCCTTCTTCCTGTGATACAGAAGATTTTCCCGGGGGTGATCAATGCCATGCAAGGACCAGGGCTGAAGACCCAGCCTCTCCCAGGCTGTAACTCCACTCCTTTTCCAGCCCAGAGCACACACCACAGCACAGATGAGGTCTGCGAGGCGAGCAGGATATCCTTCGATGTATCTAGTAGCTCTCTCAGTGCCTTCATTTTGATCAAAAAGTTCCTTGTGTCTCTCCTCAGCTTTGGTAGTTTCACACCTGTGTGCTGAACGGTGTGGCTGAGCACTTTTTCCTTAAAATGCAATTCATTTGGGCTTGATGAATTTAAAATGTGAGGTTTGCTTTGGAGAGGAGGTTGCCAGCCTCTATTAAAAATTTTAAATGGCCACCCTACCCATGACTCAGCCAGTTCACACCTCATGACCATCTCTTCTAGAAAAACAAACACTTTTTCACAAGAAGGCATGTCCAAGGACATCATTTCGGTATTATTAGTAATAGAAAAAAAGGAAACAGTGTACACATTCATCAATAGGGGACTGGTTACCTAAAGGATGGTACCTCCTTATTATGGATGTGGTCAGTCTGTATAAATTGACACGGAAGGAAATGTTAAGTGGAAAACAAGCTGCGAAATGATAGTGTGATGGTTAGTTTCATGTGTCAATCTGGTTAGGCTATATGGTACCCAGTTGTTTGGTCAAACACCAATCTAGATGCTGCACTGAAAGTATTTTTTAAGTGCAGTTAACCTTCAAATCAGCAGACTTTGAGGAAAGCAGATTACTAATCATCCATAATGTGGATGGGCCTCATGGAATCAGGGGAAGGCCTTAAGAGACCCGACCCCGCAGACTTTGGTTCTGTTTCTCAGAAGAACCCTAATACAGATACAAACATTGTGATGCCATTAATGAAGGAAAAACTTCACAAAACAACGTGACATAGTTTCTATGGATATGTGTGAATGCAGAAAAAAGGCCTGGAAGGGCACCCATCCACCTGGTAACGGTAGTTACATGTGACTTGGAATGGAAGCGTGGAAGGTAGCTTTATCTATAATATTTTCATTTTCTATAGAGAAATATTCATTTTACCTGGGTAATTAAAATTTAATTTTTAAAAGATAACTAGTGATGTCCCACCATATTTTTTTCTTTTCTTAGGCTTTAGATATATAGTTGACCCTTGAACAATGCGGGAGTTTAGGGGCATCAACCATCCAATACAATCAGAAATCCACATATAACTTAAGCTGGCCCTTCCCATACGCGGATTCCCAAACACGGATCAAAAATGCAGTTGACCCTGAATAACATGGGTTTGAACTGCACAGGTCCACTGATATACTTATTTTCTCCTTGTAGAAAACAAAGTAAAATAGGAATTGTCTTCAGCATATTTGTCTTTGTACAATTTCTTGCTTTGAACATAATATTTAAAGGTGTGTGTGTGTGTGTGTGTGTGTGTGTGTGTGTGTGTGTGTAGTCGTGTACACCTAAACTTATTGTAGGCTTAACCTTCTTCCTCCTGTACTGGGTTCGCCTCACTTCTGTCACCGTCCCGGGAGAATCAGCTACTTCCCGCTGTCCTTACAAATCCACGCTCATCAACTTCTGCAGACTCATTGATTTCCTTGGTTGCCTCCAGCTTTTATTCCAGAGTGACAGTTCCACCTGGAGCCAGCTTCCCTTTGGCCATTTCTTGCCACAAGGCCATATGGAACCTTCCGCTGAACTTTTGAGATCCTTTTGCCTCTTGTCCCTAGAAAGGGCCTCTGGTACTCTTTGGCTGTTAGGAACTTGGTGGAGGCCTTCACAAAACAATTTCTGAGTTTATACAGTCTGTGTTCTCCAAGTAAGTCACTCCTTTTTCCAAAATGATACTGTATTTAAAAACAGTGACCTCAAAATCCTCTATCAGATCATTGAGTCCTGACTTCTGCTCTGAGTCTTTGACCCTGTGCTGGGGTCAGTGAGCCCTGGATGGATGGCTGTCCCTCTCACACCTTTTTTAGACAGAATCTTCCCTCTCCTTTCTCCTTGGCAGCAGCTTGGATTGGGGTTCGTGAAACGTCCTGCGGATTGTAGCCGTGGCAGGACAGAGATGATGGGCCAAAACCAGCCCGCTGGCTTCCCCATGGGGCGGTGGCTGGCAGCTGGTGGAAGACTATGCAGGAGAAGAAAGCATTTAAGGTGGAGGGGATTAGTGGGTACAAAACAGAGAATGCCCAGGGAATTGGGAAACGCACAGGGTCAGAGAGTAACCTGCTCTTTGCTGCCCGGGATTAAGAATGCAAAGGGGTGTTTACTGTGTTTACTGAAGCAAAGAATATCCAGGTGGGAAGAAGACTTCCTGCAAAATAAATAGCAAAGTAGAAGTGCTGGATGGTCTCCTGCCAACCAGAAGTGCCCTGGGAGAAAGTGGAGGCTGACCAGGGCCGGCTGGTGGCAGGGAGCTCCAGCTCCGTGTTGACACTCAAGATGTGGACATTTGGGAGGGGGCCTCCTATGGGTGGAAGTGGCGGCAGAGGCAGACCAGAAGAGAAAGCACATCTATTCATTTTTTCTCACAGTTAGAACACATAGTAGATGTTGTCAGTGTTCTTCTACCCGTGTGCGTTCCCTTCCAGCACCTGTGTGTCTCTCCCGACACCTGCCTCTGGGCTCCTGGAGCCCGCATTGCGCTCCGGCAAGGAGAGCCAAAGTGCCTGGGTGTTTAGATGTCCCCGGGGTCGTCCTTGTCCGAGATTAAGAAGGGGGGGTATGAAAGCCCAGCTCCCCGGCCTTAGGTCGGGACGCTTCTGAGCACAACCTACCTTCCAGAGCCCCCTGTGGGGTGAGGCTGAGCTACTGTTCAGGGGTTGTTGGGTAAACCCATGTCTGCTTGGCTGCTTCTGCTTTTTGTCCAGCTGCCCCACCCCTCTCCAGGAGCTCTGCTTTAACAAGTTACCTGCATGCAAATCCTCCTCTAAGGGTCTGGTTCTGGGGAACTTGGCCTAAAATAGATTATTTCTTTTAAAAACTCCCAGGTAAGAATGCAAATTATGTTGCAAATTGGGGTAAAAATTAGTGTGGGTTTTATAATAATTGTAACCAAATATTTACAGTCCACAAGTATGTATGTTGAACAGTGAATCTTCTTTTACCTCCGGCCTTCCTGTTCCCTAGTTTTCCTTCCCCAGAGGCATCTCCTCCCACAGATACTGGGTGTACTCTCATAGGCAGGCACATGTGTAAGAGGCTGAACAGTGCCCCCCCCAAAAAAAAAGTCTCAGGTTCTAAGCCTTGGACCTATAAATCTTTCCTTATTTGGAAAAAGGATGTTTGCAGATGGAATTAAAGTTAGGAATCTTGACATGGGAGATTGTCCTGTATATATGGGTGGGTCCTAAAAATAATTACATGTGTCCTTAGGAGGCAGAGGAAGATTTTACACACAGATAGATCTGAAGGTGATATAAACACAGATTAGACAGAGATTCTGAAATGTGGCTGGAGTGAGGCAGCCACAAGCCAAGGAAGGCCGGCAGCCACCACAAGGTGGAAGAAACAAGAAATGGATTCTTTCCTAGAGCCTCCAGAGGGAGCGCGACCCTGCTGACACTTTGATTTTGGCAGCGATACTGACTTTGAATTTCTGGCCTCCAGGATGTGAGAGAATACATTTCTGTTGTTGTAAGCCACCAAGTTTGTGGTCACTTGTGGCAGCAGCACGAGTGAACTGATACAACGTGCATGGACGTAACTCCAGTGGAGCACCGTGGCAGGGACTTGACAGCGTCTCTGCCTGGGAGGACAATCTGGGGAGGACGCTGTGCATGAGGCAAGCGCCAGGCCTGGCAGTGCGTTGAAGGGGGCCGTGCTGGGGATCTCATCAGAGAGCCGTGCATCCAGACAGTTGGCTCCAAAGTGATGTGTGTTTGGAGAGATGGACCGGAATGGGGGAAAGCAGAAAGAAGCCTGGGAAAGAGGTCCCAAAGTGAGAGAATAGGGGTGGTGGCTGTGGGCATTAGGGTATTTTCTACTGTCAGTAGCAGAATATCCAAGTAGAAGTGGCTTAAACAGTAGGGATTTTTCATCTCCTCTCATCAAGCGGGAAGTCTTGGAAGAAGGTGGCGTGGTTGCAGAGTCCATTTTATCAACAGCTTAAGGACATCATCGGGGACCCAGGTGCTGTCACCTTTCTGCATCAGGGACCCAGTTGTATCCTCAGCTTGTCTGACAGGTCTCTTTTTGTGATCCTAGGCCAAAGGTGGTTGCAACAATTCCAAGCATCTCATGAGAACATGACAGCTGGGAAGAACAGGGACCTTTCCTACCATGTGCCCTTTTTTTTATTAGCAAGTGAAACCTTTACCAGAAACTTCCAAGCAGAGTTTCTCTTAGGTCCCATTGGCCAGGGCTGGTCACAGATCCACGTCACTGTCAAAGATCATGGTTAGCTAGGGCTGGAGAGGGTGTCAGCCAGGAAGGGAGACCTGGGCTGCCAAGTGGCTGGTGACTTTGGCAACCAACAGTGTTTGCCACTGAGTGGGACTAGAAAGGCAGGGATGTTCTAGAGATAGTTTAAAGAATACCTCTTTAACTTGGTGACAGCACAGATAATGGGATGATGAAAGGAAGGATTTGACTTTTAGTAAAAGGTGAAAGGTTTATACCATTTGAAAAGAAACCAGAGTATTACTTTAATCTCTATCTGTACTTTTTTTCTTCCATAAACTTCAAGGGTCCTGTTCTCTCAGACACCTACATTGCACTTCCTGTACAAAATTTTGTTATACAAGTGAGTGAGACCTTTTAAAAAAATGTATTCAACAAATAAATACTGAGTGCCTACTGTGTGTCAGCCACTGTGAAAACATAATGAATGGAGGAAATTCGGGCAGGAAGGATTGATTCCTTTAACTGGAGAGAGGGAGGGCAGTCATTAAAAATGGATGCCCGCCCCCTGGCCTTTCCACACCCATAAATAATTTCTCTTCATTGTCAAGTTTCCTGAGGGGTGGTGAAAGGCTCTAAATCGCCAGAAACCTAGGCGAGTGTGCATTCTGGTGAAGAGCATGGAGCATGGTGAATTTAGAGCCTTACTGCAGAGAAGGAGAGAGTGAAAGAAATCATCACATTTCAAAATCTTGTGATAAATACGTTTTTTAAAAAAATAGTGTGCTTTAAAAACCTACAGTGAGTGCCACAGGATGGCAAGAGTGAGGCAATGCTCAATGTGATAAGAAGGGCTTGATCTTTAGGTTTGATTAATGTGTTTGAGATAGAACGGTGGGAGGTGGTTCTGTAAGGGCTTGAAACACATGCCTAAACAATTAATCTTACAGTTTCTAGAGGTCAGAAGTCCAGGTGGGCGCAATAGGTCTTCTACCTAGAGTCTCACAAGGCCGAAACCAGGTGCTAGCAGGGCTGAGTTCCTTATTGGAGGCTCTGGGGGAAGAATCTACTCCAAAGCTCATTCAGGTTGTTGGCCAAATTCAGTTCTTTGTGGTTTAGGACTCCTTTGTTTCCTTGCTGGCAGCCAACCAGAACCTGGTCTTTGCTCCTAGGGACCGCCTGCACTCCTTATGCTTCCCATGTGGCCCCCTATAAGAACTTTTTAAATGCATAGGTAGTCTGGTAGCCACGGATGAGAACAGCGCGAATGGTTCTCCAAGAAGAGCTTAGTGTGTTAAATCAGTAAGTACAGAGGGTTGAAGGGCGTTCTTGTAATTCAACGATCACTCATTGCCACTCCTTGGAATTTGTTCCTTTTGAAATTCACTTGGCCAAGAATTTTAGTTAAAGTAAATAAAAAGCAAGGGCCTATTTGTAGTTGAGAGGCTATACTCAGCAAGAACGTGGTTTGGTTGGGCCAGTGATGCCATCCTGCACCTTATCTTGTTTCTCAGTAACTTGTGCAAAGATCTAGACCTGTGAGAGCACTAAAGCTGGGAGGCCATCAGGATCTAAAGAACATGAATACTCTTGGACTCCACAAGAACATTCCAGCTGGACATGGGGGGAGAGGATCAGGGCAGGTGTGAGAGTGGGGAGTGGGGAAGAGTCTGGACAACCCACCCATGCCAACGTCAACAAGAAGGGCTATTTCTGAATCTGTTTTTACATGTTGGGTTTCTAAATTAGATTACAACTGATGTTTGTGGAAAGTACCCCACTAGTTTTACTTTAAAAAAAAAAAAAAGGAAAAGAAACCTTGCAAATTTCTTATCTAATCTATCTTCTTTTTTGAGTAGGTTTCCTTGACTTCTTAAACCCCTTCAAATCACATTATCTACTAGTTTATCAATGCTGAAGCAACACCAGCCCAATAAAATATAACAGGGATACATTTAAGTATCAAGAAAAAACACATCAATTGCATTTAAGTTCAAAAGAGTCAATCATATAGACTGGAGAATACCTGATTTGAAAGCAATTCTAATGAAAAAGAATTTAATACAGATTAACAATGTACCTACTACTACCCTCCAAATTCCCTGGGCTATGACAAAGTGAGGTTTTCTATATCACACCCTGTGTTACTTTGTCCCTCCATTTTCGTTGTCTCTTCCCCTCTGCTGAGTCCCTTCTCCACCTCAAGTCTTCACCTTTGAGATCCTTACCTTTTCTTTGTAGAATTCTCAGCTGAATTTGCTTTCCCTTCCTTTTGGCACTTATCATGTTCCACCTTACTTGAGAGCTATTCAGTTTTTTAAATTGCTATGCAAACTCCTTGAGTCAAGGACTAGCCATTCCTGATATTCATATTCCTTGGATCCAAATTAATTTCTTTCATGTTACAAATTTTCTACAAACGTTGGTTGAATGAATATGGAACAATGTCAGTTTACTCCTACTTATAAAAGATAACTGGCCATATTGATGAAAATGCACATGGGAGCTACTTATCCCTCTGTTCTTCAGTCTGGTACTGGCTGGCTTGAAGTCATGTCCCATTGCAACCACCATATTTGATGAGAAACACAGAAAGACTGTGGGGAGGAGGGTACAGAAGAGAGGGACAGCAATGGAGGATACATCAGCTGGAAATGGTTGAAAAAACAGTTGGGCATATTTGTCTTGGAGGAGGCAAAAACAAGGGCAATCAGGTAGCTGACTCCCTATCTTTGAAGGGCTGATTTATCGTAAAGGAGAGAGGCTGATTGCAAGGGAAAAACTAGGTCGTTTTTGGAATGCTCATGTGGAACCCTTCAGCGGTGGAAGATGCTGGAGCCTGTGGCTGTCAACCTCCAGGTCCAAGTGTGATTCAAATGTTCAGTCATCTGATGTAGGTGGTCCTCCTGCTTTGGACAGGAAGTACTAGATCAGTGCTTCCCAAGCCATGATAATGCTCAGAATCACCTAGGAACTTACAAAAAATATACATTCTCAGGCACCACCCTTGGAGATTCAGTATCAGTAGGTCTGGGAGTAGAAATTAGGGATCTGCATATAAAAAATTCATCCAGCCCAAGAACCACGGAAATGGAGGATCACACCAATCCCTTCCAGCTTTATTAAGCTGGGATACATGGTTGACCCATTGCTTTTAAGTCAGTGGCCTCTTTGAGGCAGAATTCTTAAATATCCTTTTCAGCTGAGGTGGAAAGGGGGTGTCTCTTTGTGTATATCACTTGGCAAATTAGACTTAAGATGGGTCAGGAGCTAGTCTAATGAAACCAAGAGGTCTGTTCTTTTTATAATAGTGATGCATGGACAGTTCATCAAAATGTTAAATGTAGTTACTATACGACCCAGAAATTCCACTCATAGGCATACAGTAGTTGACCCTTGAACAACATGGGTTTGAACTACGTGGGTCCACTATAAATGTATTTTCTCTTTCTTTTGTTTTCTTAATATTTTCTTTTCTCTAGCTTATTTATAGTGAGAATACAGTATATAATACATATAACATATACAATATGTATTTATCAGCTATTTATTTTATTGGTAAGGCTTTTGGTCCACAGTAGGTGATTAGTACTTAAATCTTTGGAGAGTCAAAGTTATATGTGAATATTCAGCTGCATTGGGGATCAGCACTGCTAACTCCCACCCCAGCATTGTTCAAGGATCAACTGTATATCCAAGAGAAATGTAAACATATTTCTACATAAAAACCCATACACAAATCTTCATAAGAGCATTAGTCATAATATCTAAAAGGTGGAGACAAGCCAGATGTCCATCAAATGGTGAACAAACAAAATGTGGTATATCCAGACAATGGAATATTATTTGGCAACAAAAAGGAACAAAGTAGTGATACATGCAGCAACATGCATGAGCCTTGACAACATGGTAAAGTCACAAAAGACCACATATTGTATGATTCCATTTATGCGCAATGTCCAGAATAGGCAAATTTATAGAAACAGAAAGTAGATTGGTGGTTGCTTAGAGTTGGTGTGGGGGAAAGGAGAGTGACTGCTAATGGGAATAAGAATTTTTGAGGGGTAATGAAAATGTTCTGAATTTAGACTATGGTGATGGTTGCACAACTCCGTGAATACATTACAAACCATTGAGTTGTATACTTTGGGTGAATGTTTAGGTATTTCAATTATATCCCAATAAAGATGTTTTTAAAAAAGTGATACATTAATTGAAGACAGTTTAGAAAGCACAAGGAAAAAACGTCATCCTACTCTCATTATCACTGAGAAAATAGCTACATAACATCTTCATGTATATTCTTCTAGTATGTTATCTATATTTGCATATTTTTTACAAAAAAATGGGATCATACCATTCATACTGTTTCTACTTCATCATTTTAAATGGCTATAGAGTATTTCAGTATATGAACAATTATATTTTCATGCATTTCTTTAGTTTTCTATTGATTGTTTTTAGACGGTTTCCATTTTCTTGCTCTTGTAAACCATGAATATTCTTTAGCTTTTTCATTGTACTTCATATCACTTTTTGATTTAAAGACTCATACTTTTTTAAGCTAGCTAATACTTATCCCATCGAAACAAATTTTCCTTTGGATGTCACCTTGACAGTTCTTGATGCTCTTCAGAGGGAGCATTGGGCAAGAAGGTGACGGGCGAGGAGCATCATAAAGACATTACCTTATTTAAAACTTATTTGGGCCACAAGATTCTGCAGTCACCTTCCCATATGAGGACAAAGTCACTTTGAAAGAAGCAGGTAGACTTGTCCCTATTGAGTGGTAATTGGATGTTTCGTTTTCTAGTCTGTATCAGTTAGTTGTTGCTACATAACAAGCCATTCCAATCTTCGTAGCTTCAAATAACCATTTATTTAGCTCATGAATCCTTTTGGTCAGCTGAGCAGTTGTTCTGAGTTGGCTTAGCTGATCTCTCATGGGCTCTCTCAGGCCTTAGCTGCTGGCTGGATGAGCCAAGGTGACTTCACTCACATGGCTGGCTATTGGCTGGGGCCACAGGGCCTTGCGTATCTTAACATCCAATAGGCTGCCCTGGGCTTCTTCATGGGATGGCAGTCACAGGGTTCCCAAGAGCCCCAATGTGCTAGCTTATTTCATTTTGCATTACATTTGTTAATATCCTATTGACCAAAAAACGTCACAAAACTAAGCTCAGATTCAAGAGGTGGAGAAATAGACACTATATCTTGATAGAATGATCTGCAACAGACTACAAGTGGCACAGATACAGGGACACATTTGTGTATGACCAGTTTAATGATTTACCAGATAATCTTTGCTAAAACATTAAGCAGCTTCAGTAGTTGGTGACCAGCATATGTCTGTGCGCATTTAATTTTCATACATGAATATATTTCCAACTACCACATACAGCATGCCCCCCAAAATGGCATCTCACCATCCTGCAGATTCACTCACATTTTTAATGGTGAGTTAATTTAAACTCATGTCTCATCATCGTTGGGTATGATTTACAGCATTTTTGCTGAGACTTTGAGAATATAAGACAGCATTGGCAGAACCTACCCCAAAAATGAGAGGATAGGTACTTTCATTCATTCACTCAACAACTATTTATTGAGCACTAATTTTGTGCCAGACACTTCCCTAGGAGTTTGGGATTCATCGACAACAAAATTAATTCCTTGCTTTTCAGGAGACTCCATTGCAGTGAAGGAGTTAGCAATATACAGATAATCAAAATCAGTGGCAAGTAGGGATCGATATGATGAGGGAAGGAACAGAGGAGATTTTCTAGTGGACTCCAAACAGAGTTGGCCAGTCTCTCGGAGACCATTTTAATTTTATTGACTTTGGTTTTCTCTTCATCAGCTTGTCCTTTGGTGCATCAGTCCAGGTGCTGATGAAAACCCAAGAGTGCATCTGTTAGAGGCTCTGGTGGATTTATCTCTGGGCTGTCGTGGATGAGGGAGCCAGATAGAATGGAAGGACTCATGGTGGCGAGAGTACCGAACAGTCAGGGGTCTGACATGTCCTGAAGCTTGGATATTCCTGTTAGCAACTTCCAGCACCTCAGAGATCCTATTAGAAGCCCACTTACCATGAGCAAGGTCCTCAGAGAACATGTTGGAAGGATTAGTTCAACGTAATTTGGCTTGAGGGAGAGGGGAATGTGAGGAGAGGGTGGAGTTAGAATCATGGTAACCATAGTAACAAGATGCTGACAATTGAGTGACCAAATGCTCAAAGTGGGAACGTGGCACCTTGAATTTACCAGGTGGAAAAAGTCAGGGAGAGAAAACCCGTTGTGCACAGTATTCCACACTGTCCCGATTCTTACCCACTTTCTTTTCAGAATGAACCCAAGGTTGATACAGTCCACTACATAGTGCTTTGTGTGGCTTTGCCAGTTGCTAGATGCACAGAGACAGTGGAATAACCCTTTAACTTCCATTTCCTTCTCTGTTAAGATTTTCAATGAACCTTTGTTCAGAGACATCTTCTGGGTTATTATTTTATGATTGTTGGTACTGTGTGAAGAATCTACTGTAGATGAAGGTGATAACTTTGATGTAATCTTAAGGTTTAGAGGTTTTGCTGACAAACCTCTGGACCCCACTCCAAAGTAAATACTTTTAATTATATACTGTGGGGAAACTCTCTTTAAATACCTCTGTGTAATAGATGAGGTTTCTAAGAAAGAAAGGTTAAAAATGTGGTCTTTCATCCACCTCAAATTATCTAGAGAGAGAGTAATAAAGTGGCAAATCCCATTTACTCCCACAAAGCCTAATTTCCTCTCTCATCAAAGCAAGTGGGAGGGACTTGGCAAGTCCCTGGATGGAGAAAATGTTTCGTGTTTAATTGTTATCAAACAAAGCTGTTTCCAAGTCTGCCAGAGAGGACACGCTCACCCCTGATGCATTCAGTATGTGTGTAAAATGTCAGCTTCTGGAGGATGTAAGCCTCGTGCTGTCTCAGTATGAGGTCCCTGCTGTGCAGCCGACAGGATGTAACAGCTTTGAGTTGCTTAACTGTTTGCACTCAGAACTGCAGTAGCCTCTGTCCCTACTAATGGTCAGAGTCCGCCCCAGCCGTCACCCCCTGAACCTCCTAGCGCTCGGCCTTATTACCCCCAACCTAATCTGAGCCCTGTATTGTAAAGCACCTCTTAGGGTTCTCATCCCACCCAGGCAGGTGCATGTCAGGATAATAGTTTGGCATATTGTCTCCTGCCCCTCCCTCTGTCCCAACAGCCCCTCTCTGCCTTCCGAGTATGTGGCTTCAGAGACACGGTACATACCAGGACCACATCACCCCTCTTGTCCTAGAATCCAGGAGAGTGTTATCTTGCCTGTGCAGGTTTGGTTTTCCTGCCAGCTTGGCGTGCGTGGTACTTTCGGAGAAGCCAGAGCAGCATCTTGAGCTAAGACTTCCTCTCCCCGCGTGGGGCTTTATCTGTCCCTCCCAGACTACGCTGGTGGCAGTGCTGGGCTTCACTGTAGGTTATCATAAATGAGACTTCAGGGCTCCAGATGTGATGCAAGGTTATAGTGTGTCGGGCATGGAGGAAATGAGGGCTAGGCACGCCAGCTTTGCGTGTGGTAGAGAATGAGCAACACTGAATTCCATTAAGTAGTCGCTATTACATTTTCTTTCTCTCGTATCAAGCAAGGTGACTTTCACTACGATTGTCCTCCTCGACATTGCTGGGTATTCAGTTCTTCCTCTAGTAATAGTAGTAATAATATATCATTTAGCTTCTTCTCTGGAATAGAGCACACCCCACGCTTAGTGAATTAAAATAACAACCCTTTACGGTTGCCACAGAGTTCCCAGTTCAGCTGGGTGATTCTGCTGAGCTGGCCTGGGCTTGACTAATTTCAAATGGGCTCAGTCGTGCTAATGCAGTCGCTGATGGGTTGACTGACGCTACCTGGTCCAACACAGCATCTCTCACATGTCTGCCAGTTGGTTGAGCCACATGTCTGTCATCATCCAACAGGCTAAGCCTGGGCTTGTCCTATTGTAGCATAGGCAAGTGGAAGTAACAGGGTCTCTGGAGACCTAGGCTCAGAATTCCCATAATGTCACCTCTACTATATTCTGTTGGTCAGAGCAAGTCACGAGACCAGCCTGGATTCAAGGGGCGGGGAAATGGATTCTACCTTTTTAAGGGAGGAGCTACAGTGTTCTGTTGTAAAGAGGTTTGGATACAGGGAGGGTAATCATTGAGGCCATTTTTGCAAACAGTGTATCTCAAATAATAGCTGCTATTATTATTATTATTATTATTACTATTATTATTATTATTTTGTTGGGCTCTCAAAGGGCTACAGAGTTTGCCTTTCTTGCGTGTTAGAGAAAATCAGGCAAAGATGTGCGTTAACCAGCAGGGGTGGGTAAAGAGCCTTGGAACAGAAAGAAGCCTTCTCTGCACTGCATGTATTTTCATCTGCCCCCTTTTCTACATCTGAAAACTAAGCTTTTTTTTTTTTTTTTAACGTATTCTCTTTGAACGTTATGAAAGCCAAAGTTGTCTAAAATGAGACCGACTGCTTTCTTAGACTCTATTATGTTGGCCTAATTACATATCAGCAAAATGTTTTTCTGGGGCATTGTGTGTAAAACAAAGAGGAAAACAGCATCTCCAGCCAGCCCAGGGTTCTTGCCCCTCCTTTGGGCTGGCAGAGGCAGTGGTCCAACAGGAGGCCTGCGGGAGGATGGGCCAGGAAGACTGGGCTCCTGCAGCCTCCACTGGCCTCTGAGGGATTTGCCTTTTCCCCAGAAAGAAGAGAGGACAAGTCACTCCTTCCTCTGTCCTTCCCTCCACCACAACTCCCAGTGGCTTCCATCTGGTGGGGAACCACATGCTTACTCTCCCACCATCCCCCGGACCAGGATCTCCTGGGGCTGAAGAAGAGACTCACATATCTGTGCTTCCCAGGTGCCCAGCACAGAGCAAGGCTGATTGAGTGTGGAGAACTGTAAATGAATGGTGGTGCTGGGTATGGTCTGTGGGGCACTGAAGGACTTGCGTTTTCCGCATGCCTGCCCCCGCGTTGCAGCATCCACTTTCCCTTTGATAAATGGAGGTGAAATGTTCCTTCTTTCCAGCTTGGCATTCCCCTCCTGCCCCTCTTTGGATCTTTTGTGTCGCCATCTGAGGGCATGACTCTTATCTTGTCCTGTGCCTTTGTGGCCAGGGTCTCTGCTGCCCAGGTGCAGTCAAGACAAACCCCAGGTTTCCTGAGACCGGGTTTAGAAGCCCTGCCTCGTCCTCACTACCAGCACTGCTCAACCTCTTGCCATCTGCCGTTTCACTCCAGAAATGTCCTGGCATAGTCTCCCGAGACCTCCCTAAGCATTCCAGAGATGGTTTTTCTGGTTTCGTGTTTCATGCCCTCTCAGGACACTTGATGGCGTGGATCCTTCTTCTTAAACCTGTTTTCCACCCGGAGCTGCTCATGAGCTGATTCCTCCCCCATTCATTCAATGTTTTTATACAGCTTCTGCTCACTCCCCTCCCTAGGATTCCAGGCCTCAGCCAGCCTCACGCCTCCTCCAGTTTTCTTCTAGCCTGTGTTGGCCAATGCCTCCAAGTCTTTATTTTCATTCTAACCTTTCCTGGCTTCAGACTGCGTATTAATTTTCTTTCGCTGTCATAACAAATGACCACAAATGTAATAGCTTAAAACAACACAAATTTATTCTCTTACAGCTCTAGAGGCCAACAGTCCACAATGGGTTTTAAGAGATTAAACTCAAGATGTTGGCAGAGCTGCCTTCTTTCTGGAGACTTTCCTGGACATTCTGTTCCCTTTCGGCATCTAGAGGCCATCGCGCTCGAGGCCCATCACTCTGACCTCTGCTTCCATCCTCACACCTCTCTCTCTCTCTGACTCTGACCTTCCTCCTGCCTCTCTCTTCTAAGTATCCTTTGATTACATTGATTACAAACACTGTGATACTGCAACAGTCGATCTGATAACCCCAATGGCTACTAAGTGATGGGCAGGCAGCATATGCAGGATGGATACACTGGACAAAGGGATGACCATGTCCCAGGAGGGACAACGCCACATTTCATCACACTACTCAGAGTAACGTGCTGTTTAAAACTTAGGAATTGTCTATTTCTGGAATTTTCCATTTAATATTTTTGGACCAAGGTTGACCATTGGTAACTGAAACTGCAGAAAGCGAAAGCACGGATAAGGGAGGGGATTTCAGTACTTGTGTATTTGAGAGCTACTGTCAAATTGTTCTCCGTGAGGTTGTGTCAGTTTGCCCCCCACCACTGATGTATGAAAAGGCTGCTTCCTCACCGTCTTGTCAACAAAGTGGTTGTCAAACCTTGGAGTTTTTTCCAATACGATAGGTTTGAATTTACGTTCTCTTATGGTGAGATTTGGCATTTTTTTATGGGCTTAATGGCCATTTGAATTTCCTTTCCTGTGACTCTTTCCTACCCTTTTCCACTTTAAAACTTGGATTACTGGATTTTTTTCGATCAATTTTCAGGAGCTCTTCTTTGTAATAGGAGCTGCAAATATTTTCGCATCTTGTCATTTGTCTTTTGACTTTGCATAGCTTGTCTTTTGTCACGCAGAAGGGTTTTTAAGTCTGTCACCACATTTATTATTTTTACTTTATGGCTTCTGGATTCTAAGGTAATTAGAAAGGGCTTCTAGTAGACCTTTTAAAAAGTAAAATAATAAAATTATGTTAAATGTGGGGAATTGGACACAGGCATACATTTCTTCTCCTCTGAAAAATCTCTGTAAAATAATACTAAAGGAATGATAGATAGTTGGATGAGAGACTATTTTCATTATTTTTGATTCCATATTTGCAAATGCAACTTTCTAAAATTTATTTGTAATCCCCAAAGCAATACTCAGTGCTTTCATTGTCACTTGTCGATACGCAGAATAGCAAAAAATTTGAGTCGCCAGTGTGCAACCCAGCTAAGGTGACTGTCCACCTTCTTATTTCAATTGTCATATTATAAACAACTGTCTCTTTTGTGGTCTACTTAGTGCCATATTTTCACATTTTTGTGCTTTTTGTGTTGGTGATGTTGCTGCTTTAAATGGCCCCAGGCACAGGGCTGAAGTGCTGTCTAGTGTTCTTGAGTACAAGAAGGCTGTGATGGGCCTTACACAGCAAATGTGTGTGGTAGAAGCTTTGTTCAGGTCTGACTTATAGTGCCGTTGGCCGTGAGGTCAAAGTTAAGGAATTGACAGTATATATTAACAAGGTGTCTTTAAACAGAAATACACATAAACAAGTTTCTGTATTTATCAGTTGATGAAGACGTTGTGATCAGAGGCTTGCAGGAACCTAACCCTGTACTTCTCCCTAGAAGCAGTGGTTCAGTATTCATTAATTCAGTGTTTGTGGCAACATTATAGAAGAGAACGCTTGTGAATAATGAAAAGTGATTGTAGATGGTAGGTTGGTAGATAGATAAGTAGATAGATAGATAACATACCCAACAAGAATGGAAAGATTGAAAGAAAAAAAGTAGAAGATGAGTGATTTCAACAAATTTTTAGAAGATCGAAAGTGCATGGAGGAATGCTAATGGATTAGCAAAGTAGAGAAAGCTGTAACCTGCGTATAGCAGGGAGCTGGTTCTCTTGCAGAACCTGAGAAAAAGCTCTGGTCTTCAAAGCATAAGTCTCCATGGGATGGTGGGAAATGAACTAGAGAGCTGAAAATCAGGGCATTGATTTAAAGTCCTTATATAGTGTGGTGAGATCTCTAGCCCCCATCTCTGCCTCATGCATCCGGGTAACTGTAGAGATAATGCAGGAATCAGAAGAAACCACTTAAAATAATGAGATAAAATATATGCATCCATGAAACAAAAACAAGATGCCCAAAAAGAAGAAGAAAAAAACCTCAGAAGATAAGCAAGAGCTTTTGGGTCTTGAAAATAAGGCAGTAGGAAATTTAAAAACATACTAAAACAGGCTGTAAAATGAAAAAAAAAAATATTTCAGAAGGTAAAATAAAAAGAGGAAGAAAATAGGGGTGGAAAAGGCAATAAAATGAAAATATCAATCCTACACTTTGACTACGTAATAGGAGGCCCAGAAAGCAGACAGAAAATGGAGGAGAGAAAAATTATAAAAGGAAAAACAAAGAACACTTTTCAGAACTAAAGAACGGGAATCCTCAGATTGCAAAGCCATCAGGTGGATAGAGAGCCCTTTGAGTGAAAAAAGACCCACACTAAGCACAGTGTCAAATTCTGGAACTTCATGGGGAAAAATACCCTAAAATCTTTCAAAGCAACACAGCAGGTTGCACTGAAAGTATTAGTAATCAAAATAGATATCGCAAAATTCTAACATCTAGAAGCTAGAGGAACGATACTTTCAAAATTTTCATGGGAAAATAGATTTCAGTCCAGACATCTATACCCAAACTTTTAGTTTAAGGTGAAGACGAAGACATTTTTAGGAAGTCAGGGATTCAAATGACTTCCAGGACATTGTTTCCTAGGGAGCCACTAGAGGATGCAAAATGAGGAGGAAACCAAGAAAGAAAAACGCCAGCCATAGACAGCAGTGGAAGGAGAACCCAGGCATGGAAAGCATTCAGACCAGATTGGAACAAGGGTACAGAAAGCACCAGAAATGATGTCTCCAGTAGGGGGGAAAAAAAAAAAAATCGAACTAATGAATTTAGGTACATGGGATTTATTGATGGGCATAAATAAGAGGTGTTGGAAGATATGGAATATAAATTAATGATGGGTTGGTGTACAACCAGGCAGATGAAAAAAATATATATGAGGTCATAATTAACTCCAGGAAACAGATAAGATTATATAAAAAGGAAGGTGTGGTCACAGTGCATTACTTGACCAGCTCAAGTTGAGCAATAATTTGCAAAGTTGTAATAACATAAATACTGACTTTTGATTTAATTAAAATTACATTATAACTGGGCCACTAAGAAAGAGGAAGTAAGAAATGTGTTTGAGAGCACTAACCCTTTATTTCCCATGATAGTAAATCAAAAGATATCTAAAATTGATAAGTAAAGAAATAGTCATATAAATGTACCAGCCAATAGTGTTGGGCATTAGTGTTTTGGTAGCAATTTTACAAAAGATGCAGTGTTTTTGCAGGGCTCTTCTTCAGATGCTTTCTTGGTAACAGGCTAGGTAGGGCCCAGTCTTGTGGCTGTTGGGGATGAAAGCAAACAGTCCCCAATCACTGTTTTCAGGTACAAAGACCATCCCAGAACTGGTCCCACAAATTTTCAGATATGTAAAATTGAATTCCCGTGTTCATTTACAATCATGTATAAGGAACAAAGCCTTTTCTTTTAAACTGCTTGTCTCTCAGATTGCTTCCACAAATTAAAAAGGAAACAGCAAACTGACACTCAGGATACAAACTTTCTCACTGGACCAATGTGTCACCTCCTCATTATTTTCCTGCATGGAAGATCTTTAAAAACAAAATGATCAAAAGACAAATGCATTTGTCATAAACTACACTCCGTTGTCATAATTTTTGGACGGTAAGGGAAGGTTGTATTGGATGCCTGTTTCTTTAGTTGATTTGCGACCACCAAAGAAATAATAGGGAACCAAAGAAAAAAGAATCATAAACATAAATGAATTCCTTTTATACAAGTTGAAGAACCACAGGACATGCTCCTTTTTTTTTTTTTTAGCACTCCAGGTGTGATGGCAGATTACGTGTCCACACAGGAGAGTAGAGAGTTAATTAAAATTTTTGCTCCTACTCCCAGAAAGAAATGTCTTTTCATTTGATAAGCAGACTGGCTTTGGAGTGCTGTTTGTGCTTTTCCCTCCTCACTGCAGTGTCACAGAAAAGCAGATCAAAGAGAGCCTTCCATCCATATAGGTTTCCTACCATCTTTCTTAGCTAATGGACTTGAAAGCGTCCTCCACTGACTGCAGCGGGCTGGTGTCATATTTTAGAAGTGCCATCTTACTGTGTGGATAATAAGCAAACCAGTTTTGATAGATGCTATGGAAAACCACATTCAACATTAATTACATCAAGACCAGCCCATATAGTCAGAGGAGAGGTAGAGTCTGGCAGAGTGTAACACCTCACCCCCGACCATTTGTACTTTACTTTTCAGCCCACCATGTGACAGCCAGATATTAACACTTGAGATTGAACCCTCAGCTCTCCCAAGCAGGGTTAGGTTTGGTTGTGTTTTTCCTTTTCCTTTTAGTGTTTATCATTCTGCACCCTCTGGCTGGTATCCCCAACCCAGAGGGGAAAACCTGTTTGGAAGAAATCCTGCTGTCTTTCTCTTTAAGATAGTGATAAAAATGAAATAAAATAGAGCAAAATAGAAGCACCCCTTACGAGGCCTGTCTGAGCAAGCAGGTCAGGCGACAGCAGAGGTGTCCATTGTCTTGCCGTTTGGGTGCCCGTGGAGAAAACCGGCCAGGCACAGTCACCAATAAAAGGACTCCATTCTGCCACTCAGGGCTTTGTGAGGCGCCAAAGCTTGTCCTGGTTGCCATGGCTACTGTCTGATTGTGGTGGGTCTGTCACAGTGCTTGATAAAGTGGGAAGGTTATTCTTGATAGGCCCAAGTAATCATAACCTCGCAAAGCTTGAGAGTGTGGATTTAACATTTTTCCCCCTCCTCTCTTTAAATCAGGAATGCAGGGTGGGGGGCAGGGGTTCTCAGGATAAAGCAGCCACAGCAGGTGTCCTGCTGTGCTGGTCTGGAAGGGAGGTTGCCACGTGCCCAGGGAGCCAGGCAGAAAGGGGAGTCGCCTGGTCATTTGCTGCCATCTCTGGCCTGAGTGGGGCTTCAGAAACAGGGCCAGAATAGGGACCCTTCCCACCCCCTCCTGTAAATAAATTGGTTACGGTTGTACCTCTCTCCTCCTTTCCTCACTTCCCTCCTTCCCTTCCTGTTCCCTCTCCTTTAACTTCCATTCCTTTTCTCCACCTCCTTCCTCTTCTTCCCCCACTTTCTTTTCTCCCCACCCTTCTCCCCTTCCTCCCCTCCATTCCTGTCAGCTGCAGTAGTATTTCTAACAGAGCTGATCCTTTCAGAGTCTCTCTACTCTTTCTCCTCACGTGGAGAATAATGGGAAAGGTGGGGCTTGAGGTAACAGCTGATGCATGCTGGCCGCCGCATCCCAGACTCTTTCTGTCATCAGAAGAGATCTGAATGATTGTCCAGGCAGTGCTGCTCAGACTTAGCTGCATCAGAACTCCTGGGAGGACTCTTCAAAACGAATTCCCACGTCCCACCCTGGGAGTTTCCTGTCTGGTCGGGAGGTCTAGGTTGAGTCTCAAGACTCTGCATTTCTAAAAGTTCCCAGGTGTTGCTCATGCTGCTGCCTCAGGAACCACACTTTGAGAACCACTGACAAAGGCCAAGACTTATTTTATACCATTGAGGAAACTGAGGCTCCCAGAGGACAAATTGGTTGCCAGTGGTTCAGGTGGGACAGGCGCCCAGTGATAGAAGCTTTAAAAGCCACATGAAGAGGCAGGGCTGGTCAGCTCCCTAACCCAGAGCAGCCGGACAAGCGAGTTCTATTCCCCAAAGGCCACCAGCAGGACAGCCTCTCACCACCAGTGGCCCCTCTGCACAGTTAAGTGCCCCAGTTAAGCCCACCCTCCCCAGCGCTCTAGGCCCAGTGTGGTCTTTCATTTGTACATGCTGGAATTCCCCCCTGGAATGCCCCTTCCGCAGCTCCACCTGTCTGATTTCTGCCCAGCTCTGCGTCCTTCCTCTCTGCTGACCTTGGAAGCCTCGTGGCCCTGCCAGCAGCCCATTGTGTATTTTGGTTACTTGTGTGTTTGTGCTGTTGCCTCTGCTGGACCGTGAACTCCAGCAGTAGGACAGGACCTTCCTTCCCCTTTTGTACCCACCACAGCTCCAATATACTAGGTGATGAATCCGTGTGGCCACCTCAGTTGGAAGGAACCTGGACACATGTTTGAGATGTTCAGAAGCCAGCCTAACTGAGATGGGGAGTCCAATGGAGACACAGGATGGCGGTGTCTAGTGAGGAGCCCAGCGTAAGAAATTAGGCCTGATGCAGGGAGAAAGCAGAATGTGGGACCCAGTGCAGTGGCCTCACTTTGGGGTTCTCTCCCTGTGGGAGCAGGACGGAGCTTCGGAATTCAAAGGCATATATTAGGCACGTCTCCCTGCCACCCACACTGATTTGAAATAAAACCCAGCAGCATCCATTTACCCCTGTGTCAGGCTGCATAACACAGGTGAGGCTCCTTCTATGTGCACACGCAGGGTGTGTGCGTCTGCTGTGGCTGGATGTAAGTGACTTGATCATTTGTCAAATGTAATTTAACTCCCACGACGCTCTCCGAAATGATCCAGAGCGATGTGTGTTGTCATATGGCCTGAATACATCATTGAGGCAAGGTGATGGTGCTTCATTAGAACTCACAAGAGGCTGTTTGTCCAGACAAGAATAAAACAACATTCATGGATTAATCCTTGGGCTCTAATTCCTTGCCAATATGCAGGCTGAGAGGGGGCCATGAAAGAGGTTCCATGTTGGTGTTTTGGCTCTGAGCTCTGGAAGCATAATGAGAGGCAGGGCCTCCACGCTGCAGGATGCCCCCACCTCTTTCTGCTTGGCTGGGTGTGCGGGTTGAACAGCTCCTCTCAGTCACTCAGGTGGCAGCTCGAGGCAGCAGCATCCTTCACGGTCGCCTTTCTCCCTCAGGGTGTCGAGGTGCAGACAGACTACGTGCCCCTGCTGAACTCACTGGCAGCCTATGGCTGGCAGCTCACCTGTGTGCTACCAACTCCCGTCGTCAAGACTAACAGGTAACAAGAACAGTCATGATTATTACTGAACGCTTACTCGGAGCTAGGCACTGTTCTCGATAAGTACTTCTTGTATATAACTTATTTAATCCTGTGACAAGCCGATGAGGCTGGTGTGGTTACATCAACGCTCCAGCTGGGAAGTGGCAGAGCTAGGATTTCAGATTCTTAAACCGCTCTCCCCCACAGCACTCCTCTGCACCCCTCTTCCCACATGGGAGGCTTGGCCAGTGAATCATTACTGCCCAGCATGTCAGAGATGAGCCACCTGAGGACGCCTGGGGCTCTCAGATGCAAAAGAAATCCAGCATCTGCTATGTGCCCTCTGCTGGGCTAGGTAGGCACTTTATGTATAAAATCTCATTCAATTCCCCCAAAATCCTATGAGGTGGACTTTTAAAAATTAAACCCATTTTACAGCTGAGGAAAGTGGTGGCCAGGGAGGTAGAAGGACTTGCCCAAGATCATAGCACTGGTCAGCAGTCCCCCTAAAGATGTGAAAACTTGGAGCCTTGGCCCTAGCTTGTGGCATTTCTTATAATTTCATGTTCATGATCATCTGTCTACCCTTGGCTCTGCCCACCAGCCCTTGAGCCCATGGGTTTGTTCCAGTCATACCAACCCTAAAAGGCCTTCCATCTATATTTTGGGTTTGCTATCTAAACTGGTCCTCCTAGCAATTCTGTGGGGGTTGTGAGCATATATGTGATTCCCATTTTACAGATGAGGAGACTGAGCCTCAATCACATACCTGAGGCCACACAGCACTTCACTCAGTCTGCAGAGTCAAGGGTTCCTTGTGCACCATGCCGCCTCTTTGCTAACCTATAGGGATGCCCCCTCCTGTGGCCCTCAGTGCCCCACCTTCCCCAGTCCTGTTATATATCCACTGCTGCAGGGTCTGGGACTGCATGGGGCAAAGCTGGGGAGATGGGGAGATGGCAGAGCAGTGCAGCCCCAGGGCACAGACTGGGTGTGCAGAATGATGGTGACAACCAGCCTTTCCTGGGTCCCTCCACAAGCCTGTTTGGGCCCTCAGTCTGTCTCCCTCCTAACATTGGGCCATGGTGGGTCTGTGTACCTGCAGGAGCCAGGCTGCAGCCACCTTTGGACCCCTTGGCCCCTGAGAGCCACCATATTGTTTCTTAGCCAAGACTTGTAGGGGCACAGGGCGATGCAGCAGAATGGAAAGAACCCTGGATTTGTGGCCCCAGTCCTCAGTCTGCCACCTCGGCCAAGTCCTGTAGCTTCTCTGAGTCTGTTTCCTCATCTGTAAGACAGAAGAACGCCTGCCCCACCACCCATTCCAGAGGACAAGAATTGTGATGAGAATGTATTTCAATGGGATGCTCCAGCTGGTTCTGAGCTAAGCCCACAGGGTGCAGATAGGTCTCTGTCTGTCTGCATCTCAGATAGTCACACCTGCTCAATAATTCTCCCTAGTCCCCCAGGCCCTGTGCCTTAAGTGACTCCTCATGGTGGAGTGGGAGAACGCATAGAATCAGGCAGACCTGAACCTGGATCTTAGCTGTGTGCTGTGGAGCCTGCTTTTTAAATGAGACTTCATTTCCTGTCTGTAAAGGTGTCTGTCCCAATCCTTGAAAGGTTGTGGTGAGACCTACATGAGCCATTATGTGTGGAACCAGCCCGCCCAGCCCAGGAATAAAATAGGGAATATTAGTCCTCTCCCTCCTTACCCTCTGACACTCCATGTGGTGACATGTTGCCTCGGCAGAGAAGACATTTGTAAAATAGACATTTAAGAAAGTAATCAGAAGGATGGGGGTGGGGGAGAAAACAATGATCTCCTTTATAATATTTCTATCTGCCTTCCTGGGAGGAAAGCACACTCATTGTGCCATAAAAATGGGTGGCGCTCATAAATGTCCCCTCACCTGCTTTGTTAATGCCAATCCCTGCCTTTCTGCCTGCCCTTCATCTGTGTGCCTGCAGGAGTGGCATGGCCCTCCTGCTCAGTGAGCGTGTGCCAGGCCGTGCCTGGGACCCGGTGCGCAGCCAGCCCTCTGCCCACTGTCCCTGTGATGGCTGATGGGCAGAGCTCTTCACCCAGGTCCTCATCTGCCTGCCCCTCTGGGACCTCATTACCAAAGACAGATTTCAAAGAGGTCTCTCACCCTTTTGGCACTAAAGAAGCCAGTTTGTCATCATTTGGCCAAGGTGATAGCTGCTATTTCACATCAAGGGAAGGGGTTTTTTCAGCTATGAAATTGACTTTGCAGGGATACCCACAAAACTTTGACTGGGCCCCTGAGATAGCCCCCCAGAAGCAAGGGAGGATAGCCTGGGAGTGGGAGGGGGGCGCTTCTTGATTCTGACCTCTCACTATTTGGTGGCAGCCTTCCTTTCTTCCTCACTATTTGGTTGGCCTTATGAAATTAGGGATTACAGTGTCTGTGTGAGGTTTAGAGTCCCCCCCAGGTATAACATAGCTCATTCTCAGCTCCGCGTGTGTTGCAGGGAGGGCAGTGTATCCACCAAGCAGATTGTCTTTCTTCAGAGACCGTGTCTACCTCAGAAAATCAAGAAGAAGGAATCAAAGGTAAGTGACCTTGATGGCTTTCCTCAGGTTTTCTTTGCAGGGTTTCATCTTCGAGTGTATTTGTCTTCAGCAGTTGAGCGGGCAGCCTGCTCCAACTTCCAAGGGCTCTGAGCCCAAGGGCACCTGAGCCCCTTGGCAAACTGAATCAGACTGAGGCTGCCAAAATGGGACAGGTGAGGGCACTGGGGGACCTTGTCTGCCAGTGTCCTACTGGTGAGGCCAGAAGAGCAGAGGAGAGAGGTTTTTCAGGACAGTCAAGCGTGCCAGATATTCCCACTAGGCTAAAAATAGGGTCATGAAGTCAGCTGCAGTCTGTCGGGATGAGGGGGGTGGCTTGAGCTCAGGCCCAGCATCTCTGTATCTTCATCTCATTGCAAGCTGGGTAGAGGTCTGGCCTGCCCTTCGGATCCCTCAGACATCAGAAGTGTGGTGATTTGGGCAGACAGACCCCACCGCAGCCCGTTTTTGACAGGCTCTGACCCAGAAGCCCCTGAGTGACAGTGGCTGGTGTGGACAGAGGCCAGCCAGCCTCCACCTGTGGCAGTGAGTCTTCAGGTCAGACTGTCCTGGGGATCGCCAGGTTCCTTTCCGTTCCCTCACTGGATGTCACATGAACTATCTGGAAAACACAGTCACCATGAGAGACTGTGGCCATTCACAGAATATTTCCTGTGTTTCATAACGTCAAGCCCAAGTCCGTCCTGTGTCAGATGCTTCTGATGCTTCACACGCCCATGCTTTGCTGCTGGAAGGTGCTTTTCCCATGGGCGTTTCACCAGTTGCTCAGGAAGAGGCAGGTGAATCGAGGGAACCTGCCAAAGCCCGAGTCAGGTGTCACCTGGGGCCATCGTGCCCCACCTTTGATGGCCAAGGCCATGCTCTCCGGCAGAGACTGCTGGGCGTGCTCCTCTCCTCACATTTGCCACCGTCCCTGGGCTCCCACTCTTGTGCCTCAGGTTCTTTGGACATGGAGCCCGGACAGGAGCACCAGGCAACAGAACAGATTGGAGCAGCCCCTCACCAGCCAACAAATCCAGGGAGGGGGACTTTCGTGGGAGAAATGCCAAGGAAATGGCGCCTTGAAGCCAGATGGGGTAGAGTGCTGCAGACAGTCTCTCTCCAAGCTCTGAGATGCTAATGTGACAGGTGACAGCAGCAGAGAACCAGAAGGCAACTGCCAAACCCAACATTAACCACCAGGAGCAGTCAACCGCCGGCGGGAAGATGGATCAGCCCGACTGCTGTCGGCTCCTGGGGACCGTGTGTATTCACAGAGTCACATTCAACAATAGCACAGGCCAGGCTCCACCAGACACCAGAAGAAACCCGTTCTCCCTCTCAGAGAGGGAGGTGGTGCTGCCTTTTCTTGCCAGCTGTCCTGGTTGTGGTGCCGTGGGATCCCAAAGCAGAGACACGTGTTTTGATTTTGGTGAAGGCCATACATCTCTCACAGGGGGATGAGCCAGTGGAACCTTGAGCAGCAGGGAGATTTTCAAGGTTTTTAAGCTGCTCTAAGAGGATAGAGTGACTTTCCTCAGGAAACATCCTGAGAGGATAGGGGTCATTTATTTTCTGGTCAGTAGACACTTCCAACCCCAATCAACTATATGGATTGGCTGCTTTCTCTGTTAAAGTACTTATTTATCACCTACTCACTGCAAGGATTGGCTGGTGCCGAGCACTTGTTCTCTATGTGACCCGGAGAGGTTCCCTCCCTGATAGAGTCCCAGAGAGGGGACTTTACATCGGACGTCTTGTTTTTATCTCACCACTGCTGTCATCTGCTCCTCAGCTGACTCAGGTCGGCGTTCTGCTCCCATGAGGTCTGTCTACCCCTGTGCCTGTGGCAATAACCCCACCTACTCCTCACGGTACCTGAGCACCCGGCAGCAATTAAACTGTCAGCTGCCTCTATCTCCTGAAGCACCTTTTCCTCTTGGCTCTGTCCCACCATACTCTCATGGTTTTCCACCAGGTTCCTCAGGGTTCAGACCCAGCCCAATTCTCCTCTCACTCTCTAACCTCTTCCTTAGAAAATCTCATTCATCCACAGAAGGAGAAATTCTCCTCACTACCTTTGTGTTGATGACTCTTTATCTGCGGTTTCAGCCCTCCCTGCTCCCCGGAGACCCCAGCTCTACCTGTCCTGTCACTGCTCAACAATCTCAGAGCAACTCCTGACTTTGTCCCTCCCCCACACCTGGCCCACCTCCCTCTACCAAGAGGAATGGGCCACCACTGACCCAGAGTCACCTGCTCTCTTAGGGATCACCCTTGTCTCTCCACATCTCCTTCCCCTGTATTCAGTCAATCCTTAAGACATGTCCATGTTAGGTCCTGGAAAATCTGGAATCCTCCACTTCTCTGCACCCTCACTTGCCTCAACTACTCCAGTCTTCTAATGACAGGTCTCCCTTCCAATATGTTCTCCACTCAAAGACAAAGTGATCTTTTGAAAAAGCAAATGGAATCATGTCATCCCACTGCTTATAACATGGTTCTAAAGCGTTGTATTATTCTTAAGATGAAGATGGAAACCTGTCATATGGTCCACAAGGCTCTGTGTGATCTGGCCCCCATGTTTGCTTTCCCAGCTCTGTTGGCCTCACGCTCTTCAGTGTCCCTTCCTGCCCCAGGGCCTTTACTTTGGCTGTTCCGTCTGCCTAGGACACTGTTCCTTTGTATTTACTCAGGATGATGTTCTCTCCTTTCAGGCTCATTTGTGAGACACAGGGAAGAACCACGCTCCTCTCTTTCAGAGTTCTCTTCTCCTTTCTAATTAGTTGTATTCATTAGCTTATCCTGTACTGGTAGAGGCAGTGCATGAGAGCAAAGACGTTTTTCCTGTCGTATGCCCAATACCTGGCTTTTAAGTTGGTTCTCAACAAATATTTGTTGAATCAGTGAATGAGTAATCAAAATTCTGAGCCCAGAACATACATATTGATCTCTAGCATTGAAATTTAAGAAAAGAAATCACAAGGGTGGCAACACCAAGGAAGCAGTCCTCTTAACGAGCAAAGTGGACAAAATTCTCCAATCAAGACTTTTCATCATCTGAAAGAAACCTCTTTGTGTGTATGTGAGTGTGGCTTTCAGAGCAAATATGAAACTCCTTCAAAGGTAATAGGTGGTTCCTATGACACCGGAGAAATCATCCTTCTAAACTACTTGAAGTGAAGGGAGATAACGAATCGTGTTCAAAATGTGCGAATTAAATTCATTAGCCCCTGCTGACATGGAACTCTGGACACACTGCTGTGAAATGGAGGATTTGTTTTCTTTCCTCAGTTATTTCTGACATGGATGGCTAGTTGGCATCTTTCTTGCTTTAGGCACCAGTGGCACACCCCCGTGCCACAGATACCCTGCTTACGAAGGCCCCCAGCATCGTGCAGTCTAACTTGCAGCTTGTTTGTGGAGTGCAGAGACGCTCCCTGATACTGCTCAAGATATGAAACACATCCTCCAGGCTGCACTGCCTGCCTTTAAGTATGATTGTTACAGACACCCTCTCAGAGACAACCCGGAAAGCCGTCCCTGTCCCAGGGGCTGCCACATCCCTGCCTCTCCTTTTTTTGCTTTCTGAAATGTCACCTTTTTGAGCCTTGGGATCTGGAGCAATTTTTGTTGTCTGTTCGAGACTGTGATTGTCCCCAGCTTCAAGGAGAAAGAGAAGCCTGGGTGTGAGGGAGCTGGTGTCAAGACAGAAGGGAGGGAGACCAGGAGGCCCTTCCGTGCATGGCGGGGCTGGGGCATGGCGGAGGCTTAGGGGCGTGTTCTTTTCTCACCCGCTGTTTCTCACACAGCTAACCTCTGCCCAGGTGCTTTCCTTAGCTTGGTGGTCTCAGATTATGGCTCCTGGACCAGCAGGATCAGCCTCACCTGGGAGCTTGTTAGAACTGGAATGGCTGCCCCGCTTCCCAAACACACTGAGTGAGAAACTCTAAGAGGAGTGAGTGATGGGTTTGAAGGAGCCCTCCAGGTGATGATGATGTCCTTCCAGTCTGAGAGCCAGTGTCTTAGTCGAACAGTTTGGGGCCCTTCTAGGCCCACCTATGAACCTCCATCCAAATTTTATCATTATTGATTTTTTTTAAATGGGCCTGTCAGGGAGCCTCCAGTGTAGATACTTGTTATTAATAAACTGAACCAAAGAATCCTTACTGGCAGTTAAATCTGAACTTCCATTAGCTGACCACTTGGCCTCATGAGTCAAGCTCCTGATCTAGAAGATGCATTTGAACATGGTACAGTCTGAAAGCTGAGGCACGTATGCATTGGGCTGAGCTATCCAAAGATGTGTGGCCTCTCCCTTTGCTTCCTCTCCTCCCTTCTCTCTAGGGCAAGGGACTAAAGCCTTTCATTCACCAAGAATAAGAGGCTAGTGTGGAGCCAGAGACACCTGTGTTTGAATTCCACCTTTGCTGTTTTCTAGCTGTGTGACTTTAGGCAAGTTACTTAACCTCTCTGAACCTCTACATGCTCATCTATAAAATGGCTTTAACAATGCCTACTAGAGTATTGCTTTGGGGATTTAGGGAAATGGGAAACCTTATCACAATGTGCGACACATATAGTAGACTCCTTGGTATGTGTTTGTTTTTTCCTAGGCAGCTATTCTACAGATAGTCTGCCTTTGCAACTCGGAACATTTAGGTTTTAGATTATGCAGTCCCTGAGTTTTGGCCGCTCCTACTTCCCTGCCTCATGAAAATGTGCCCACACAGGAGAGAAGGAGAGAGGAGGAAAATGGAAGAGTGGAGTCAGACAGCCTCCTGAGTGTCTGGCTGCAGCACGGGGACAGCTGTGGGAGGATCAGGGTGCCCAGGCAGCAGGGGGAGTCCGCACAAACCCATCTGACGACACAGAAAACAATGCAATCCTAGAAGGCATGTGGCTTGGCAGATTTTTCTGTGATGATTCTGCAGGACAGAAAACATTGGCTGGAATAGTTCCCTGCCAGCTCAGCGCTGACAGTCCCAAGTCTTCCTCTGCCCAGCAGTCCAGGCACGTTCCTGGAGAAAGTAGCTGGTGTGCCTGCCACAGGCCCTTTCCACAGTCTGTGTCCTCCAGTCATATTATATCAGGTGATCAACAAAATGTGGTCTTCTTCAGAAAACTGGGTATGACTGGTCACCCAGAGGAACCATGGATATTCTGTTGTGTAATTAGCAAGAGCAGCTCCTGAGAGAATGGGTTTGCATAAGAAAATAATTGTTGAGGATGGAATCTGGCCCAGGTGGAAGCATCCTCAGTTGTCTAGCACCCAACTGCAGGGGTCGCTATTCACATCCACTCCCAGCCTGGGGTGTGCACCACAGCCCTGCTGGCAGAGACACCTATTTCAGCGATGAGGATCTTGAGATTCAGAGAGATTAATAACTTGCCCAAGGATGGAGAGCGAACAAGTGCCAGAACTGGCATTTGAATCGGGGTCTCAGCCACCATACTATAATGCTTTGACATTTTGGCATGTAGGGCCTTGCAGCTAAAGTAATCTCACCACTTCTTTAGCAAAAGTAGAACTGCCTCCAACTTCCCTGACAGCCGACTGACCCTCGGAGCACTGTATGCAGGCAGGCTTAATGGGCCTTTTTCAAAAAAACATGCAAAACGCAGAGGCGCTGACTATTTGGGGACATCAGTTGTTGTTTTTTTTAAGGCTCTTCCATGTGGGCTGGAATTAAAATGCAGCAGCAGCTGCTGCATGTAATAAGGCAGCAGTTATGACCCATGATCACCTGTGCCTGGGAGCCACAGAGGGCTGGTGTCTGAGGCAACAGCCGTGGCTCTGAGGTCCAAAGTCGGCATCATGCATTGGTGGTTATGGAGCTGAGATGCTTGCTTGGCAGTCTCAGCCAAAGTGGGCACCCCTGGGGTGGGGGCCTGAGGCAAACCGTTGCCTGTGGAGGGGTTCTCAGGCCATTGTTGGAAACTCCTGGCTTAAGTGGAAGAAGCTCAAACTGTCAGCTATAGTGTGAGAGGGAGAACCGCACTGAAGGAGGGGCTAGGGGAAAACCCATCCCATTGTAGGCGAGCCCATTTTGGGGTTTGGGTGGGAGGGCAGGGTGGAGGAGGATAGGAAAGAAGTTCAATCCTCACCTCAGCATATACTTCGTTCCTTTTTCTCTTCTTTGATGAAATATTCAAATTTACCAGTCTTGTCCAAAAGGTGTTTAATGCAAAAATCTCATGACGTGTTCAATCTCAGAACCCTGTGAGTGCTTGGGCAAATGTTTTATTTGGGAAAACAGGTCTCTACCACTGAGAGCTCTGCAAAGATGGCAGATGTTTAAAAATTTACATAGCACGTTTTTGGTTTTTCCTAGCAAAGTACTCAATTATTTACAGTGTGGTGAAGGCTTCAGTCATTTTCCACTGATGGTGCAACCGCATTCCTAGGCTCCCCTCACCAGCCTAGTAAGAAGTCATCAGAACTGAAGACTCCCTTTATTTTTCTTTCAATCGCAGGCGGGCTAAGCTTTAAGTCCATATTTGGCGAAACCAACGTAGTGTGACTGAAGTAGAAAGACATGATGGGAACTTAAACTAAACCCCTGTGTGTACCATGAGTCACTGAGCTGTACCTGTCGGGCATGCCCAGAATCTAGTCCCATGATTCTCCTCTTCCCAATAAGAACACTCCCTGCCGCTGGGGGTCCTGACTCTGGCCCCCACCTACCCAGCTCGCTGTCCTCTGGGGTTTCTCTCTTGTTCTTTGTGCCTTTCACAGCAAGGTCTGGCACATCCTGGAGAACCTGTGGCTACCAGTTTCCCGAGGGAACACACACCACATGGATCCCTGGCTTCTGACTCTGTGGGTCCCCATCCTGAGTGGACTGGCCATCCTGGGGATACTGACCCCCTAGAATGACAGAGGTCAGAGGGTCTTTGGCTCAGGAAAACTGGGGACACCCCTGATGTTCGGGGAGTAGAAGAAGGCTACAGTTCTTGCTGAGTCGTTAGCCCACAGAACACATTCCTCTTTTATAAATGCAGTGACCCATGACTCTGAGGTTTCCAAGGTATTCTCTTTAATTAACACCCTTCAGTGTTTGCATGTCTGCTCAAGCTCATTTGCCTAGATTTATTCCAAGTGCACAGGCCTCTAAACTGTCTTCCTCAGACAGTTCATGTAGTCAGCACACTCAGCAGAACTTTTCGTTTCCTTCCTTAATTTCTCTTTTTGGAGATCACCCAGAAGTAATGCGCAGATGTACCCATCCCTCCTCACTAAACCCTAAGCGATGTTTTGATTCTACATTATGGAACTGGTTTACCCTGAAGCACAGTGTAGCCGGCTTGGCTGGGCTCTGTCATCCTTCCAATCATGCATCCCACAAGTGGTTTTTGAGTGCCTACTCTGTGCCGGGCACTGTGCCCCAGGGATACAGAAGTAAATAGGACAGATGGCATCCTTGACCTAATGGAACTTACATCTGGTGTCATTCATGGTAACAGCAAACATATCTGGTATATAATGTGCTGGTCACAGGGCTAAGTCCATGACATGGATTATCCCATCATTGAAACCATATAAATACCCTCTACACTGGGGCTTGACAAACAACGGCTCGCAGCCAAGTCCAGCCCACACCTGTTTTTATTTATTTATTTATTTATTTATTTATTTATTTATTTATTTATTTATTTTCACCGGTTTTTACATATGAAGTATTATTGGAACACAGTCACGCTCATGTGTTTATTATCTATGACTGCTTTTCTGCAACCACGGTAGAATTAAATGGTTGCAGTAGAGACCACATGGCCCACAAAGCCTAAAATATTTATCTGACTTTCATAGAAAAAGTTAACGGATCTTGCTTTTACAGAAAATCAGGTTACCAATCTTGATTTTAGAGTTACTGTCCCCATTGCACAGATGAGGACGCTGAGGTTAAGAAATTAGGCTAGTTTGGGGTGGCCGGGTGGCTCAGATGGTTAGAGCGCAAGCTCTGAACAACAGGGTTTCTGGTTCTATTCCCACATGGGCCAGTGGGCTGTGCCCTCCACAACTAGATTGAAGACAACGAGCTGCCACTGAGCTTCCGGAGGGGAGGATGGATGGCTCAGTTGGTTAGAGCACAAGCTCTCAACAACAAGGTTGCCGGTTCAATTCCCGCGTGGGATGGTGGGCTCCGCCCCCTGCAACTAAAGACTGAAAATAGGAACCGGACTTGGAGCTGAGATGCGCCCTCCACAACTAGATTGAAGGACAATGACTTAGAGCAGGTGGGCCCTAGAGAAGCCACTGTCCCCCAATATTCCCCAATAAAAATTAGAAAAAAACAAAATTAGGCCAGTGAGCGGTGGAATTTCAACTTTTCCGCTGGCGGTCTCATTCCACAGCTGGGACATGACATGGTACTTGCCCAACTCTGTTGCCTGACCTGAGTCCTCTCTGAGTCTCTGTTGACATCCCTGTCACATGGGGAAACGCTTGGTTGCAGATCGGACTCCCTGGGAAGCAAGGTCTGAGGTAGATCTGAAAGGAGGAAGTTGCCCTCAGGAACAAACACCTGTGGGGTAAGGAGGGTGCAGGAGTGGGCAGGGGGAGAAGCTGAGCTGTGATGCCGTCTCAGCAGCGCCCTCAGCCGACCCTGCAGGTATCTGGAGCTGGGGTGGCCTTTTCAAGTTGTCCCGAGTTGGGACAGGGAGAATGGATCCCATTGTACCCCACCTGGATCAGTCATTGGTCATAGGTGGCCCCAAGAAGGGAGTGTGACCTTCTGTAAGATGGTGGAGGCTGCCAGCAGAGAGGGGCTCCGCTGAGGGCAGCAGTCCCCGCAGCTGGGGCAGTAATCTGGGCACCCCACATTCTGTGCCCTTCTAACTCAGGTGAGACGATGCTGGCCCACAGCTAGCTCAGAAGAGAAGCAAGTAACCAAACACCTGGCACTTAGGCAGGGCAGGCCCCATGTCCCCTCTCCCATCCTGCTCATTCAAATAATAGGATTTGAGGACCTCCCCTTCCAAGCCTTTGGCATGGGGCCAATTGAAAGAGGTACCCCTTCGGCCCCCCACAACACTCTAAAATCCACCTTTAAAGTACTCTCCATGGAAGGCATTGAGCAGGCTCTCGGGTGGGTGTGATATGTTTGGGCCATGATGTTTGGTGTCGGTAAGTCTCTGCCCCATGAATGCTGGGAATTGTGTGTCTTGCTCCAAAAAGTGATATGGGTGTCAGTGCAAGAAGATGTGCAGGTGACGCTCTCGTTCACAGAGACTGCCTTTATTTATCCCCATCCTCTTCGGTTTTTAGTTTCAGTGGCGATTCTCCCGGGAAGACATGCACAGCAGGCAGATGAGGAAATCCAAAGGTAAACTCAGTGCCAGAGACAAGCGACAAGCAGAAGAAAATGAGAAGAATGTAGAAGAACAGTTTTCTAAAGCTGGAGATGTGGGAAACTGTGTGCTGAGCCGGCAGCTGGAGGTGAGAGCCTCCGAGGAGATGAAGGTCCCCTTCCAGGAGGTCACAGGAGAACAGCTGTGTCCTGACAGCCGGATCTGTGTGGAGGGGGCCGCCATGCAGAACGGTCCTGCTGGCCACTGCAGGGCTCCAGCGGGGGGCTGCGAGGGCCAGTCGGGTCCTGGAGAGGATGCCAGGGAGGGAGGTGCTGAGGAAGCAGCTGCAGAGCCCCTGACAGCAGAAGACAACTGAGTCGCAGGCGGTTGGAGCGGCAGCCCTGTGAGTTGGCCAACCCGAGGCACTGTGCCGACAGCCGGGTCGGGGACTGATTTGCCCTGGTGTCCTGTGTTACCCTTTGGCTTGGTTTGACCTCTCCTCGTGAGCTCTCCCAGGCCCTGCAAGGGCTGGCTGGCTCCCTGACAGTGTTGGTTTCTGCATATCCATTTGAAACGTGTCGTAATGCTCCAGTGTTAGAATGCAAGAGATCAAGTTATTTCTTCTAGACTCGGGGCTGGAGGCCCAGCCCTGGCTCTGTCACTCCTCAGTGGGAGGGTCTGGACCATCCAGTGCCTGTGTCCACCCCCCAGGGCCTCCAGGGAGCATCCGGGTCAAGTCCATGGGCCTCCCTGACTCTAAACCAAGGCTGTGTGTTGTTCATTCCCACACCCTGCCGGGGCACTGTCCGTCCCTTGCTGTTTTCTGCAGCTACCTGGTAATTGTAACAGTCCCTGGAGCCCTGTCAGCTGCTCTTCTCTCCCGAAACCCCCCAGACCCTGATGCTTTGGCAAAGAAAATCACATTAGAGGAAGGGAGGTGCCCCACCTTCTGGCTTTTCTCAAAGTATTCCCATAGATACTGGAAATCTGGAAATGAAGAGGTAATTCTGTTTGTGCACCTGCTCTTGCAGAACGTCCAAGAAAGTATTCTGTGTTAGTATTAATGCCAAAAAAAAGTTTTGACGGTTTTGTACTAAGCACACCACGTGAACACATGTTCTTTCTGTCATTTCAGGGCAACCCGACTGGTTGGGTGTCCTCGTTATGTGCTATTTTTAATCAGTGTATCATTGGCCAAGTTGTTTCCCATGTATGCTACCACGTGTTTATATCGTCCAGAAAGTATTGTTAAGGCTTTAAGTAGATGCAACTGGCAAACCTTGGAGAGAGGATGCCGAGTGTCTTGACCAAAACAACCACCTGTCTCTTCTTTCTTGTTTAGTTACTTAAAGCAATAAATCATCTATGAGTTAGTGCATTGTGAGTATTGAGTATTTACTGTGTCACAGTGAAAAGCCCTAGCTGATGTCCAAAGGACTCGACCTCACATCCCTCATTTACTTTTCATAAGTTTCTAACTCCTGGCAGCATGATGATTTTGGAGAGGATGAGCTCCTGTGGGAAACAGCAGCGCCAGCTGAACACACTGTGCTTTTTTGTGATTTGTAGAAAGAAGATAGAAAGGGGGATTCAGGTACCACCATGTAAAGGTGATAGAGACAAACCTTTTGAAAACAAAAAGCCCCACGCCAGTTTCTAAGCATGTTTCCGAGCTTTTAAGTAAATTATCTAATGAGGCAAGTGATTCCCATTTGCAAGTTTGCTAAAATAAGACGCATGTGTAAAATATTTACTGAACCTTGTACAGCCACATTGTACAGTCATTTTCCTCTCGATTTTTGAGCAGACTTACCCCACCCAACCCCGAGAGCTTACCTGGAAAGGTTGAAGGCTCTGTTCAAAGAGAACTATTTTTAAATAACATTTTCCACAATTATACTCGTTAGGAATATCAATACAGCATTATGATTTAATAAAAATATTACCAGTTAGCCCATATCTTAGAGGATCATGGCTTTTTAAAAAAATAGGCTAGTGAGCAGCAGGCTGGGACAAAAACAATGCCCAGCTTTCACATCTTTGAAAAGCATACGATCCCAGGCTGCATCCTCCAAGTAGATGGCCTTATGCCACTCAGCATTGGGTACATTTTTCAATAATTAAATGACATTTATGTTGGCTGAATTTGTTGTGGAAAAAAATTAAAGGTGATTGTAGCTAATCTGAATTCTTCAGGAAGTTGGGCCCTAAGGCCAGGCTAACAAATAATTCCTGAAGGTTTTGTTTTTTCCTCCACTTCTCCACACCCCTGCTGATACCTGGCAAAATATCAATCTCCCACAGGCAGTTCTCAAATTGGCTGCACCTTAGAATCACTGGGGGAGCTTTCAAAACCCCTGATAACCTGGGTCCCACACCAGACACTGGGAGTGGCCTGGGCATCAGGATTTGTAAACACCACCACCACCACCATGACCACCACCACCACCATGACCACCACCGTGACCACCACCACCATGACCACCACCACCACCACCACCACCACCACCACCCCACATACACACAGGGATTTTTAAGGTGCAGCCAACGGTGAGACCCACTGACCACAGGGTTGCTGTGAATCAAATCACAGCTTACTCCTTGTGAAATACAATGCTTTTTATAAAAGCTAAATAACCAAATCCCTAAAATCCAGTCCAGCATCCTATGTGCATTGCAAGGGCACTGCAAATTCCTGAAGGAAATTTCACTTTCCTGTGATTGCTGATCATTGTGGGGGCTGTCAGGGCTGTCAGGGCCATCGTTGGCACTGACAAGGCCCCAGTGACCAGTATAAGCTGCGAAGACTTGTAGTATTTGGCACGAGGAGGCTTGTGCATGTGGCAGGTAGTCTTTGTGGTTGCCACTGTCACAGCAGGTCTTGAAGGTACAGGGAGTTCTGGGGGGGTGATCAGGTGACTGAAGGGGGGACCTAAGTGGCTGGAATAGGCCCTGCTGCCACCACCAGGCGGCAGGATGGGGCATTCCAGGGAGTCTGAGGCACCGAGGTACCAGGAGGCCAGGGCAAGCCTATGGAGGGAGCAGATGGACTGACTGCCATGGAGGGTTCTGGTAGTTCTTTGGCCCAGTCGTTTGCCTGTGGAAGGAGGTTTTGGGCCGGGGTAGGTGGGGGGAGTCTCCCCTAAGAACAAAAGAGATGTCCCTATGAAACTGGGACTGAATGCTAAGTCGTTCACTAGGAATTGTTTTCATGACCCACTCTTCACCTCCGGAGGTTCAGGAGAGGGTAATGGGCGGAGGTTAGCATCATTCCCAGGGCAGCTGTGGGAGGCGGAGGCCGAATTCTTACCAGAGCTGCTTAGAGAAAAGCAGGCAGGTGTATTGCTCTCCAGTGAACGAGGCCACAAGGACAAAGTAGGGAGGTATGGAGAGCCAGCCAACACTTGTGTTAATGTTCTGTGTTGGCTCATGCAGGGGGGAAGCCCAGCCTGGCTTTGGGGTCTGACAGAGCTGGTTAGAGCAGCTCTAACCAGAGCTGGTTAGAACACTGCACAACCTACAGATGCAACCTCCAGTTCATTCCTTCACACCTGCAAGCACCCATCTCCTCATTGTGAAAAGGGGTTAATGACACCCACCTCGTTGGATTGTTGTGAGGATTACTAAGGGGTGGTTACGTACTTGGTCTGGGGGAAGCGCTCTGTGGGTAGCAGTTCATCATAATACCGATAGGTAATAAATGGGGCAGAGACTGTCAGCACTCACCCAATACCCATGGGCTCCTGTACTGCCCAACCACTCTTGCGGTTTGGGCTCTGTGACTGGGTTCTGGCTCAGAGGACATGAGCAGATGTGATTAAGCCAACTCGGGGCCTGAACATTAAAATACCCTATGCAACCCCAGCCCTCTCCTCATCTCCAACATCCTTGGCGTAGTTTGAAATGGACTGTGGCACGAGGTATAAGTAAATCTTCGCTGTGCAAAGCCACTGGGATATGGAAGTTTATCTGTTACTGAAGCATAGCGTATCCCATCCTAATAGAAATACTGTAATGTTTATAAAATCTTTGTGAGTGGTTTATAAGTAACAATCTTTCCCTGAATGTTTTTACATCTCCAAATTGAGCATACGTCACTAGAATTATACATGATGGGACCAGCTTCAAGGGGGAAAAAAACCATTAGGAGACATTCTAATTCATTTCTGATGAAGTACATTTTATCAGTACTCTACACATATTAATTACGGCCTTTTCTAAACCACAAAACATCTTTCAAGAATAGCTCTCAGATGTAGCAATGCTTATTAGTAGGAAGATGTTGACCCAAAATTCATCAGTCATGGAACACATTGTGGCCGCGCCCATGCCCAGTGCAGGGTGTGCTGGCCCTGGTGGACTAACTGCAGGGAGCAGCCAGTCCCAGCTCTGTCCTGCTGGGGCTCCCGGCCCTGCACAGGCCAAGCGCAGCAAAAGGGACTAACAATGAAGTCCTGAAAGGGCTGGTGAGAGGGGGGTGGGGAAAGGAGGACTGGGGTGTAGACACGCAGCCCGGAGGCAGCTCAGTGCTGACTCCTCAGCCGTTTCAGGGAGTCCTGTCTCCCTCAGCCCTCCCGGAAGTGCTGGGAGCTGACTGCGTGAGCAGTACAGGGTGTGCCCCTGGCCATCCGCACTCTGCCCGCTCTGTGACCCGCCAGAACGACTGATGCAGCTTCCCAGGAGAGTCTGGGTTTCCTGTACCTGGCTCCCAGAGTTTGGAACAGGGAAGCATGTGAACTTTAGATTTAAGTCCAAGACCCAAGCCTTTGGCTGGGATTTCTGAAATGGCTGTCCCCAGAGAAGGAAGCAAAGTGATGTTCACCACAGGTTCCTGTTGATAACGATCATTTCTGTGGCCAGACTAAGAAAACTAACTCTGGTTACAGACAGCTGGCTCTCTGAACCCAGCAGCTACTTGCTTCCCCAGCCCCTGCAAGACAGTGTGGTGTGACACTTCCTTTCCCTCCAGCAGAGGTAGCGGCCCGCTTGGAAGACCTGTGCATTTATGTGGGCATAAGGGATCAGATCACGCACTACACAGACATAGTTTTGAATGCCTACACCACGGTGCTAGGTGCTGGAGAGACAGCAATGAATGAAGACAGATCCAATCCTGACTCCTCCGGAACTTACAACAGACACTGAGTAGTTGCCCCAGTTGGTTATAACTGGGTAAGCGCCGTGGAGAAGAGCAGGATACCGTGAAGGAACAGGGAGACGTAACCTGCTAGGCAAGGCTCTATGGAGAAGCCGGAGTTAGGCTGAGCCCTGAGACAGGAGCACCAGGTGGGGGGCAGCATGCCTAGCGGCTCAGAACGTGCCTAGTGGCTCAGAACGTGCCTAGTGGCTCAGAACGTGCCTAGCGGCTCAGAGCGTGGAGCCTGGAGCCAGACTCCCTGGCTAGAACCTGACTCCGCCACTTACCAGGTGTGGCTTTGGCAAGTTACTTAAGCCCTCTGTGCCTCAGTTGCCTCATCTGTAAAATGGGGATAAGAGTTGTAAGAAATGAATTAATAGATGCAAGATGCTTAGAGAATGGCTGGCACACAGTTAAGTGCCATGAAAGGGTTGGTAATGAGGAGGAGCAAGAATTGAAAGGGAAGCCTCTGAAGAAAGAAGCTTGTCATGTTCCAGTAACTGGAAAAAGTCCAGTAAGGCATTTTTACAGTGTGTGTGTGGCAGGGAAGGGGCAGAGTAGCAGGGATGACGTTAGAGATGAAAGGGGCCAGATGTGGCAGGGCCATGGTAAGGATTCCAGTCCTCACGGGAGGCTGTTGATCAGTTTTAAACAAGGAAATGACCTAATATTTGTATTTGTAAAAGATCTCCGCCGCTAAAAGAGAAAGCTGGTATGTAGGGGGCCCAGAGAGAAAAGAAGAGGCACAAGTTAGGAGGCCAGTGCTTTAGTCCAGGTGAGAGGGCTGGAGGTTTTCACCTTAGTGAAGAGGGAGAGAAGGGGTCACATGTGATAGTAATTTAGGAGTGAAAATTGACTGAATTTTACCACTGACTGGAAAGTGAAGGAGGTATTGAAGTTGCCAGCCATACCAGAAACAAGTGAGTCCTGTCCGTAGCAAAGGCATGTCCTCGGAGCAATAAATACTCCAGTGATATTGCTGTGGCTTGGAACTTTTCTAGAACCAGTCTCATGGATTATGTTTCAGGACTTGAATGACTACTTCAACATTGTTTTATAAAATCACTAAAACGTAAGTCTTCATACCTTCCTTAAGAACCAAAGTACTATGTCTTTAATTTTTGGAGGGAGCTGAGAAATAGAAGCAGCTGGTGCGGAGATGCCATGGGTAAGGCGTGTGGTTGTACAAAAGGAATTGTCTCGGGTCTGAGGGGCAGAGCCTGAGTTCTGCCCCCAAAATGATTTTTAATGGTGATGCTGACAATTACAGCCACGGCTGTCCACTACGGGACCATGTCTTGAAAATGGGCTAAGGGGATTCATTCACTCCAGAGATGGTTTAAAAACACAGATCTCATTTTGGTTGACTTGTTGTGGGGACAGAGTCCCAGAGAGCAGTTTCCAGGCTCTCAGCCTCACGTGGAAAGGTGCTGGCTCACATAGTAGATGGTCATCAGCTGTGACTAGTTGGCCATCAACCGTTACCAGTTAGCCATTAGCCACTGATACAACTGCTGTGCTGCGTTGGGGGGTTGGTTGGCAGAGAAGCAGACAGCGGATTGCAGATCGTGTGGCTCCTGTTTCCTGTATGTTCAACCCAGCCGCCAGCGAGAATATAGTGGTATGAACCCCCTACCCATGGCTCCATGGGTATTTCTTTTTTGGCCTCACCATATCCTGCGTTCTCATGCGGGGAGCGGGACCAGAGACCCCCACATGACACTTGTGAAAAAAGAAAAGGTTTTCACCCTATAACTAATGCAGTAAAACTTATACTAATGTATTTAAATGTGTTGCTCACTAGTCATTAAGTTCAGTATGGCTCTGGATTTTTCTGCTGCCTCTAAATAATATAAAGGCTTAATGTTGATAATATATTTCCCTAATCAGGTTGAATGTCAAAATGCTTCCTGTAATGGACCTCTATGTTTGTGAACTTTCAGTCCTAGATATGTCATATCTAGTTGATTCTTCAATAAAAAGAACAAGAAGGTCATCTTGGAAGGAAGGACAACCAGCAAGCTCACCAGTTTCTGGATCCACAAAATGCCCAATAACAGCCTAAAACTCTTCCTTTTCATGAAGCTAGGGAACTCTCAATTCAGCCCCTGGTTCAGTCCAGCCCATTTCAAACTCCATAGGCAAATGTCTGTTTTCTTATTAATGGTGAATCCACCATTTCTCTTGGGCCCCAACTCCAGAATTTAATCAGCACTGTATCCAAAAGTTCTCTATATGAACCTAACTTTTCCCTCGCTTCAGTCCAAGGCAATTTCTTCTTAGGTCAATGTTTGAGATGCAAACAACAGTCATTGCAACAATTAATCAAATATCTGAAGACAGTTAAGACACTTCATCATCTCATTTGAATAGTCAACCTCAACTCCCCTTGATCTCTAAGGCCCACTTTTCCATCATGACATTGTAGAAGGGGATTTTCAATTGCATAGCCCTACCCACTTGACAGACAAGGAAAGCCGGTTACAAAGAGAGGTGGAGGGAGTCAATGAAGGAAGCGAGTTGTAGAATATAGAACAGGACCGGTTTAGGTATCTCGATGCCTGGCGCTGTGCTCTTCCTTCATGTCGCACAGCCAACCAAACTTTGTCCCATTCTTGGTATCTGTTCTCTAGACTCCTAGTCTCTAAAAGCAGAGAGGCCTAGCTGGATTTTCAAAAATTCTCACTAATTGGAATGTTCTGGCGATGGGGAGTTTTGGTTGAGTCTTTCTAAAAAAAATGGCAGTGAGCCCACCCCATTAGTGGTGGGAGGATTTTGGAACAAGCCCAAGTCTGAGTCTGTAGAGAGGAAAGTTCTCCAAGACCAGAAAGAGACCAAATCCTATAGGTCTGGCTTTGTTGCTCCCCAGCCATGTGAGATAGGGCAAACTATCTAACCACTCTGTTTCCATTCCCTTAATGGGACACCATCATTCACTCCGCCTACTTCACATGATTGTTGTGGAGTAATTTAATGAGACAAAACGAAGTACGTGCCCATTGCCAAGTACTGCTGTAATGTTCAATTGATAATGGAAGCCCGAACCAAAATGTAGAGGACCAATGAATTCAGGTAACCCCATAGTCACTCTTTCCTATGTTTTCCTTTATGACTTTACCTGTGAAAGTGAAGTTATATCACTATGCGTAAGATCTGTTTGTGTTTAAATAACCTGGAGATGAAAACAATGTGGGGGGAGTGCAGAAAATACAGACTATACTAAAAAGCTAGAGTAATTAAAACAATGTGATATCAGAGCTGGAACAAATAAGGAGACCTATAGAACAGAGTAGAGAATCTAGGGGAAAAAAATCTATATGTAGGAAGGAATTTAGTATGTGATAACGGAGGCATTTCAAATCATCAGGGAAAGTGTGGAATACTTGATAAATGGTGTTGGGCAACTGGAAAGCCATATGGAAAAAAACCAGATCCTTGACCCCACCCATCAAACACAAAAATAAGTCCCCAATGGATTAAAGACCTGTAAAAGTATTAGAAGAAAATATATCCATAAAGGCCCAGGAAAAAGACTGATATATTGGATTGTATGTAAATTTCAACTCTGGTATAAGTTAGAACGCACCAAACTCAGTGAAAACAGAATGGGAAAAAATATTTGCAATACATTTAACAGACACAGGATTAGCCTTCATTCTATTTTACAAAGAGTTACAAATCAGTCAGACATCAAAATGGACATAAAATGTGAACAAACACACTATTCTCAAAAGAAAGAGAAATGGCTAAAACACTTTAGGGAAAAAATGCTAGGGAGAAAACAGGAAATTAATTTTTTAAAAAATACTCTTTTTAACCTAACAGACAAGAAAAAGCAGTTTAAGGACTTGGAATCTTTAGTGTTGCTAGAAGGTAGGGAAATGAGTACTTTTATAATCTATTAGAATATAAATCAATTAGGCATTTTATAGAGTAATTTGGCAATACTAGTCAATTTTTGATCCAGAAATGACACTTCTAGAAACTCTACAGGAATATGTGCACAAAAATTATGTGAACAAGTGAGTTCGTTGTAATATTGTTTATAATCACCCCAAACTGGGAACAATCTAAACATCTATCATAAAGATATGGTTAAGTATATTATGATATATATATATATATATATATCCCCATAATTTGGAGTTAAAAGAAACCCACAAGCACACATACCTGTGTATGTGTACAAGGTTAATACACTGTAAAATGTCTAAAAGGATTACTTAGAAAGCTCTTTATACAGGCCATCCTAGGCAAGGGAGTGGGGTGGGGCATCAGAGGACTTGAGCATTTAGTGTACATACATTCATGTTATTTGATTTTTTATAATCATATTTATCAGGTAATTAAAAAAAGAACAAAGGAACAGACAAAATGTTGGATGGCTCAAGCATAGCAAAATGGGACATGGGGATGAGATGGAAAAGGCTAGGTTAGGCTTAGGGCACCTGTAGGGTTTTTAATAACTCAGAACAGACTGACCTAGGCTCTTACCAACTAGGAAAGTCTGGGTTCCTGAGCACAAACCATTTTAAAATGCATGCCTTGATTTGATGGTGGGTGAGTAGGTATCTGTGTCTGTCATCACCACATGAGCTCTGTGTGCACGTATTAGCAAAGAGTAATATTAAAGACGAGACGTCTCACTATTTCTCTAAGATGAGAACAGTATCCTTTGAGTTTCATTTAAAGTAAAATGGAATAACAACTCTCGGGTTAAATTATCAGCATATGATCATCTGTAATACCCAGGAATAAAGGAAATTGCTGTTTTCCATTCAGAAGGGAAAAAAACCTCAGGCAGAGGAACATAGCATTGAGCACTGTTTGACAATCATTGCATGCACGCTCATATTTGTATTTCCACATGTGCGTGCATACACACATGCAGCTATGCATCCCATAATAATTCTCCTGAGCGCTGTCTCCAGAGCGTGGTACCCTTCCACCCTCCACCCACTGGATTCTGTCACTTCAATGACTTGCCCAGACATCTGTCTTCCCCAGCTTTTCTTTCAACCAGTGATAGTTGCAAAGAAAAACATATTTTCCCCAGAGCATTTTTACTTTCAATCTTGTTGAAATGTTCTCAGTACTCAATATATTTCTTTGTAGAAGATAGCTTTTATCACTTTTTAGCCTCATAAAAAAATAGCTCCCCAAAGTATTTAACTTGCTCTTCAAGATAACCTTTGTCTTATACTTTCCTCTCTTCAATTTCTAGCATAGTGACTACACATTGTAGATGTTCAATAAATGACAGTTAACAAATTTATTATCCGCTAGAAAAAGTCGTCACCTCCCCAACTGCAGTCCCAATGAATCTCTTTCATAGTTTTTCATACAATCAAGCTGCTATTTCTCTCACCTTAAAAACATACAAACAAACAAAAAAACTAGTTAATACTGTACTAATCTAACTATACTGTTAATTTCTTAGTTTTCATAAATACACCATGCTTATATAAGATGTTGACCTTCAGGGAAGCTGGGTAAAGGGTGTATGGGAACCCTGTACTCTCTTTGCAATTCTTCTATAAATCTAAAATATTTCAAAATAATTTTAAAAACAAAATTTTTAAATGAGTACAAAGAAATGGAGTTCCCTTAACCCCATTTCCCTTTCCAGCTACCATCCCATCTTTCTCCATTCCATTATAAATTACTTGAAATGATTACTTATATTCACTCATTACAATTTATTTCCTCCCAGTTGTTCTTAAACCCACTCCAATGTTTTCACTCTTTATATCCATTTTGTCAAGATCACCAATGACCTTCCAGTTGCTCAATCAATGGCTGCTCATCAGAACTCATCTCTCCTGTCCTATCAGCCACATGACATCCCTCGAGACACTGTCTTGTGGCTTCCTGGCACCACACTCATCTCCTGTTCCTCCTTCCTGTTTAGCAGAGCATGTTTTTGTGATTCTACGAGCCCCAAACCTCACCAACGCCCAGGATTTAGTGTGGACCACCAACACAGCAGTGGCAACCTGAAACAAGTGGAACATAGAAAAACTGACTGTAGTGGATGAAAACAATCAATATATAAAAAGCCGTAAGTTCATAATAATACTTAAAAAAAATCTCACTGGTCATCTCAAGGTTGCCAGGGCACCTGCTCAGAACAGGCTACCTAATAAATAAAGGGAAAGAAACAAGCACTGTCTTTCCTGTTCAGACGCATTTCATGGCAAAGTCAATGAGGGAAAGTTCTTTATAGAAGAACCACAGGCAATAAATGCAGGAAAAATGATAGAAATGGACAATTAATCCTTAATGAATAGTAGGTATATGCTATGATCAACAGCTACTAAGATAATTAGGTGAAAGGTTGATAGAGGACTTTATTGGATGGATCAGGCTGACAAAGGCTGAACCCATTGGTCAATCTTAATAACACTAAGAGTGAGACAATCAGACATTACGTACCTCCTCATGTGTGAAATAGGAAGTAAACACCACCCCTTATAATGTAGTCTTTCAAAAAAAAAAACACTTGAATCTGAATCTAAATAAGCTCTAGATCTAATCACCAGTTTACATGAAATACAGGTAAAGGATCATGTTAAATGACACTTTTGAGGATACAGTAAGCCAATTCAAAAATCTGATAATTTAACCCAAGAGCTGTAATTTCATTTTATTTTAAATGAAACTCAAAGATGTTTTCTGTTCTCAGAGAAATAGTGAGATGGGACATTATATAGGACAACTGGCCCAATTTCAACAAATGAATAAGGGGGGTAAAAAGTGTCTGTGTGGTGGGGGGAGGGTGCCTCAGTTTAAAAGAAACTTGAAAGACACATCAACTGATGCAATGTGCAGACTTCAAAACAATGGGGGAAACTACACAGATTGGTCTTAGATATTAAGGAATTGCTGTTACTTGTGTTGAGTATGATTATGGCCCTGGATGTATCTGTGAGGAGATACATACTGAAGAATTTACAGGTGACAGGATATAATTTCTAGGATTTGCTTCAAAATACACCAGGCGACAACACAACAAAGACAAAAATAGCAGAATGGTGATAATCACTGATGTTGGATAATGGATGCACAGGAGTTCATTTTACTGTCTTCTTTGGTATCTCTGAAAACTTTCCTAAGATTTCTTTCTTTTTTTTTTTTTCTTAAGTAGACGCTACTAACTAAAACCGGGGTCTCAGGGGACATCCTTCTCTCAGAGCATGACGTCCACCTGCAGACATCCTGTTGGTTGAAAGTAAGTGCTGTCCCCCATAGAAAGCTCCTTTGATGGTGGACTCTTTGGAAAAGACCAGGTATTTGACCCATTTTGTGGTGAGCGCTGGTATTCATACTGACACTTACAATTTGGGAAAGATTCATACATCAGCTTAACCTATCTCTTGAGTAGATTGTGGAAGGGTCTAATGTCACAAGAAGAAACATCATTTCATAAACCCACAGACTCAGAAGAATCCTTAAGAATTCCTTTAATATACCTCATCAGCTCTGGGCAGGCCCTTTCACCCACATAAGAAATGTTTATCAAGTACCTGTTATGTGCCAAATACAGTGCTGAACAAGACAGGGCCCTACCCACATGAAGGTTATAGGTTAGTGAACTAACCTCTTGCAATCCTTTCTGAACAGGACAAGGAATAGCAAATTAGTAACACACACAACTGTAGTGTTCTGCAAGCATTTTATTTCTGTTATCTCATTTCATCCTCTGAGGATGAAATTAACAACGCTACAAGGTTGGGAGTGTTACCTGTATATGCAGGGGCCAGCGTGCACACACGTGTGTGTAATCACAAACTGAGGCATAAAACAGTTAAGTGACTTGCTCAAGGTCATTTCCTTAATAAGTGGCATAGCTGGGATTTGAACCCAGGCAGCCTGGTTCAAGAGCTCTCTCCAGCCTCCATTCTCAATCCCAAGGCACCCTGACTGGAGTTAGCTCAGTGTGAGTACCAAAGAGATCCTGACGGGCCTGGCAAGCAAGGGCAACAGGACGTTCTTGGCCAGCAGACCAGAAATACTCGTCAGCACTCAGCACCAGAAATGAGAGCTGGAAGGAACCAGAATCCAGGCAAAGGTCACGACCTGGCCCATCTCAGCAGTTTACAGAAGGTGAGTGAGTCACTGGGAGGGTGGCTGCAGAGCGGGCATCTCCAGGACAGGAGGCCCTTGCTCTGTAACCGCAGGACCACGGGCCGTGGTGTTGGTTGGATGGAGGCAGTGGGCAGCACCCCTCACAGGCTACCCTGAAGACGCTCGTCCTGCATCTCCAGTACCAACACAGAAAGGCCTGCGGTGGCCACTTTCTCCATCCCTTTGCGGTTCCTCCGGCCAGCTGCCTTTGCCTGTCATCAGAAGAGCCCTTTGCTCTCTCACATACCTAAGCTCATCGTGCTGTGCTCCTATGCTCTTGGTACTCGGTCCTAAAGCCCAGCCCTCAGCCTGGACACTTTGGGGCCACCTGGGGAGTCTTATAGCAGCCAGGGCTTCTCACATTCCCCTCATCTCTGAAATACAGATGATCACTGCCTTGGATGGACTTGGATACTCCCATCAGGTCAATGGCCCCTCTTTCCTCCTGCTGAATTCATATTTGGGATCAAAATAGTTGACAAGTGATCTCTGCTTAAAACTTGACAAAATTCAAAACAGAGTAGAGGCTGGAATGGTGATGCCAGCCAGGTCCGTAAATCAAAGCCATGTATAGGCCCTGAAGTCCCTGTGAGGCCTGCAGCCAGAGACAGGAGAGGGGCAAACTGTCTTCTCTCCAGAACAGCGTCTTCTCTATTGGAGCTCCTGGGTCTCCAGCACTGATCTGCCCTCTTCCCAGACTTCCTGTGTCCTCAGTGTCCTCTAAGCATGGAAGCCTTAGGCCGGAGACTGTCACAGTATGAACGGCCTGGCCTTACCAGGGCAGCCTTGGGCTGAAGCTCCACCTCTCTCTCTCCCCACCCTGGGGAATGCCTCCCCACCCAGGCTTAGCAAGGAGTTCAACTGTCTTGCTTTCTCTCAGTCATTCGACAAGTATGTGTTGAGCTGCTGCTGCTGCCAGGAACGACCCTGGTGAAGGAATGAAATAAAAGGCAGAGCGATGATTTGGAAACAGCTCTATACCACCCCTAATCAACCTTAAGCACATTTCCACAGCCAGTGAGCACGGCGGCGGAAGGCAGATTCAATGTGAAAGACGGCAGCCACCAGTGCCTTTGTCCCCACCAAGAAGCCACCTCCTACATGTAGTGTAATGGCACGCAGCCAAGAAAGAACGCACAAAGGGTTTCATTTGAGAAGGAACTAACAATTAGTCAGGATACATACTGAGGATATTCATTAACACTAAGCAAATATGCTGGTCATTCAATTCCCTAAAGCAGTTTTCCTAACAATTTTCTCTTTCCAAACCCGACTCTGATGGTCTGAAGAAGCAAGGCTGCAGGCCAGGGTGCGGTCAACTAAGACAATTAAGTAGAAAGAATTTCCAAAGTAACATCACTAAGAATGTGTTTAAATTATAAGTTTATTGAACATAAGATAGTAGGCTGCTGTCAAATAATTTAAAGACAGCCTGCATTTCACACACAAAACCACCTTTTCATATGATTAAATGTAAGTTTATACCTTTTTTTATTCCCTCAGGGGAAAGAAAATCTATACTGACCAATTCAAGTACATCATGAGATAATCAGCTATTAATAAAAGAAAGTCAATATAGTAAAAAATAGTTTTAATCAATGGAGTCTTTGCAAAAAGTTTATCATTTAAGTCTGTCAGCTGGTTTTTCTGTTATTCTCCAGTAGGTCACTTAGTTCACAGCCTTAAAAAATAAGGCTGAGTAGAGGTAAATTCACCCAGCCACAAGTCATATAGCATAATACCTGTGGCTGTCCTAAGTGGCTCTCAGAGCCTTCTCTCTTCGACCTTTGCCTGCTCACTACCACCACTTCTCAAAGCAAATGTGTTCTTTGGGAACATGGCTGTTTTCCAGTTGCTTGGAGAAAAAATCTGTCATTGGAGGTGGGCCACAGATATAGAACAAAGTCTCTTTTGAAATATGATCTCTTATCTCCTGCTCCATTATTCTTCCTTCTATCAAGAAACAGAATAAACACCAAATTAGAGCAGACGTGTTTGTATTGAAATGAGGAAGGACTACCTACAACTCAGCAACAGTGTTTTTGTTTCAGTGACTCAAGGTTAGTGACTCTCGTCTTGAGTCATCCACGCGATGGCTCCTGTTGGCATCCAGGCCAGACCCCAGCGAGGGCATCTCCAGGATTCCTAAACTTATGGCAAGTAAAGTAGGAAATGAATCACAATGCCTTCTGCAGACAGGGCCAGAGAGTTTACTGATCTTTGGTAGAGATTCAAAACAGCCTTCAGCAAAGTCAAGAAACTGTTTTGTGAAAAACCCTACCAGGCAGGGGAAACTACAAGTAATTTAAACCACCATTAATGGCAAATGGCATTGATTCAGTCAAAGCTGGAATATAAATTCTTTATATGCATATTGCAGTGATGATACAAAGGTCCCCTAAAAAAATGTGGAAAATAAATTTTTAATTTGGGTCATAGGAAACCTGCACGTAGTAAATAAATCCAACTAAATCTCTTTTCCACCATGAATCACCTCTCAATTGCCCAGGTAGTGACATTCCCAGCCTGCAAGTCCCAAAAATAAAGCATCTACATTCAACCAACTGGTATGTCTACCACGTAACTCCATAGAGATAGTCGAAGTATTTTGGGGGGACTTACCTGTGATGTATGGCTTGAGTGCTGCACTGATTTGTGTAGTCTGTTTTGTAACATGCAAACTGCATGCAATCTTCTCAGGAAATTCATTTACTAAATCGAGGATATTTTTCTGGAATGTCAAACATATTTGGTCACACTACAATTTTAAAAAATCAAAACAGATGTGTACAACCACTGACGTCGAACCTCGCCTCCCATTCTGCACACGTCGGCCACTCTTGCTCTCTACTTAGGCAGACATTGTTTGCAGCCAAGCCGGCTGGAGCATTCGGAGTACACAGGGCTCTTTGGCTTTAATTGAAATGTGAACATGCTAACAAGCATATTACTAAGTTTCCAGGAGTTTTTTCCTTTTTCCTTTTTCTTAAGCCTTAGCAATTAAGCAGCAGTTTCACTGACCACAGTTGTGTCTTTTAACTGTTTCTGTTCTTTTGTTCATCCTTGCAGCTGCAAAGCAATCCAGAATGAAAGCTTAGTTTCAACAGATGCAACTGATGGGGGTTTCATTTACCCAGCTGGGTCCAAACTAAGTACGTCTCACCTACTCCTGTTAACACTTGAGCCCACTTGTAAGTTGCTTGACTCTTGACCGAGTCTCATGGCCATGGTGACTTTTCTGTTCATCCACTTCCAGACTGAGGCCCACAAGCCCTGCCCTATCCGATCATGTCACTGGGAGCCTCCTCAATACTAGCTATTTTGACTGTCCTGGTTAAGTTGTGTTAATTCTCATTCGAACATGGCTAAGCCTTGTCGGGCCTTTTGTTTGAACTGTTACAGAGAAGACAGAACTGAGAGAGGAAAGTTCTGTGGACAATTAATATCATGACACAAGTCTGCCCACAGCAACCTACGAAACACACATATCTATACCTTAAACAGGAGTTCGCTGGTATTTTTTGCACTGTAGAATAGTTTTATTGTTCCTGTATCATATCCACTTCCTTTGTTTGCCCGTTCTCTGAGGAGATCTGCCGAGTGCCGCAGGATGGAAAGCAGAGGGTTAATTCCGACTCCTCCTGCAATCAACACGAGGTTTCTAGAGGCATCTGCAGGCTGAGGGTCAAAGAAGAACTCTCCACCCACTCTCACAGCCACTTCAGAGTCAAGTGTACACTAAGGCAGGAAAGAAAAGAACCTTTATTCTTTTGTAGCACAGGTCTTAAACCAAATGTTCTTCTTAACTAAAACTGACTGCATCTACCTACTGCATTTGTATCAGTATTTAGGACCATGTTTGCAGCTTGCTTTCAAGTTTCCCAGGGCCCTGTGAATTGATCCCACTCATCCATTATATAGGTTATTTGCTACTCTGCTCTTCTGTGCTCCATACTGCGCAGCTGCTCCACTACTGAGGAGACTCACTTGAGTAATTTTATCATTTGTTAACTTCTTAGATAAGGAACTGAGTTGTGGAGAGGCACTGGGCTCAGGAGACAGCTCTGAAGTATGAGTTTCCATTTCGGAGTGGCGCTCCTGTTCTGATCAAAGCTATGGAGCTAGGAGAGGCAAGACAGGGTAAGTGTCACTAGCTGTGGCTGCCCTGGACTTATCAGGGCTGAGAAATGTGGGTACCAGGGGTTTCCTCCTGGTTGCCAGCAGGGCATAGCCAGAGCTGCTCCACAGACTGAGAGAAGTACTGCAGCACCGTTCAGTACTTTTCATGTCTCCCTGCAGCAAGAATAGGAAGCCTGAGGCTTCACACGAGGGAGTACCATATACAGTAGGGCTGAGTACCACATACACTAGGAGGTGAGTACCACATACACTAGGAGGTGAGTACCACACACACTGGGGAGTGAGTCCCACATACACTGGGAGGTGAGTCCCACATACACTGGGGGGTGAGTACCATATACACTGGGAGGTGAGTACCACACACACTGGGGGGTGAGTACCATATACACTGGGAGGTGAGTACCACACACACTGGGGGGTGAGTACCGCATACACTGGGAGGTGAGTACCGCATACACTGACCATATACACTGGGAGGTGAGTACCGCATACACTGGGGGGTGAGTACCATATACACTGGGAGGTGAGTACCGCACACACTGGGGGGTGAGTACCGCACACACTGGGAGGTGAGTACCACATACACTAGGGGGTGAGTACCATATACACTGGTGGGTGAGTCCCACATACACTGGGAGGTGAGTACCACACACACTGGGGGGGTGAGTACCACACACACTGGGGGGTGAGTACCACACACACTGGGAGGTGAGTACCACACACACTGGGGGGTGAGTACCACACACACTGGGAGGTGAGTACTGCACACACTGCGGGGTGAGTACCACACACACTGGGAGGTGAGTACCACATACACTAGGGGGTGAGTATCGCATACACTGCGGGGTGAGTACCATATACACTGGTGGGTGAGTCCCACATACACTGGGAGGTGAGTACCACACACACTGGGAGGTGAGTACCACATACACTGGGGGGTGAGTACCGCATACACTGCGGGGTGAGTACCACATACAGCCATTATGGGGGTATTTACAGCACAGCAATCAGCAAATGCTGCAAATCAGGGCAGTGTTTACTCAGAGAGTTGGTTTAACAGCACATCATTATCTGCAATGCACAGAGTTCTCAATGACCCATAGGACATACACGTAGGTGAGAACTGGTTTTTAATGATCTGAGACTAGATTCTAACTCATTTTACAAAAAAAATTCAAAAGTGTTTTTTGCATGGATCTAATGTAGTCTGAATTTTCCAGAATGTAACCACCGTGTAGTTTGTACTTGGTTGTGCTCAGAACTTTACCAAGCATGTTCACTGTTCTGGAAAACCATGTCCTCACTGGGAACATGTGCATGTGAGCCTTGTGTCACCACACAACAGCTTTCACCACCTGCATCTGTGCACAGTGTGTCATGGCAACGCTACCCTGAGGAACAGCCATCTGACTACTTCATTCTACCTTCTCATGTAGATATGTCCACGCATTTATAAGAAATACATAGACTTTGTGAATCATTTTCCTTTATCCTTTTATTTCTCTTTTGTAGTACACTTAAAGAATCACGTTACCTCTAAAAATTTATGTGTTGATTACATTAACTTTGAATTTCATTTCAAGATAGTTCTAGAGAAAGGCCACTGGATCTAACAAGGTTGAGAATACCTAGTTTGGAGAAAAATGTACTGATCTAGGAGTCAGAAGACTGAATTTTAATCACATCCTCTATGATATCCAACAAGTCCCTTCATTTCTCTGAGCCTCTGCTGCCATATCTGGAAAATGGGTCTCAGCAGCTGTCCAGCTCACCCCACAGGGCTGTGGTGGGCATCACTTGACACACTGAGGGGGAAAACTCCCTTTTGGCATCCAGCTCCACAGAATAGGGTATTTTGGTCAGTGCAGCTGTCCGGTAGAAAAAGTGCTGGGGGTGCCTGCCTCCTTCTTCTCTGTCACTAAAAAACAGAATCTGGAAATCAAGAAATTTATATTAAGAGCATAGGCCTGTTTCATTACACATTCCTGACATAAATCAACTAAATGAACTCATTCCTAAGACGTATGAACGTACCATATGCTCTTTGAAGACTGAACCTTTAGCATTCACACCCTGGCACCTTGCATGGCAGATAGGCAGTCAGTCCTTTTAGACATGAATTTAATTTGAGGCTCTATAACTTAAAGAAGAGTTAATCTTAGAGAAAAATCTAAGAAAAAAAATTATTTGAATTCACAAAACAGGTCTTTTTTGGTAAAGAACTGTTAAATGAATGGAAATCCTTTCTCTGAGGGGGAAAATACATCTGAACTTAACTATTCTAAATATGTAGGAGATTTTTACATGAAATACTAAGTGGGTTTTCATTTTTGACAAAAGAAATTAGCATCAAGGGAGCATTCTGTTAGTAATAACTAAAATCTAAGAATCACTACACTGGCTACCGAAGTGCTTTAAAATGCTCCCTCCTTTCAAGTCTTGAAAATAGAATTTATGATACGAGAGGCTCTGCCTAACGATGACAATGGATTTAATCTCTTTATGCCCTGCCTCCCCCTCTCTTGCTTGCCTGTACACTTCTCTCTTTAGCGCTAAGAATCTAACAGTAAGAGACAAAGAACTGAAAAAGAAATAATTTTCTCCAATGGTCTTCTTCGGCATGCTTAGTAATGACAACAAAAATGCCTTTAGGTTATTGTTTTTAAAAACCACAGTGTTTTCAACCTTAAGGTTGGCAAGAAAACATGCCCCAGGGAAAGATAATACTCAAGAAGCCTGTCGTCTCCTTAATGACAAAATAATCTTCAGTAGATCTATCTTCTAATTTGCAGCATCTGGAAAGAATCAAAAGCCATCTTTGTCTTTTGTTGATCAATAAAAACTGCCAGGGTAGCACGAATGATAAAACTCAAAGTACTGTACAGTACAATATGGAAGTGAGTAAAAGGATATTACCTTCAATCACATAGCAATGTATCTAATTTGGGTATAGATTTTCTACTTCTGAAATACACTACTTCTCCACAGCAACTGGAGCAGGCACACAACAGCTGTCTAGAACCCTTTACCCTGCCAGGAGCTTGAGCCAAAGCAGATGAAATAAAGGAAGACATTATGGCATTTTATCCCGTGTCCCAACAGAGCAGCCTGCTGCCACCCAGACACTCATGTGCCTCTATTGTCCACTCTAATAGCTTAATAAGACAAATCCTCGGGAGGAATACAGCCACCTGAGAATGGTTCCAAGAAAAATCTGACTTCATAAAGGCTGTTTGCAACTCCCACTGGGCAGAGTGGAGCAGGCACTACAATTAGGATGTGCATTCAAGCGATGCCACTTGGAGATTTTCTACAGCCTCCAAGAATAAGTTCCTTCATTGAAATGCCAATGAGGCATGAAACCGAGCAGGGAGCTATGGACCAGGACCAGGTCAGGTCACGTGGGAGACTGACAACGGGAGGGGGCGCATAGCACTAGGAGACGGAATGGCTAAGCTCCTTTTAACAGTGAGTGCAGGCCACCTTGCTTGTCCCATACCCGCGGCATATTTTAGAGACTCAGGATGTAGCCTCGAGACAGTAATGGGTGGAAAATCCAAAGAGAATCTAAAAAGGAATGATGCAGCTAAGGCCACACCAAAGGAAGAACTCAGAAGGTTGGAGGATAAAAATGTGACAGGATACATTTACAATGGAAATGCTAAGGCAAGCAGCCAGGGGTTATTCTGAACAGACACAACTTGATATGTAAACCATAAGAACATATATTTTTTATGCCCCCATAGATTTAAAAATCCTTTATTTTTTCCATTATATTCCAGGAAAACTTTTGTTGGTGTACAGGTCCATGAATTTTACACATACATACGTCTGTGTAACTACCACCAGAATCAAGATATAAAACAGTTCCCTCACCCCAGAAAAGCCCCTTGTGCTATCCCTTTAGGCTCACACCCTTCCCCAACCCTAACCCTGTCAACCACAGATCTGTTTTCCATCACTGTATCTTTGTCTTCCAGAATGTGACATAAAAGGGATTATACAGTACATAGCCTTTGAGACTGGCTTCTTCCACTCAACATAATGCCTGAGATTCACCCAAGTTGCTGTGTGCCATCAATAAATAATAGTTCATCTGTGTTTACTGCTGAGTAACAATACACTATATGACTATACCACAGTTTGTTTATCCATTCACTTCTCGAGGGGCATCTGGGGTGTTTCACTTTTTGATAACTGTAAATGGAATTGCTGTAAACATTCATGCACAGGTTTTAATACGAAAAGAGCTTTCATTTCTCTAGCATAAATACCCAGGAGTGGAATTGCTGGGTCTCATGGTAAGTGTATATTTAATTTTATAGGAAATTGCCAAAATGTTTTACAGACTGGCTTGAGCACCTTGCATTCCTGTTGGCAACATAAGCATTATATTAACAGAGTTCCAGTGGCTCCACAATCTTGTTAGCACTTGGTAGTGTCAATATTTTTAATTTTAGTCATTCTAACAGGTCTGTATATATCCCATTATATATAGTTTTACTCCACATTTTCCTAACAGTTAATGATAAAAGATGTTAAACATCTTTTCATTGCTTATTTGCCATCCTTACATGCTTTTTAGTGACGTATCTATTCAATTCTCTGGCCATTTTAAAATTATATTTGTTTTCTTTTTTGCTGATTTTTGGGAGTTCTTTATATATTCTGGATACAGTCCTTTGTTGGCTCTCTAATTTGCAAATACTTTCTCCTAGTCTGTAGCTTGTTTTCTTAAATTCTGTTAATAGTGTCTTTTGCAGAAAAAATTTTTTAAATTTTGATTATGCATCTTGCTTTTGGTGTCGTGTCTAAGAACTCTTTGCCCACCCTCAAGTTCAGAATATTTCTTATGTTTTCTTCTCAAACTTTTATAGTTTCATGTTTTATACTTAGATCTACAACCTATTTTGAGTTAATCTTGAATATAAAGTATGAGACATAGGTCAAGGTTTTTTGTTTTATGGGTTTATTTTTTTTTTTGCATATGGATAGACAATTGTTCCAATACTATTTGTTGAAAAGGTTAGCCTTTCTCCATTGAATTTCTTAAGCACCTTTGTCAAATATCAAATAGCCATATGTGTGTCAGTCTATTTCTGAACTCTTTTCCGTTCCATTGATCTGTGTGTCGATCCCTTCACCAATACCACGCTGTTTTGATTATTGTCATTTTATTTTAATCTTAAATTTGAGAAATGTGATTCCTCCCACTTTAGCCTTACTTTTCAAAAGTGTTTTACCTATTCAAGTTCCTTTGCCATTCCACATAAATTTTAAAATCAGTGTATCTATCTACAGTGTTTTTACTGATACATTCCTTTTCGGTAAAGGGGATAAGAAAATGCCTGGGATGGGATAGGCGCACGCTAGAAGTGAAAGGGATGGCAGTAAAACAAAACTGACAAAGGTCAAAAACTAAGTAGACAAATAACTGATGTGCTCTCAGCTCATTCTTTGTTATCAGAGTTCTAGTAGGGAATGAGCAGGCAGCTTATTATGTAGGACTGTGTTTGAGTCCCCGGAGGAGGCATGAGTTATTAGCAGCAAATGTGGATTCCCTCTCAGAATCCCATGTGCAGAGATCTCTAGAGACTGAAATGGAGAGGCAAGGACACCTCAGATTTAGTAGTGCTCAGCTCTGGGCTTGAGCAGTATGTAATCAGAGACCGTTTCCCATCCAAATAATGATAGAATGGTAGTTTAATTCCCTTCATTAGGATGGTTAGGACAAAATAATCTGATTTTGTAGATTTACCATTTACAAGACATACAAAGAACCAATTTTCAAAAACTTACATATAAATAAAATGTTTTACTCCTAAAGCAGTATTCAACTGAATACTGCTTGGTGACCCAGACGATATTTCCAGATTCCAAAGTATCTTTGAGTCATCCTTAATGCACCAAAAAGATTCTGCTTCTTTGACCTTTTGGAGTCTGAATTCTGGATGTAAGGGAGCTCTCTGTGAGCATTTACCCTTTTCACTCAAGCCTAGGTTTCTTAGATAGATTAAGAGAGCTAACAGAAATTTTGTGGGCGGCAGAGATGCCCTAATCTGCAAGTTTAAATAGAGGTTTGCTCACCTGATTGTGAATCCAGAGAGCAGGAGGGTGGTTCGTATATTTCACTGCCAATTCTATCATTCTCTCTTGTTCTAGCAGTCTGGGGCTAGAGCATATTGAGAACCCACCAACCACAGAGACTCCTGGGATAAAGAAATCGACCCTAAAAGGAAGGCAAATAAATTATTACTGTTGAAACAATTTTAAAAGTAGGCAACAAGGCAAACAAAACCGACAAACTTTTAACTAGACTGATTTCAAAAAAAAAGAGAAAACAGAAAATTACTAAAATCAGGAATGAAAGACGGGACATCATCACCAACCTTACAAAAATAAAAGATTGTAAAGGAATTCTATGAACGACTGTTTGACAAAAAATTAGATAACTTAAATGAAATGGACACATTCCCAGAAAGAAAAAAACTACCCAATGGACTCAAGGAGAAACAAAAAATCTGAACAGACCTGTAACAAGCAAATAGATTGAATTAGTAATTTTACAACTTCCCACAAAGAAAAGGACAGCAGGTTCAGGTGGCATCACTCTTGAATTCTACCAAACATTTAAAGAAGAATTAATATTAACTTTTCACAATTTTATCTTCTAAAAAAAAACAGAAAACAACACTTCGAAACTCATTCTATGAGGCCAGTATTACTATTACCCTGATTCCAAAACCAAAGAATGATATCACAAGGAAAGAAACTATAGATCAATATCCCTTGTGAATACAGATGCAAAAATCCCAAGAATACAACGCCAGTTTAATACCTGAAAATCACTCAATGAAATACACCACTTAATAAAATAAAGGACAAAACCACATAATCATCTCAACAGATGCAGAAAAGGCACTTGATAAAATCCAACACCCTTACATAATAAAAATATTCAACAAGCTAGGAATAAATGGGAACTTCCTAGACTTGATAAAGAAATCTACAGAATCATATTTAATGATGAAAGGCTGAAAGTTCCTCCTCTGGGAATAGAAATAAGACAAGGATGTCCACTCCCACCACTTCTGCTCAGCATTATTCTAGAGATTCTAACCAAGGCAATTAAACAAGAAAATGAAATAAAAGGCATCCAGATTGGAGAGAAAGAAGTTACAGATGACATGACATTGTATACAGAAAATCCTAAGGAATCTACTATAAAGACACTAGAACTAATTAACAAGTAAAATAAGGCTGCAGGATACAAGAGCAATAACAAAAATCTATTGTATTTCTATACACTAGCAATCTAAATGTGAAATTAAGAAAAATAATCCTATTTGTAATACCATAAAAAGAATAACATAACTGAGAATCAATTTAACAAAAGAAGCATAATACTTGCACAATGAAAACCACAAAACATTGTTGAAAAAAAATCAAAGACCTAAATAAATGGAAAGACATCTCATGATCATGGATTGAAAGACTTCATATTGTTAAAATAGCAATACTCGCAAAATTGATCTCCAAATTCAATGCAATACTTATCAAAACCCAGCTGGTTTCTTTGCAGAAATTGTCAAGTTGATCATAAAATTAATATGGAAATTCAAGGGACCCGGAATCATCAAAACAATCCTGAAAAAGAAGAAATCTGGAGAACGTACACTTTCTGGTTTCAAAATTTACTATAAAGCTACAGTAATGAAGACATTGTGATACTTGCATAAGAACAGGCATATAGATCAATGAAAAAGAACTGAGAGCCCAAAAATAAATACTTAAATTTATGGTCAGTTGATTTCCAACAAGGGTACCAACACAATTCAATGGCAAAAGATTAGTCTTTTCAATAAATGGTGCTAGGACAACTGAATATCCACATGTAAAAAGAATGAAATTTGACCCTTACCTCACACCATATACAAAAATTAACTCAAAATGGATCAAAGATGTAAATGTAAATGCTAAAATTATAAACTCTTAGAAAACTTACACAGGACTAACTCTTCATGGCAAGGGTTACTTAGATACCAAAACACAAAGGTCAAAGAAAAAATACAGAAACTAGACTGCATCAATGAAAAACACTGTGCTACAAATGATATCATCAGGAAAGTTAAAAGACAACCAACTGGCGGAATGGGAGTAAATATTTGCAAAACATATATCTGATAAGGGACTTGCATGCAGAATATATAAAAAACTCTTACAACTCAGTAATGAAAAGACAAATTTAAAAAACGGGAAAAGGATTTGTATAACTATTTCTCCAAAGAAGATACATAAATGGCCAATAAACACATGAAAAGATGTTCAACATCATAAGTTATTAGGGAAATGGAAATCAAAATCAAAATGAGCTATCATTTCACAAGCACTGGGATGGGTGGCTAATCAAAAACACAATGACAAGTGTTCATAAGCATCCGGAGAAATTGGAACCCTTATACATTGCAGCAGGACGGTAAAATGGAGCAGCCATTCTGGAACACTTTGGTAGTGCCTGAAAATGTTAAACAGAGTTACCATATGACCAACAACTCTACTCCTAAGTATATACCCAAGAGAAAGGAAAATATATGTCCATTCAAAAATATATACACGAATTTTCATAGTAGTATTATTGATAATAGCCTAAAAGTGAAAACCATCTAAATGTTCATCAACTGATAAATGGATAAACAAAATGTGTGTATCCATACAATGAAGTACTGCTACGTGCTACAACATAGATGAACACTGAAATTATGTTAAGTGAAAGAAGCCAGTCACAGAAAAGACCATATATTGTATAATTCTATTGATAAGAAATGTCCAGAATAGGCAAATCCATAAATACAGAAAGAGAACAGTGGTTGTCTAAGGGGGTGAGGATGAGGAATAAATAATAATTAGTATAGGGTTTCTTCTTGGGACGAGAGAATGTTCTAAAGTTGATTGTGCTCATGATTGTACAATTCTGTGACTACTAAAAACCACTTTAAGTGGATGGATTTTATGCGTTACCTGGATGAATTTTATAATATGTAAAGTATATCTCAATAAAACAGTTTCAAGAGGTGAATAAAAAGGCAACAAAAACTCTTTCACTGGCATTTGACAAACTAAATAGGCCGATATGGCCTTCTAAGTTCCAAAAGTCTTATTTTTCTTGCTTTTCTTCTAACCACACTCCTGTAGTCTAGAATTCTTTCAAGTTTCAAGCCTTCAATAGTTCTGTACCACAGAAACCCTTTTGTTGGGGATTCTAGGAAGTGCAACAAACGTAGTCACATACCAAGGAAAGAAAAATTTATTAGAATCCGGGACCACAAAAAAATCCTCATCTCCATGTCTAGGAAAATCAAACATCCAATCGACATGTTTCTCTGCCATCAAAGAGCAAAAGTATCATTTTCCCACAGTTGTTTTCATACTTGCAGGCTTACATGAAAATATTCTCTACTGATTTCATCTATGACCTCAAAAGATGCTTTCTTTCTATCTATGACCTTAAATATCTGTTTACTTTTTATAGTCTTATAAAAACCAGTTCTGGACTGGAAATGCTCCAGAAAAGTTCCCTAGCCTACTTTCACCTATATTCATGTGACTGTTTCCCACGAATACCTTAATTTCCCTTTCATTTCAGACAAGATACAAATTTTAAAAGACTATAGTTAACATTTATTAACATAGTTCCTATATGCTTTCAGTGAGGAGGTATAACAGCATCTCCACAGCTTACATGGTAAAAAAATAATAGTCAACGAACTACTCTTGTTGCTTCATCTCCTGCACTACAGCGCCCTCTGCTGCTTGATGTTGATGAAGACCATTCTCAGGTGAGCAAAACGGAATCCTATAGAAAATCTGGAAAGGTACCTTTGGGAAAAAGGAGTCCCCTCATTAAATGCGACAGAAGAATTCAAATGACATAGAAACCGCATGTGAATGGATTTAAGAAAATATGCACAATACATGTTTGATAAAACATGTGTCCAAGGAAGAATTATTTTACACACACACACACACACACACCACTTTAAAAATGACCTTTGTGGGATGAGCAGTCTTGGAGCCAAAAATTAAGGCACCTACTGCAGCCCCAGATGCATGAGTATATGCAGAACTGAGAAAAAGCCTAATTCTGGAGTGAGGCACACATAGCCATGTCTAACTGGGACACACCAGGCAGCGCTGTCCTGCCCACAGACGCAGCCCCAGTGCCCAGCACAAAGCAGGCACGAAAACCGTGGCCAAAGAGCGATGCTTTATAATGAGATCCCAAAGTTCTTCAGTCCTCAACTGTAGTAGTCGGAGCCCCTCACACATCCCCTGTGCAAACACTACAGGTGGCACCTGCCTACAATGTCCAGGCACTGTGGTTCATGTTAGAAGTAAAGATGCAAGTTATGTCTTGGTTCCTGCCCTCAATAAACTCACCCGAATGGGAGGGAAATTAACAAATAAATACAATTAAATGGGCTATGTCAAAATCTGCTTGGCAGAGAGAAAAAAAAATGCTCGTCATTTGAGATCTGTCTGGAAGTATCTGTACTTAGCAGAGATTTCTTGGTTCCAACATATGTGATCCTGATTTTATCGGAAAATATTAAAGCCACTGTTTTATTTAAAAAACAACAACTGCTTGTGGGGAGTCAGTTGGGGGTGAGGAGGAGAGCTGAGGAAGAAGTCGTCAATTCTACCAGAGGTAGAGGAATTGAGCAAGATTTCACAGGAGTCGTAAAAGACACGTAGCGCTCACGAGACGAGCAATGGAGGACAGTCTGGACAACGACACCGACAACTGCAGCACTTCTGTGTGTGGTCACATGAGTCAGGCTGCCGGACACGGCTGTGTAGGGTGTATACTGTCTATAACAGCGGAGATGCTGGAGGGTGGGGTAGTCTTTTTTCTCTAATTCTGCTCCTCTAATGGGTTTCCTCTTGGTGTTCTCCTTCTTCTAGTACAGCCCTGTCACTTTCAAGCATAAAAACATACGTTATTTTGTCTGAAGCCAGACATACACCTTTCTCTTTCCAGAACCGCGCTGCGCTTGCTTCCCCTCGGGTGGTGTCCTGTGCGCAGACCCCGTGGAGTCAGACAGAGCTGCCCACGGCACGAGAGGCATCCGGTCACTGGAGACGCATGTACACCCACACCTACTGGGCCTGCTGCTCTTCCAACCCAGCGTCACTGCAGGAGAACGGGCCCAGGAACTAAGAATTGGAATCTGTCCCCTGGGCCTCACCAACACAAATGATCTAAATGACTGAGTGGAACATTGGCTATAACAAGAAACAAACTAATAAAGTTAAATATTAGGCATTGCACTAAGTGCTACCATATCCCAAGATACAGGAATATTACTATTCCTTCTTTAAATACCTGGAAACCGAAGCCCAGAGAAAGATAGAAACTGCCCATGACACAGAGCTAGCACGCAGAAAAGCGGACATGTGAGCTGGGCAGTCCCCAGAGCACTAGGCGTGTGACACTGTGGGACAGCCTCCCCGGGGGGTGGACCCAGCCCACTGCACTGAGCACCAGAGAAGGGACTGTGGCAGCCCCGAGCACACACACACCACACGAGGACTGTTGGTGGCACATGCCAGCCCTGAGCGGGCCAATCTTTCCACCCTCAGGAAAGAGGAATTCTGAAGAAGTGAAGGGCAAGACTCACCAAGGAGGTAGGTACTGAGGGATGGACCCACTGGCGAGGGAAGCCCTAAAGGTTTGGCCCTGCTCACGTAAGAAGGGGTTCAGAGGCCGTTTCTCCTTTTGGCTTTTCTCTCTGCATTCGATGACTTGAGTTCTTGGGACTGGGTTCCTAGCACAGAAACCAGTCCGCCCTCTCTGGGAGGGCCCAGGAAGGACACAGTGCCCAGGACGAGCCCTGGAGACCAATCTCGGGTCTACGCTGAGGTGTCCACTTGGGATCTGTGCCCAAAACCCCAGAGCTCTGAGGCGGGTCTGGAATCACCCCCTCAGTTTGGCATGTATCAGAGCAGCCCACCGGTCAGGAATCCAGTGATAGGGGATCACCGTGGCCCAGTCTCCCGCCCCAAAGCTAAGCTCAACAGCAATCCTCTCCTTTATCGCTAAGTAGCGATAAATCTGAGAATCCTACTGACACAAACGGCATGGCAGCCACATCCACACTCCCTAACCCTTGTCCTCGACTCCCAAGTGCCACATGGAGGTTACTACCGAGCTGAGGAGCTAAGAGCCTAGACTGCAAGCCATGCAGCCACAGCGCTGAAGGAGCAGACACCCCACCCTAAGCAGATGGCCATTCTGTACCACGGAGTCAAATGTGCAGAGGGAGTCGGTACCTACCGCCGTGCAGGAAGTCCACGCTAAGGGACTGATCTTCTAAAAAGGGAGGCCCCAGCGCCAGGAATGGCTGCTGAGGAGGAGTCCTCACTTACCTGCCAGATGACCACCCCCACATCTGCGCTGTGAGGCAGGTGTCTGTCAAGCACATACTAACACCGGTCCTGGCCTCAGTGACCTGACTAAGTTCGCTCACTGATATGGGCTACATGCCACCAACCTTGATAGTATTACCTTGAGGATCACAATGGGACCGACCCTATTTCTGGATGTATCACTACAGAATGATGACATTTTTCTCATCGGTGACTACAGATCTGCAAGTGTTAATACACCTGCAGGCACACGGTGACAGCAGCATTAGAAACCAATGCACAGGCCTTTTCTCATCAAAAGACTGGGGACTGGTGTCAGAGTCTGGGCCCAATTCAGAGCTGACGGCACAAAGCAACGCTGTGCACATGACACAAACACTTCCACAGAAGGGAAATATGGAAAGACAGATCATTACAATGAAAGTTTCCACTTTTCAATGTAATAACTGCTAAACTATTTCTGAAGGGTAGAAACGTTGCCCACCCCCCGCCAAAACAGCCCAAATGCATTTAATATGTATCACTGAACATGTGCAAAGATTGCAGTAAATTGCTTCACAAACGCAAATTATTGCAATCAGCATCTTGTTTTCTAGTTCTAAATTCAAAGGCAAACTATTAACACAAGACTGCTAACTCTTGCTATTATCACACTTGCTATTATCACACATCCTCCTTCTAACAAAACCACATTTCCAGATGGACTGCCAAAATTAGTCAAGTGACTCCTAAAAAATGCTACCAGGATTGACATGCCAGAAATTCATTTAGAAATGAATGCTTTATTTAAATAAAGGAAACATACACCCAAACACACCTTTCCTAAAGAAATACAAGTTATTTACAATTCACCTTGAATTGCAGCTCAGTGAGGCCACTCACAGGAACTGGCGGGGAGGGGGGACAGCGGGGCTGTTTCCCTGTCAGGATACTGACTGGTCCCCAGAGCTGAATGGGGCAGACTCCTCAGTGTGGTGTGGACTGGGACTGACGGGAGGCGGGGGAGAGAGGGGGAGAGAGGGGCGCGGGGGCGGCTCCTGACAATAAAGTCAGCACTAATAATAAACCCCACCCAGACATGGGATGAATGATGCAGGAATTCAGTCGAGAGGGTGGCCAGCTCTGGGACATAACTGGCTATTCTTCTCAGACTGCTCTTTACTCTGTACTTGACCTAAAGACTAATTTTTAAAAACGAATCAATCCCCAGCAACACCTATTCTAGCAGAGTAGATTATTGCAGGGCACTCTATTAGCAACCGTCCCTGCAGAGCAGAATTATCAGAGTTGTTGGAACCATAGACCAGAACTAGCTGCTTTGTTTCAATCTGAAAACTCAAGCCAGCAATTTTCACATATGACTTAGAGGGCCATGGGTGCAAAATCAAGGTAAGCTCCGAGGCTAGGAAAAAAATCATATTCTCCATGCCAAAAAAAGGCTCACCCCGAATGGAGATGGTCTAGAATACTCATTCCTCAGGAGAAATTGCTGGCAACGGAAGTCCTTTCCAGAAGGAAAAAATGAGCCCTCTGATAGCACCTTCTTAAACACACACAACACAGGAAACAGAAAAGCCACTTACCACTGGCCAGCTTTAAAAGAAAAATCTTTATCAGCAACGAGCAGGCGGAGCCTCTTCACGGAGGGGGACTCATTGGCAGCTCCACACACCTTTGCTGCAGACACGACCTTGAGTCAAAAGAGGAACTGTGGCTAAGGTTAGTGTGTACACAACACAAGGAACAAACGGCGGCTTTCTGGTAGCTCAGGGTTTCTGAAGATGTGGTTTTTGAAAATTGCAAAACAAGATAAAGCACACTTTGCTTTAAAATTCTGCCTACCACCAGGTGAACAAATTTTAATTATCTTGTTTGTGAGAGACTTGTTAAATACTGATTGAATTTTATTCTGCATACAAAAACCATCTCTGAAGGGGACTATTTAACAAGCATTTATTTGTAGAGTGTGTAGCATGTGCCCCGTACCAGGCTGAGTACTCTGGTGGGAAGAGTTCAGGGAACTAGAGCCTGCCTGGCTTCTAAATTCTGTCTGTACTATGGACGCACACGGAGACCCACTGTGAGCTACGAGCCTGCATTTGTTCTGAACCTGCAAGAAGTCCATGACAAGAAATTTCAGAAATTAAAAGTAAGCACTTAGAAACCTTATTTTCACAAATGCAGAGTAAATTATATATCTGTTGACTCTAAAAATAGAAAACAAATTGGGTTTGTACTTCTTATGTCTTTGTTGTTTTAACTTATTTTTTCTAATCCATTTTTATTATATTTTACAAAATATAAACAGTCCACAACCTTAAAGCAACAGCCCTTCACCACCAGTAGTTTGAGAAGCACTATTCTAAATGACGTATCTGGTTTCTAGAAAATCCTAAAGAGGTCTGAGTTTGGCACTCTTCGGTTAAGTGCCATCCATGCCTCGGCAACCCTCAAACTCAAAATGCCTCTACCTCATTCTTTGTTTCTTCCGCCTTTGGGTTTCTCTTCCTCCCTAAACCTGGGACATCTTCACAGCAGGTGAAAAAAAGACAGTATGAGTCTTTCTTCAACATCCTATTGCTGTTCAATGCCACTTCCAGCAGCAAATCACATCAGTAGCAAGAAACCAAAATATAGTCACTCTCCTCGGATGGTGTTACTATCACGGCTCCACCAAAGGGTGCCTGAGAAATCTGTTCAAGGTCAAGGAACCCCCTACCCTAATGCTGGCTCACTCAGCGCCTTGTCTCCAATAGGACTAGGTCCAATCGTTCTATCAGAGGGAGACACTGCTTAATAATCCACAGAAAAATTCTCAACGTGGATGACAGTCTCCCTCACCACTTCAAAATATCTCTTCAAATTTTCTACCTTTCTCTTGCTCCTGTAAAATCCCTTGCCTCTCTTTCTCTGTAATTTGCCAGTCTTCTCTAGCTCCTCTCCCTGAGAGAGGTGGGGTGATTTTCCCTACTGACCGTCCCCCTGCACTTGTGATCCTAGTCCTGCCTGCCCTCCCGGAAACCGTTTCATGGCTCCTATCAGCCCTTTCCTTTAGGTTCAGTTTTTCCCTCTAGACCTTCTGTTTCATCATGATATCCAATGCCATTTGCTCATCCTAAACTTTCAGCAAAATAAAAAGGAAAGCAGCATAGTATGGCTGTTAACAGCATGGGCTCTACAGCTAGATTGCCTATTTAACCCTGGCTCCACCACTTACTTACCAGCGGAGTGACTCCGGGCACGTTACTAGCCCCCACTTAGCTTTAAATGTGAATAACAAGGCCCATACCTCACAGAGTTGTTGGGAAAGGATTAAATGAGATAATAGAAGCAAAGAACATAAAACACCGCTGGCCTATAGTAAGTGCACACTCATTAACCGTCAGTTATAATGTATGTTGTTGCATTCATTATAGTAAGTTTATAATAATATTTACTTGTTATTACATTATGTATTACATTTCATTCATTTATAATTGCGTATGCCATCACACGAGTGCTGCCAGGCAGAACATGGCAGACTGCGCACTGCACACCCCCGGGGGGCTTCTCCTGCATGACAGTAAGAACCTGTAAAGTCTGGTGGCCTCGTACCACATCCTAGCAATTATTTTGCCAGAACAAATTTAAAAGCTGTACCTGCCTCTCCTGATACTTCCTTTTCCAACAGAATCTTCCCTTTTTCCTTGGTGTTCTCCGTAACCATAGGCAACCTGGCTTCTGCTTTCCTACAACTTCTCCTTCCAAGGTTGCTGGGGTGGCTTCCTGAACAAATTCAATGGCAAGTCTCAGTTCTCACCCTCCCTGGTCTCTCTGAATTCTTTTCCATCCTAAAGCATTTTCCTTGCCTGGAAGAGCTGACATCGAACTCTTCAGGTCCCCTCCTGCCCCTCTGAGCCTGGGCCTTCTCCTTTACCATTTCTCCTCCCACTTCCTCAATGGGAGCTTTTTCTAAACTGTCTCACTCCTACTCCCTCTCTCGGCTGAGGCGTCGAGCATTCCCGAAGCTACTAAACCCCAGAGTAACAACAGCCAATGTCTGAGGAGCATTTATCTCGGGTGTATACCAAATGCTGGGTTAAATGTTTCATGTGCGTTAATTCATTCAGCTAATATGAATAAAGAGACAGTGTTATTATCCTCCATCCTGCAGATGAGGAAATAGAAAGGTTCAGTAACTCGCTCGAGGTGACTCAGGAATGGCTGAGTCAGGACTCAAACCCAGGCCTACTTGGCCCTGAGCCACCAGAGAGTCTTGTCCCTCCCTTATGTGCATGACTAGAACCACCATATTCTTTCACAAACATTGCTTGAGCCTGGTGCCAGGCACTGGAGAGGCAGAGACGGAGAAAGCAACTCCTGCCCTCAGAGAGCCCCATAAAATCAGCTGCTTTCCATCACCAGGATTTCAATTCCAGACCCATCTTGGACTCAATAAAGTCAAATGCATTTTCAGTTGGCCGCGCACGCGCACACACACGCAGTCTTTGTCTCTTCCAGGCATCATGTCCCTAACACGGCCAAGTTCCATGAATTCAGCTCGTCTTTTCCTCCCCTGTGCACCCACCACCCTCCCGAGCCAAGAATTTCTTTTCACTCGAACTGCTGCCTTTTCCTCCTTGTCTCTCAAAGCAGCCAACATTAGATAAATACTCCTAATGTTCCAACCTTACTGAGTTACTCCCAAAAACCTTCAGGGGCTCTCTAAAACTCAACTACAAACAAACAAACAACAAAAAAACAACAACAACAAACAAAACCCAAAATGCTAAAAGGCCTTTGTAACTCATACCAACTTAAACTCCTCCTGGATCCCTGGGCTAGTGGTTTCCCAGCCAGACTGAACAACTTGCTGGTCCTCAAAGGCACCTGACACTTGCCTACCTCCCCCAACCCTGCCAAGGTCCCTCGGCATGCCACACTCTCTCAGTCCTGCCAGCAACCTCTCACCCACCCTTCCAGGCCCTGCTCAAATCCTACCCCCCACCCCATGCCAAGGTCTTCCCTCTTCTTTCCACCCTCTCAACTCTTCCCATAAAATGTTTCTGCCTTTGTCATACTTAGCACATAGGAATGTAATTATAAACACTCATGCACATGTCCTTTTCATCACACAGACCACACAGGCCTCCTGAGATCAAGTACTGGGTAGAATTCACACCTCTACCAACTCCCTAGATCAAGCACAGGGCCCAACACACTGTCAGATTCAGTAAATATTTGCAGAATAAATGAAGACTCTGACTTGAAGTCACTTAAAATTGGTTTCTAGAATGAAGGTTAGTAAAAGTTCAGGAGCTTTTTGTTGTTAAAAAAGTTGGTTTGGGATGGGTGGGAGAGGGCAGGGAAGGCAGGGAGCTCGTCAGCAGAACCGGAATCTTCTGTTTATCACACATTCCATTTTAAATATCTTATTACAAAGACAAGTAATAAGTATCATCAGAGGACTCTCCCTTACATTAATACTCTCTCTTATTTTTCTTTAGGTTCACAAAAAAAGAAATGTTTATTTTATAAACATTCATTATTTTCCTTCAATATGATAATCTGTAAAAACACAGCCAAGAGCTAGATTATTTCATTTACAACAGCTTAACTGGCATCTGTCAGACTCATGAACAAAACTAGATGCATATAAGCTTTAAATGCATCCCCAAGAGTCACCTGGTGGCAGAAAATCCACCATGCCTAATCCCTGGGGGGGAGGGGGAAAGGAGCACACAACTGCAGCTGAAACATGGGAGCATGCTTCAAAATCAAATGCCCGTCTGTGCGAAATGGAATCACCAAACATTGGCCACTGTCTAAATATAAAAGTCAGTGAAGAAGGGAAAGAAGTTACATGTTCTATTGAAAAAGTCTTATTTTCATTTAGATAGTCTCCATGACCAAAAGTGTTCCCAGACGCTTTATGTCTATTGGTATTAACATGAACGGCAATATCCCTGTTGCTATTCATCCTAATAATCTGGAAAAAACTGCTGGAACTGGTGACGCAAAATCCCTTGAACATACTTTTAAAGACATGCCTCCCTTTTAACACTTTATTTAATTAATACAAAGGCTGCACACTATATAAAGATCCCCAGCAATGTGGACTAAAAACATTAGCAAAATCTTTTTGAAGGCTGCATCTTTATTTTATTCGGAAGCTAGTCTCACGTGACTAAGATTTGTACTCGTGGCCCTTGCTGTGTGCCATTCTTTCTTTTATTGAATAAGTAAAACATGATGGAGAGAGACTTTATGATTTCACATTTGTACTTGTTCTCATACTTAATGGATCAAAAGATTTCACAACTGAAACCTCAACTAGCCATGTCCTAAGTTAAAACACATGGCAGGAAATGAAGTTTTCCATAAAATAACATTTAGACCCTTCTACTGTTCAATAAAATAACAATACATTTGCCAACTTTTACCAGCTCACATTTTCAATGCTTTGACGAAGTCAGCATCTAAAAGGAAATTCCATCATACTGATTTAAAAAGCTGGTTTTATGTAGGATATCTTGATGTTACTGCTGCTGTAAAAGTCTCTGTACAGGAAATAGGTCTTTCTTTGGGAAATCTGACTGGCTTCCTCTGTTCATTCCCATTCATTCATTTGAGGGCTTAAAAATGTAGACAAAGCCAAGGTTAGAGATGACCTGAAACAACAGAGAGCACAGAGAATTTCGGAGTTGAAGGAAAATTCATTCATCATCAAAAAGAGATGTCATTTAATACCTAAGGACACCAAGGCCCAGAGACATTATTTAAATTGCAGCAGAGTACCAATCTGATGAGTAGGAACCTGATTCAAAGAAACTGGTTTTTATTGAAGTGATTTACTGACAAGGAAAAGACCACAACATTCTGTCAACTCTACCACTTAAGTGGCTTATGCTCGTCAACACTACCATGTTCCCCCGAAAAAAAGACCTAACCGGAAAACAAGCCCTAGCATGATTTTTCAGGATGACATCCCCTGAACATAAGCACTAATGCGTCTTTTGGAGCAAGAATTAATATAAGACCCGTTCTTATTTTCGGGGAAACACGGTACATCCTGGCAAATGAACTCTCCTTGCTCCTAGCAAAGGCTAACCGGTCCACCTGGGCTGGTCTCTCTGCCTTCTCAAGCCTTCATGCGAGCAAGTATCCCCTCTCATGCTTCACCCCTTTCTCCCGCTCTGCACAACAACACATGCGACACTTGGATCTGCCACTTCAAATAACATCAGCAGCAAACACCTGTACATGTGCCATGTACTTTACATACATTAATTCATTCAATCTTCATAAAAACCCTGGAAGGCAAGTATTCACATTATCCGCATTTTACAAATGAGAAAACGTGAGGTCCCAGAGCCAGTCAGTGGCAAAGCAGAGACCGGAATCCAGGCACGTTGCCACTCAGCGTTGCTGCTTCTCAAAATACAAAAAACCAAGCTTCTCCCTTAATCCAGCTATCACCCCATTTCTCTGCTCCCAATCACAAGAAAAATTTTCAAGAGTTATACAGGGACCTGGCTTCATGTTTTTATCTCCCATTCTCTCTCCAAACACAACAGTCAGGCTTTTCCTCTCAGCAACTTACGAAAGCCGGTCATTTGGTCACCCACTACCCATTTCGCTAAATCCAATGATGAACTCGGCAGAATCCAACACAGAGGGCCCCGCCCTCCTTGAAACACCTTTCCTCCTGGCCTCACCACCGCCCTGCTGACTTCCTTCTAGTCTCACTGACCACTCCTTCTCCCTCTCCTCTCCTGGCCCTTCCTCTTCTGTTTGGCCTCTGAATGTTGACACAGCCCAGGGCTGAGGCCTGGGCTCTCCTCCCTTGCTCTCTATGTGGCTTAAACTTTTTATTTCCAGCACTGAACTCCAAACTCATATATCCTACTGCCAATTTGAATTTCCATTTCAAACAACACATCCAACACAGAACTTATCTCCCAAAGTTTCTTCCTTTTTATTATTATGGAAAATTTCAAACATAATATAAAAGTAGTCAAAATAATATAATGAATCTCCACGAACCCATGCCCCAGAGATTCAAGTTGACGTGAGTGGATGAAACTCATGGCTCATTTTGTTTCATCTGCAATCCACTTCCCACCCTACCAGCCCATATTATTCGAAAACTGGGCTCTTTATTTCCCCTCCTTCAAACTTGTTCTTCTCCATGCTAGCAAATATATGCCACCATCACCATCTACCCAGATTATTCAAATCCCAAAGCCAGAAACCTCTTGGTTTCCTCTCCTTCTCTCACTAACTGCATCCATATCCTCAGTCTGGGATTCCCTTTGGCCCCACCTGTCCCAGACCTGCCCACTGCTCTACCTAGCAAACAGATGACCCATGGGAAGTGTAAATCACATGTCATTTCCCTGCTTAAAACCATCCAACGCCCTTAGAATAAAATCCCTCCTTTTCTGAGCCCACAGTTTATACAACCTGGGCCCTGCCTACCTCTCATCCCACCATCTTCCTCTGAACATGCCGAGCTCCTTCCTGCCTCAAAGCCTTGGCTCTTGCCAATCCCTCTGCCAGGACTGCTGTGCACCTGGCTGGCTCTTTTCCTTACTCAAGTCTCAGCTCAAATGTTACACACCCATTGACAACAGCAGCTGTACCCCCAGCCATTGCCTTATTTATTTCCTTCATAGTGTGTATCACATCTGACATTCCCTGGTTTATTGGTACCATAATAAGCTCCACATACAGCAGGGGCTGTACCTGCCTCATGCACGGCAGGGCCCCCTGCACCTAGGACAGGGCTGAGCACACAGCGGGCATTCAACACATGTCCGCTGAATTTCAAATTAAATCCACTGAATTTGATTGGGTCTCCTGGGGGGAGAAATGGAAAAAAGCCTTGCCTCTTAGATCACTTAATTTAGTGAACAAAAGTGCGTCAGTGAAAAGCACTGACACTGTACATTTTAGACACAAACAAGGTAAGTTCTGGGCATAGGGAGGAAGCAGCAGTACAGGCAAGTCTTCTGTTGTTCACAGCTCTTATCAGTATAGAACCACAGAGTGAGTAACTGGCATCATCCCTGCTACTATTTTAAAAAGTGACTCATCCAAGGCAGTAAGGTAATCAGCGACAGAGGTGGGATTCTGTGCAGTGAAACAGGCACTGAGGGCCTATGGCACGTCAGCACTGTGCTAGCGTCTGTGGCGACAGCGTTGGGGAGCTGGGCCTTCCCACGAGGAGTCTCCCTCATGGGCTTCCACTCACAGCAGGCAGCTGTGCACCCTGCGGGCCCAGAGGCCAGCTCCACGGCCGTCAGGCTGCACCTCCCTGGGAGTTTCTCCAAGAAACTACACATTGCACACCTAGCTCTGGGTGGTGGGGCCTGAGGTGCCTCCCCACCACTCTCTGCTCTGTCAGAGCTGACAGTGTCATGAATGCCAAGCACTGCTCGTCCCAGGCTGCATCATCTCTAAAAGGCTCTCTGAGCAACAGGCTCTGATAATCAAAGCACATTAGGTGTCCAACTGTTAGGAAATATTCCCTATTAAAAAGATGCCCCCTTCCCCACCAAGTTGAAGAAGGCCACTCCAGCATACAATCTTCCCAGAATGTATAGGTGACGACTAACAGAACTGGAAGGGTAAACTTGGGACAGAGGCCAGCTCTCTGGCTCAGCAGCCCATGCCACTCCGACGCAGGCCTCAGCAAGCACGAGTCAGGCAGATTATCAGCGCTGGATAATCAGCACCTGGACCAGGACATCCCCGAAGGTCTCTGCTCCCGGATCCCAGCCGTGTGACTTTATTAGCTGACTACTGTGCCAGCAGTAACTGTCCCCCTTCTTACACCCAGTAACACTTAAGGGAAGCTTTGACTTGGAACAGAGATGAGGATATGTGAACTTTATCTCAATTAAACTTTGCCTAAATCAGTGTCATGTTCTGTTATAGTAGAAAGAAAAACCAATTTGATATCAAAGATCTGAGTTCAAGGGCTGTGTACTCCACTTACTTGAACAAGTCCTTTAAACTTAGGCTGACAACATAATTTATCATCCAAAACAGAGCATTTGTGAGAGTGAAAGGCGTGCTACTGCCTTTCCCCCAGGACAAGAGGCATAAGCCAGTACTATCCCAGGCAAATCTGGAAGCAGGGCATCCTGTCTAAATCTCTGAAGTCTGAATTTCCTCATCTGTGAAATGGGAATAAGGATCCCTACACCTCCCTCCCAGGATGGCTGTGAGAATCAAGTAACAGCTTACTGTATAATCGAGTGCTTTTAAACAAAAAGGAAACAATACACATAAGGCATTTGTAGGATAAGGCAGAGACTTCTAAAAGAAGGAAACTAGTACAATTGAAACAGGATTAGGCGTTTTTCAAAATGAATTAGGTGCACAAAATCAGTCCTCTACAATCTGATGTCTGGGACTTTATTTATCATTTTCAATGCTGCAACCCCTAATACCAAGGACCCAGCCTAGTGGCTGGCACACTTCCAAATGACTGCATAAGAATTAGTAACTTAATATATTCTTTCAATACCAAACTCTCCCATCAAATTGATAAATAGAGTATATCCTGCTCAGTGGGCAAGCCCTCTACAGAGGCCAAGCACAGAGTGACTCCTGCAATGAAATCAGTCTTACCCGGAACAAGTGAACAATCGTTGCTGCATTACATTATGTCTTATCTCCTTGACATTTCTAAGGTTACGCAGACTGCTTATTCTTTGATCCTTATGAAAAAAATGTGAACGCAACACAAACAGTCAAATGTCATTCAATTCAGAGTTCAGTTTCCTGCATCAGCATGACCCAAGACATTTATTTATAGATCCAAGTAAGAAGCATTAACATCATAATATGGCCATTCAATAAGTTCTCTATAGGAAACCCAATGTCTAATAAGGAAAGGAAATTTCTGGGTGGATGAATGCACCATTTTCGACCCACTCCAGGAGGGACAGCAGGGTCTTTTGGCCCCAGAATCATAGACCTGTGCTGGAGCTTGCCCCTGGCCCTGGGAGAAGCCACTGCATCTCCTAGATTCTACTTCCTCTAGCAAAATTCAGGTGCCATCCTACCTCTAGGCTACTCAGACTTGAACTGAAGAGCAAATGGTATGTGGGGAGTTTCGTAAAGCAATGTAAATTAAAGGCAAGAGGCAGATGAGACCATGAGGTAGGCCAGTTCTGTTATGGCCCAATCTGAGGTACTGTTCATTTCAGCAAGTCCAAGATCGAACTCCTGCTCTATGGCTAGGAGCTGCCCTCTGAAGGGACTGGGGTGAGCCCCTGATGACCTTATTATACCACTGAAGTAGTGGCCCCAGGCACCATCTAGCTTTATCCAGCTCCTCCCAGCTTCCAGCTCTTTTTCTGTTTGGGAGAGGAGTGGAAATTAGAAACAGAAGAAAAGGAGGAGAGTTGCAATTGGAAAATTCTTCCGCCAAAGTAATATGATGGTTGGAATTAGCCCTGAAATTTTCTGACTTCCAGGTATTAAAATTTTGAAGTTTCAATCACACTATTAGAGTTCACATTAACTTTCTGTGTAGTTTTCTTAAACTTGGCTCAAAAAACCCCCCAAAAAGTCTCAATAATTTTGTCCTGTAAAATTCTGAAATGACTACTCTAATTCGGGGACTGGCAAACTACTACCCACAAGGCAAATCTGGGTGTTTTGGTAAAGAACATTTTACTGGAACCCACCACACTGATTTGTTGATATGTCTATGGCTGTTTTCACACGATAAAGGCAGAGTTTTGTAGTTGGAACTAAGACAGTGTAGCCCATGAAGCCCAAAATACTTAATATCTGGCCCTTTCCAGAGAGTCTGACAAATTCTGCTCTAGTTCTACCTGCCTCAAAATATAACAGAAAAGAGTATAGTCTAAGACTGTGAAACCCCTTTTTCTTCAAAACTGGCAAGGTTTCACTTTTTAAAAAAGAAATTCTAACAAATCTCACATTTACAGAGTCAGCATTTTTGTGTGTTGCACAAACCAAAAGAAAAGTATTTTCAGATTTATCATCTCTGGGAAAGTGCATTTTCCCACACATCCATAAATGTTATGCTGAACTAATTTTACAGACCGCAAAAAACAACATCGACTTAAAGCTGAATCTACAAACACACCACCCTTAGTCCGGAAGAAATTTTCTGAAAATAGAATTAGCTTGAAAAGGGCCCAAACAATACTCTTTTAATTAACAGGATCCTACTATTACTACTAAAAATGAAACTACTGTGACAACAGAATTTCTGACCATGTTTACAGATATGTATAAATCCTTCTTTATATGAGATAGTTTATCTTACAACACTAAGCTAAATATATACAAATATGTGAAGAATCACTCAAAAAGCAAAACAAATACCCAATTTATGTTTTTAAGAGAAAATATGGTTACTGAGAAGTAAAGGGTGAGGCTCCTTATTTCCCAGCCCTTGATACCCCGTCAGGTGGTGGATTAGCTTCTACAGTGTGAATGTGGTAGCAACAAATCTGCACGTGGGAAAGGTGACAAGAGCTCCTCCACCTTCCTTTTTCAGATGTTAGTACTTTTTCCTTTTCCTTGATGAAATAAGAAGTTGTTCTAAAGTAGGGATCAAAACAAGGATTTGGGGACATAGCGTCTAAATTAATTAATTAATTAATTAATAACAAAGAAAAAGAAAAGGTAAACTATTCATAAAATGTAGGCTCTAAACGAAGTTCTATCCCTAAAATATAACCCTACACATCATACCTGTAAGGACAGTTCCCTCAATGGCTGCTATACTTCCTTCATCAAAAATTAATCCATTCACTCCAAGTTTAAAGGGAAAAATTTGAATGTTTAACTGTCATCTTCTCAAATCTGTTGTCACGTGTCCTGTTCAGAAACGTTGTGAACAGAAAAATAACAAACTCCCTGACTGTCCTTCAAAGGTCAAGCTCATCGAATGCGTTCTCTGTAAGCCAGTCATAACTGCGTGCAAACTATCTGGCCTTGGAAAACCTGCCACAGCCCAAAGATACAAACCTCCCGTCGAACGACATTTGCAGTTCTCTCCAAGTGGTCAGTTTTCCTTTTGGATTTCATTACGCTTTAACAGAAAGTAAAATTAGGTTATTCATAAGAAATAATTAGTTTCCCCTATAATATCATAACTATCCACAATACAATGTAACATTATGGATCCTAGAAAACGGTCACTGGAAATTTGCACATCTAACTAAAGTTGAACAATTTACTGATGTCGTGCACATTTCAGCAGTATGTTACGTTATGACTTCAGGAGTGTGATAAGCCTCCCGTGACCCACAGCAGGTCAGGTCCCTTTGAAAATCAACCTCAAATGACACTGAAGGCTGATGACTCACCTGGTTAGAGAAAGGTGGCGCACGGCGCTGCGTGTCGATCTCAGCGAAGCAGCCTGAGTACAGATGGCTCCAACAGGGCCTCGCAACAACCCAGGAATCATGACAGCAGCACAGCCCATGGCGCCTCCTGGGCAAACATAAAACTGAAAGTTAAACTATTTTAAGAAAAAGTAGAGAAATATCACACTACTTTGGGGGCCAATAAAGGGCCCAATATTCAAGCTGGATGTGCTTATGTTCTCAGTCATCTAACAACAAACAAAGCAATGAAGGGCCTAACTTCACCCTAACAAGAGTTCTGCCACTACATAGAGTTGATTCAACGGGTCGCCACAGTATATACATATGTAATTATTGGTGCCATCAAATATCCATGTTCTCTATTAGTTTCCAAAATCTCTGACCAAGTTCACGTGACTAATCTTAAGCTATTACAGAAGAGGAGAGTAGATCTAACTGCCTGATAATTGTATTCTGCCCAAAGAGCACCACATAAGTCTTTAATTAATTTCCTGTTAAAGTGCAAGGGGCAGACAGAGGTTGACAGCAGTGAGAATGAACAAACTGTAGCTACATGCAGTAACACAGATGAGTATGACAAATATCACACTGAAAGAAAAGAAGGCACCCAGACTCAAAAGTTCACATTCTATGGGTCTAGTCAGGTAAAGCAGACAAACAGACAAAACTAATCTATGAAGCTGGAGATCAAGTTAGCAGTTACCGTTGGGGAAGTAGTAGTGACAATGTTGTTTCTTAATCTGAATGCTGACTGCATGGGTATTCTTTTTATAAATCCTCGTCAAATCAGAGGAATTTTAGGGCAGTAAAAATACTCTGTGTGAGACCATAAAGATGGATACATGTCATTATACACTTGTCCAAAATAGAACACACAACACCAAGAGTGAGCCGTAATGTAAACTATGGACTTTGAGTGATTATGATGTAGCAATGTAGGGTCATCAATTGTGACAAACGTACCATTCTGGTGGCGATGTTGATAATCGGGGAGGCTACACATCTGTGGGGCAGGGGGTATATGGGAAATCTATGTATTAATACTTTGTATTAATCTATGTATTAAAAGTGCTCTAAAAAATTTATCTTAATAAAAAAAACAAAAATCAGTAAGTCCTCTTAGGATTTATGTACTTTTCTGTTTGTATGGTATACACTTCAATAAATAGTTTAAAAAAACAAAAACCCACAAAGGTTCCCAACATTTCAAATTCTAAAAACTACTAGCCTATTAGGAAAAGCAGTGATTGGGAGTCAGATGATGTATTTTTCTGGTTCCTACATTCTGTTTTCCTCAGTCAATTTTTAATTTAGATATCTCTTTGCCTAAGATGGCCATTTTCACCATACATGGCCATAACATAACTGTCCTTTCCTATCTTAGTTAGCTTGAGAATAAATTAAGATGTATGTGAACACTTTTTTTCAAAGCTCTTTGGAAGGCACTATATAAATTAATGGTAATAAAGTTGGTGCTAGAAAAATATTCAAGCTAGGTGTGTTTACCCTCCTAATCCATATTCATTAATTCAGCCCTTCATTTGACAAATATTTATTAAGAGCCTATTATGTGGCAGTCACTGGAGATACACACATGAACAAAACAAAGATGTTCTTAGCGAACTTGTATTTTAGAAGGTAGAGACAGAAAATAAATAAATCAGGTGGTAATATGTCGTATGTAATTTATTCAGTGACAACCAAATCATATTAAAAACCCACTGCTTCATAATTAATCTTTAGATAAGGTAAAAGATTTATTTCTTGCCATAGTATGATGTAACACCATTGTAGATAAACATGCTACTTGCTATATTTCTCTCTAGTAGATGAAAAAAGTATAAAGCCTCTTTACCTCACGCAAGACTACTAAATGTAGTTTCTCTCCTTTAAATGCGCTAAACCAAAAATGGCGTGTTATTCATTGAAAGAAAGAAACTTACTTTAGACGTCCATGAGATTTTAGGAGTCACTAAGTATATGGCTGGCTGACTGAGTGACATGCAATATTTTGGTCCTGGTATTATACTGAGACCTTCGGATATACACCAGTTGGAACACAGACAGTGTTTCCATATATTGAAATTCTCACAAAGTTCCTGCAATGGCAGAGACAACATGTAAGAACAATGTTTTGGGAAACTTAGAAAGCACTCCTCTTAGCTGCAAAAGGAAAGGCTCATTATAATCAGCGGGCATCACCTCACAGCGAGTCTACTCTTAATTATACCCTTTCCATCCATTCTCCCTCCTTATGTTTCTACTTTTCTTTTTTCTGATTGGCCCCCCCCACCCCCCGCCTTTTCTGATTGTTTTTCTTACTGCTTCTTTTTCATCTTTCTTGGTTTGTCTTTAACTCTTGCTACTTAGGATATCCACCCATGAAAGACCAGACCAATTGCTGGAATGATACAGTTAGTGTCATTTAAGGCCAAGTTGCCTGATAATATTTAACTGATGTATAGTTTAATATGGAAACATTGTACTGCTTAATGTTCTAGACAACTACTGCAAAAATAAACTGTCCTCACATAAGATACAGCTTTTAGGATTATGCTGTTTGAATGGTCCACCGCTCAACTAAACTAGAAAACAAAGAAATGTTAATTTTAAAAGCTGTTCTCTTCAAAATTCTAAAATCTTATTTTGTAATAGTAACCATGACCAAGAGTGCCACCTACTGGTAAATAAAGGGTAGTTTTATCAAATTGTGTTCAAAGTGACTTCCAAAGCAATAGGTATTTAAAAAACAAAACTACTTATTTTTTTAAATATATCTAATGGTTTCATATATTTAATGTAATATTCAATTAACTATGTAATATTAACATACATTAATTTCTAAAACCATAACAAACAAGAATATTCCATAAATGTTAGTATCCTCATAGGACCTCCCTCACCAAAAAATTCTTAATTAGCTCTATTTCCAAAATAGAGAAAATTATCATAAATTTAGGATTTAAAAGGAACTATACTGGTTTCTGTTCAGTAAGTACACTCAATTTATTTAACAATTAAGGGGATGCCAGGCACTATTTTAGGCCATTGAGACACAGTAAAGAACCAAACACAAGGTCCTTGCCATCATGAAGCTTTTATTATAGTGTGTGTGACAGATAATAGTAAACAGATAATTAATGAGACACTTACAGATTACAATGAGTATGATAAAGAAATTAAGAGTGATGGGGTGGGTGTGGGAGCATCAGGAAAGGTCTCTCTCAACACATCTGGGCTGAGCCCTGAATGATGAGGAAGAGGCAGCTAAGCAGACGTCAAGGGCAGAGCATTGGGGCAGAGGCCCAATCACAGAAACGAGCTTGGTGTATTAGAGGAACCATAGCCAGTGTGATGGGACAACAGTGAGCTAAGTGACATGAGACGAAGTCGAGCAGGCAGACACATGCCAGATCACAGCAGGCCATGGTAAGGGTCTGGACGTGATTCTATGGGAAGCAACTGGAGAATTTGAATAAACCAGGAGAGGGACATGATCGAATTTACATTAAAGGATTGCTCAGGCTGCTATTTGAAGAGCTGATCATAGAGGGGCAAGAGCTCAAGCAAGAAGTCCAGTCAGAAGGCTCCAGTTTAAGGTTAGAGTAGCACAAAGCTACCGAGATGACAGCAGTAGATCAGCATACAATGTATTTTGGAATTAGAGCCCTAGGACTTGATAGATAGAATGAGGTATGAGAGAGCAGTGAGAGAAAGAAAACCCAGGAATGCCTCAAAGAGCACTAATACACTGAAATATAGTCAATTCACAGAAATATCATGGCACCTGTTGATTTAGAAGCCAAGGTGCCACTGAGGAAGCAAAGGGCTTCCCAGAATTTGGCATCTGGCAGGGGAACCCTAGTGGTATACAAGTTATTTCAAGAGTGCTTGACTTGGAATCCGTGGAACTGGGCTCAGATCTGATTCCCTCCTGTTTTTTGGTCTTGGGCCAGTTGCCTCTTACCATTTTTAAATGGGAATGCCAACATCACCTCAGTGGATTGCTGAGAGGAATAAATGTCTACGGAAGTATCTGGCAAGCAAGAAGAGTGTTACAAATAAACCAACCCAAATACATTAATCCCCCACCTCCCTGCCACACAATCTAGAGAGGTAGCGGTTTGATATTACCAATACACAACTCCCCTTAGCTTGACAGACAACAGCACTCACAAAGTAGTTTCTATCACATAATTATGACCCATTTCTAAATTGGATCTTATGCTAAAAATTTTGGTCACTGTTATCTTCCAGATCAGGAGTGTTATCATTTTATCATTAAATTTAAAAAAAAACTTTAAGCCATAAATTTGTGACTTCAAATGATCCTGTAACAACTAGTAAATCTGCTTTTGTCACACTTCCAGGGTCCAAAACATTATAGAATGTTTCCATTACCTTTCAGGAATAGATGTAAAGTTTAGTAATTACTGTAATGTTGTGTTCTTTTTTAAATGCTGGGTGGAATAAAACACATCACATGTTTGGCTATAGTTTTATTTTCTTCAGCACACTATGAACTCAAATTGGGCAGCACCACATAGGGAACCAGCTCTGGCAGATAGAGGGTATGGCTAACAGAGGGCAGGATGAAAACAGTATGGAAGACCAAGAAGACCCCCAAACCTAGGTCTCAATGGAATCAGCACTGCTCTAGTGAAAATCTCAGCAGCCTGCAGAGCTCCAGGGCTACTGTTTCATCTAGCTGTTTCACACTCTCATATCACAGATGGCATCAAAGGTATGAAAAGTCTGGGTTCTAGGGTCAGACCGATGTTGAGTTCTCACCATAACTTACTGCCACTTACCAGCTTTACCTCTTTAGGCAAGTCTCCTTAGCCCCTAAACCTCAAGGGTCCCACCGGTGAAGATGGGATTAATGATACCTATACCTCACTGGACTGTTTTAATGACATAGTGCATGTAAACCATTTGGTACAGTGCCTGGCACATAGTGTCAATTATTATTCATTAGTGCTTTGTTACTTTTTCTTTTTCCATTTTAAGTAATACACAAAGAAAAGTTGGAAAAGTACAAAGAAATTATACAGAAAATTACCCAACAACCCCTGTAACTTTTACGACTACTAACCTCAGATTTTAAGATTCCCCAATGAATTGTTTTGAGAGATCCAAATTGCTTTCTAAAAAGTCTACCAATTTATACTTCCATGAACCAAATATGACTGCACCCAGCACCCATTTCTGTACATTCAGAAATGGCTGGCTCATCTTTAATTTGTAGGTACTTATTCTCAGAAGCACTGGAGAACTAACGATGGTTCCCAACCTCAAAGTGCTCACTGGGCCTACTGAATAGACACTGGTGACTCTCCCGTCCTCCTGACCCCAAGAGGGTACCTGGGAAGTATCTGTGTCTACAGAGCTATAGAGAGTAGCCAGGGGGCTAAGTGGGCTTTACTGGAATTTCTCCTTTGCTTAAACAGAGCAGAATCATCCCAGTTAACGCTCCAAAGGTATAAAAATCTTCCGTAACTGCTGAGTAGATCTCCAATTATGCAAAAGGGAGTGTTTGTGAGGCTTTTGAAATACTGTTCTACAAACTCCTTTAATGTAACTTCTAGATTTTCTCCCAAAGACCCCTCTGCCTCCAGGTTTTCAAGCCTTACGAGAGCTAAACCAGGTGGAACTTCACTTTCGGTGGGCATAAAATTGGTAACTCCATGCAAACATTTGAGTGTGTGTACATAAATAAGCATAGGGATGTTTATATATGTGAATATAAACTAAATACGGTACACGTGATTGCTGAACGAAGTCCTAGGATGTTCGAGCTGAACGGGAACTTGTAAGTCATCTCTAATCCAACCCACTTTAGTCAGAAAAATAAGGCCCAAAAATGTAAACATCCAGCTCCCAGAGCTAGTTCACAAGTCAGATTCTGAGCCCAGATCTGCTGCTCAACAGCACTTTTTTCACTGCACTGCGTTCCTTCTCTACCAAGATTTGAATTACTGCCTAGTAATGAAGCAAAACCCCCACGGAATCCGGTTATACCAAAATACACACTAGCACTGCTTCCAAGACAAAGCACCTTTAATTTGCATTTCGCTTCAAGGTATAAAGAAGCCTCATGGTAATAATGCTGTGACTGCTGAGGCCATTACTTTTACAAAAAAAGAAACTGTGGTTCACCTAAATAATTTGTTCCCAGGCTTTAGGGACAGACAGCCTCTTCATTTCCTAGGTATATGATTTGGGTCAAGATTCCCAACTCTCTGTATCTTAGTTTGAAGATAAATAATATGGAATAACATCTAAACTCCCAAGGTCGATGGAAGAATTATACGTAGCGCAATACCTGGCACACAGCTAACTCCCTGTGAAAAGGTGATGCCATTACAAATCACTGTAGTAAATAATGATATATGCTTGGTAAACACAGGACTAAAACTCAATCTACCTCCCAGGTCTTGGTCCTTTCAGCAACACAACTTAGGGCATTTGAGTACAATCCGAGCTGAGGAAGAGGCGTGGGTGTACCTGAACAGCCGAGTGCAGCCAGGAACTACAAGCTACGCGTCGCCCTGAGCTCAAGGTGACCCGGTGAATTGAAATTCCAGGGGAGCTTTTCGTTGGTCACTGGGAAGTCACGGAGAAGATCACGAAGGCTGAGCTTCTCCAGCCAGTGCCGCCGAAGACCAAGCAAAGCTGCGGCTCTTTCCCCAGGGGCACCGAGTGCCAGGACTATGCTACCTAGGCCTGCTGCGGTCTTCAGCGGGGCCTGGTTAAGGCCTCTCTAAGGTCCACGGACTAAAATCCACACAACAACAGCCGCAGTGAAACTCCTCCACGCCGCCATCACTACACCTATCTGGCAGCTCCGGGCTAAACTCCGCCTCGGGTGCCTGAAAGCTTCCGGTTTCCGGGGCGTGACAGGGCGGTCACCTGCGCGATCCTCATATTCTATTGGTCACTTCCGCCCAATGGGTGAAGCGGGGCCGGACACCGCAGAGCCGCGAGCGCTGTCTTCTAGTGTCTCCGCCCCCTTGCTCAGCCATCTCCATGGTGACCGTTACAGGTCACCCATTTGGCCTCCGAGCCCGCAGTTGCGTCATGTCTATGCGCCGGAAACGATAGTTCCGGCCCCGGGTGCGTGGTGACAACCCCCGGCTGGGGCCGGCATCCGCGAAGTTAGACCGACCCGGGTCGGTGTCGGGCGGCCGGGGTGACAAGCCCTCTGCTGGCCCCAGTGACGATGGCGGTGTTTCACGACGAGGTGGAGATCGAGGACTTCCAATATGACGAGGACCTGGAGACGTATTTCTACCCCTGCCCGTGTGGGGATAACTTCTGCATCACCAGGGTAACTTCAGGATCCCACCAGGCGACTCATCGGAGCAGGCGCGCTTTTGCTCTACGATGTTGCTTCCGCCGATCAGTCGCCCATCCGGCTCATAGTTACTCACGCCCATTTTTATCCTGTTCATGGATCTCCCCAAAGTTGATACTCTGAGCTGTCAGTGGGCCCATCATCTGGCCTTTAGTCGGGCTGGGGAGGGGGGCAGGGAGGGAGTGGCAGACTTCTCGCCGTCCTCCCCCACTTGGCGTCCCACGTCGGGTCCCACTTCTTGGGATGCCTTTTTGGAGGAAGGAACGTGTTTTTGTCTTCCCAGAGGTTTTGAGGCGACTGAACCTTGACTCGCCTTCCTGGGTGTTTTTCCCAAGAGACGCTTCGGTGGAGAATGCGGTCTCCAAGGGCGTTTCTCTCGCAAGGCCCTTCTGGCCCTCACCTTGCAGGGAGGCAGGCCACAAAGGAGCTTGCCCTTATGAGTGGGAAGGTTTGGGAGGAGGAGATTGCCAAGGGAAGACTGTGCTGATCATACGGTGTTTGGTTTTGTTATAGGAAGATTTGGAGAATGGGGAAGACGTGGCAACGTGTCCTAGCTGCTCTCTCATTATAAAAGTGATTTATGACAAAGTAAGGGGTCGAATTCTAAAAGGTGGGGGGAGGGTTTCGATCCAAGAACCTAGGACAGTCTGTCTATATGTAAGGCAAGGGGGGTGTTTTCTAACCTAGTGTGTTAGGTAAATACTGTGTTTTTTATAGCAATTTTTAAAACCCATTAATAGCCGTATTGTAAATTTAAAAGTTTAAAGTTCTAATTAACTCATTTTGACTTTAACGGGGCAATAAAGGAAACTACTCTGTATCTAATGAAAATTATTGCTTACTTACTAAATAGAAGAAAAATAATTATACAGGTTAATTCATTGACGGTCTTTATTCCTCCTTTATTTAATCAGTAATTAAAATTGTTCAGAGCTCCTAGACTTTTCTTTAAGGGAACAATTGTATCATATTTTTTACCTGGCTTATACATAGAATACCTGCAATATATTGTTTGAGAAATAGTTGTAGTTGCGATTTTACAATTTCATTTTAGCCTTTAGTTGTCGTATTGTTTTTCACCCAGGGATATTAACAATAAAAAACAAATGTTATCACTGCCCAGCCCCGCCCCAACTTTAGGTTAGTACTTTGAATAAAGTCTTAAGTAAGAAGCTTAACATTCTTTTTTTTGAGACATAATTGACATAAAACAGCTTAACATCTTAAGGATGAGCTCTAAAATCAGTTTAGGGAAGGTGGGAACAAGGTAGTTAGCTTCATGAGAGAAGCAGACAATAATTTAGACTATGATTTAGAAGTTTACTGATTTACTCTTGCATTAAAGTGTGTTCCGGAACAAAAAGAGAACAGGGTAAAGGAGATCAGGAGTGCTGGTATGAGAAGAGGTTGCAATTTTAAATAGGGTGATCTTGGCAGGCCTTATTGAGCAAAGATAGAAAAAGGTGAGGGAGTGAATTCTGTATATACACAGGGTAAGAGCAGCCCGGCAAAGGGAACTTTCAGTGAAGAGGCCCTAAGCAGGGACATGCAAGGCGGCCACTGTGACCAGAGCAGAGTAAATGAGGGTGAGAATCATCCAAGATGAATTGGTGGAGTGGGGCAGATCACAGAGATGTTTGTGGGCCACTTTAAGGACTTCGGCTTTTCCTGTGAATGATATGGAGATCCATGGAGGATTCTTGATCAAAGAAGTGCCATGATCCAACTCAAGTTTTAAAAGAGGGATTCTGGCTGCTGTGTTCAGAGTAGACTATGAAGGAGAAAGGATAGAGGCAGGAAAACCAGGGAGGAGGCTGTTAGACTAATCAAAGGAGGGGATGAGTAGCTTGACCCAGGCTGGAGCAATGGAGATATTGAGACGTGGTTGGTTGAATTCTGGATACACTTTAAAGGATAGGGTTTTTTTTATTATTATTGATTAGATATTGGATATGAGAGGCGTCAAGAATGATTTCAACATTTGTGGCCTTCATAACTGGAAGGATGGATTTACCATCAACTGAGGGGGAGGTGACTGCAGATAGTGGGGCAGAAGTGGACATACTATGTTTGAGAGGTCTAGTTTTCATCCAAGTGGAGCTGGTGAGAAAGCAATTGGATATGTAAGCATAGCATTCAAAGAGTGTTCAGCTGGCACTGTAAATTTGGGAGTTGTCAGCATATAGATAGTATTAGAGCCATGAGATCACCAGGACTATGAATGTAGTAGAGAGGGACAAAAAAGAAAAAGGACTGAACCTTGGGCCACTCCAGTATTAAAAGGTCAGGGAGGGAAGCTAAGAATCAGCACAGCTGGCCAGAAAGGAGCAACCACTGAGGAAGGAGGAAAGCCACCGGTGTCATATCCTGGAAGCCAGAGGAGAAAAGGTGGAGGAAGTGATCAGCCTTATTAGATGCCACTGATAAAAAGATAACAAAAAATTAACAGTTGGCTTTAACAGGGAGGCCATTTGTAATGGTTACAGGAGCAGTGTCAGTGGAGTAAAGGAGACAGAGCCAGATGGGTGGAAAACCTGTTGGAGAGAATGAGAGAAAATAGGAAGCAGCAAGTACAGACATTTCTTTCAAGGATTTTGCTGCAAAGGGGAGCAGAGACATGGGACAGTAACTGGTGATGATGGAGAGGGCTTACGGGGCAGACATTCAGCTACATGGGTGAATGTAGACAAAGGAAGTTAGATTCAACCAGGGTTATGGTTTTGCCAAGTGGATAGGGTGGAGTGAGAGACGAACAATTACCATAATTGACCATGAATTTAAACTAGATAAAGAAAACATTAAGGGAGTGAGGGGGGCAGTGAAAAGGTGGTAGGATGAATACACTGGAGATCCCAGAGGAGTCGGAATGAGGGATCCAAGAGGGGAAGATGATAGCAACAGAGACAAATAGTGATGATATAGTCTCATGACATAAGATTCAAAGTTGGTGGGTTTTAGAGAGGGAAGGAGAGCAGTGGCAGAGAGGAGCCAGCAGCCCCTCCTCCAGTCTCTGTAGTACTGGGGCTCAGAAAGAACAGAGCCTCATTTCAGGGGTTACAGGGGAAACAGTGTCCTTGCGGGCTGGCCTCTTCTCCACCTCAGCATTGTGGGCATTTTGGGCTGAATAACTTTGTTGTACAGAGCTCCCCTGTGCAGTGGAGGGTGTTAAGTAGCATCCCTGGCCTCTACCCATTAGCCAGTAGCACCCCCTTTTCAATTAGGTCAACGCAAAATGTTTCCAGACATTGCCAGATGTCCCCTGGAGACAAAATCAACACCACCTCACCACCACTACACCTTGAGAACCACTGTGTTAGAGCAGAAAGGCACAGGGACCTTTAAAGAAGAGGTTGAGAATATGGAACATTGTGCTGGTGATGGACCATAAATTCCAAAGAGCACAGTGGTTCCAGGTGCTGGGCAGGAGTGACACAGCGACAGGGACAGAATACAGACTGATCCTTATGGTGATCAGATTGCAGGAGATGAGGGTAACCTGGGAGGCAGAGATTTCTTGTGGTAGCTGACATAAGCTGGATAAATAATCAGAAATCGGACTTCATTTATAAAGTAGCTAACATTGCAGATTAACTAAAAGAGCTATCCTTTTTAGTTGAAGTAATTACTTTGAAGGGGACAGGTATTTGAATGACCAAATACTGAAGTGGAGAAGTTTTTGTGTAAGTAGTAATTAATACAGACACTTAAAAGGTGTGGCAGTGTCTTTATAAATGATTTCTGAGAAATGAATGCTCTGTGGTAAAGATGAGCATGTTTGTTTGTAAGATACGGTGCTTAATATTAAATACGAATTCAGGACTGAAAACTGATACACTTTTAAGTTTATAATTCTGGTGCTGACATTGACTCTTTGAACATGGATGAAGTGATAAAGCAATGAAAAAACTTACAGAGCTGGATTGATTCTGTAAAAAGATACAAGTTTAATATTGATGCATTTGTAACCCAGACACTCAATGATTAATATTTTGTTCTTTCTAGGAGCAGTTTATGTGTGGAGAAACCATCCCAGCTCCTTCCACCAACAAAGAATTAGTTAAATGCTGAAAAAAGACTATAAATCCAAATCCTGAACATTTGGGAATGAGCCAAACTGGGAAAATCAAATGCAAAATTACTGGCTTCTTCATGAGGACAACCATTTTGTAGTTTGCTATTCTGTGAGAGTGTGGATTCTTTCTATCAGATGCTGAGTTCATCTCCAATTAAAGAAGCAAGTCCATAACGTGACATACATGGATTTTGTGCTTAGAACTTTGGATTGGAAAAAGTAGTCTTAATTTTCCATCTGAATTTAAAGGAAGATAATTTCAAATCAATGCTTTTTTTCCCTCAGTTTTGTTATTTTTATATCTTATAACTATTTTATTATCTGATAATAGTATCATCTACCTCAAAGTCATTAGGATTTCTTAATTTAAAAGGGATTTTATTTTTAAATTGGTTATTAAGATGAATAAAATTAGCGCTTTTTGAAATTTGACATCAGCTTTGCTGTTCTAAACTTAAGAAAATCAGTTTCCACTCCAACCCAGTCTTCTCAGTCCTGCCACTGTTAGGATGTTACTGTTCTGTTAAGCGTGCCTTTTCCATTATACTTCATGCTTTGAGTCCTGGTCATGGTATTAGAAAATATACTGAGAACACAGTTGTTTCAGAGCTAAAAGTGAGAGAGAAAAGTCAGAAAGTGAAATAGTCAAAGAACATGGTGTTTCCTTACCAATATTCTGCACGTTCCTTGAAAATCAGGATAAGATAAAAAGAAAAACAGCCAAAAGAAGTGAAATTGCTAACAGAATGACAGGCAAAAATCATGCCCGTTTAGTAGATGTGTGAATGTTGTTGCCAGATCAGATACTGTTTCTTTATCTGAGTTCTTATTTGTTACTTTGTAGATACAGCTAATGAAATTGCATTGTAGATAGGGGTAAATGTCACGTCTTCATGGCCGGAGGCCGGGCTTTTAGCATTACCACAAAATCAAGTCACTACTCCTAAAAGGTAAATCTTTTACAACTCTTGTATTTGCTGAGGATGAACTTGAAAGTAAGAGGCCTATTCTAAATAAGTATGCCCCTGAGAGCACATCTAATAAGCCTCTGTAAGTTGCAACCAAACCAAACATTCGCTCTTACAGAGAAATGTTGCCCTGTGGAAAAAGAACTATATAAAGATAGGCTATCAGTCTTCCTTTGCTACAGTGCTGAGAGTAGCTAGAAATTAGAATTGCTTACATGGAAATTCAAAAATTCCCTTTATAATATACAATTTTGCTGTGTATATAAAAGTTAGAAAAAAAACAAAACTGAAATCTGGTAGGTTGTTTTGGGAATGTCTCCTGCAATTAGAGAGAAAAATAGCTTGCCAGAATGTGAACATTCTATTACTGATTGATAAAGGTGCTGCACACATTCATCAGGGTTTAAATTAAAACAGGTGAGTGGCCTTTTTTTACCTGCTGGCAGCATGGCTCTGTGCAGCCATTAGACTGAGACAAATCACCAAAAAATGTGTGCCAGAAGTGCTTGGTGCGTCACACGAAGCATATGGCAACTTCTGGATGTGATGAGAAATCTCATTGCTGTTTGGGACGCTGACACCCCAGAAGTAATCCACAGTTGCTGTGGAACCCGTGATGGCTCGGATGAGCAGAGTAGGTGCTGACTGGTGGGAATGAGCTGCCGAGAGAAATGCACTGTCCTGTGTACAAATGTCGATGGCTTTGTAGACACTGAGGACGCCAGCTGCCTCCGCTGATGATGATTTCAAACAAGAACAGACACCCTTGATGTCGACAGGAGCACAGAACAGCAGGAAGAACAGTTGTCCCGAGTCCACACATCCAGCAGCAAAGAAGCATAAACAGCCGCCAGCGATCCGTGATAAGCTGCAATCATGGGAACGATTTTGTTTCCTAAGCAACTGAGTCACTACATTTGTTAGCTACAAAAGAACACATCAGGACTTCAATTTCTGTTAAGCAGAAAGTAAAGCCAGGGTCTTTCAGACATGATTAAAGCTCTGTGTGATGTATGTGCCTTATTTAGCTCAGCAGACATTTCTGGAGCACCTTTGGATTTTGTAATCCAGCCTCTTGTCTCTTACTGGCTCTATCATTGGCAAGTCCAGTGGACTCTCCATCTGTACGCATATGAGACTGGGTCAGGTGATATCTGTAAGTTCTGTGTTTTTAGGGTATGTAGCTTGCAGGTTGAAATGATTATTGAAATCTTTTAAACTCAAAACTATCTAACTCATGAATTACAGAGAAAGATTCCATTCTTCAGTGACTTGATGTTACCACACTTCTGAGTTTGAAAATTATAGTCAGCTGTTTAAAGGATTCTGCGTATCCTTTAGTGTACATATTCAGAAGCGTTTTCTGAGAAAGCACTCAACATTTTGTAACTACATATTAATTTATTATCAGAATGATTGTATTGGCATGCTCAATAAAGTCATAATTTAAATCCATTTGTTTTAATGTGATTTTTCTTTCCCTAAATGCTAACTTTTTTTATTAAAAGGTTTTGATGTATTATATGAGGTGCAAATATTTAACCTGCTTTGGGGCATTGTAAGTAGGTTTCTGGCATGAACAGTAGTTTTTAAATAGGAAAGAAAGTGCCACTGATTCTACAGTCTGTCCACATGGGTTTGGGCTTTGGATTTTTATTGTTATTTGAGAAAACATAGAGCTTTGAATTAATTGGCAGTAAGGCAAAGACAGTTGACATTCTTAGGTGAGTAATTCAGTTTATTGCCGGGAAAGAAGGCTTCTCTTTTAAGGCTGATGATCAATTCTTGCAGTGGCTTGAAAGCCCAGCCCTGATCAGTTTGAGTCTCAGTTCCTCCGCTATGACCTTAGACAAGTTACTTAATCTTTTTGTATCTCCATATCCCGGTCTGGGAAATACAAACCATACTAGTACCTCTTTCCTATGGTTGCTCTGTGCATTCATTCATTTGAGTGTTTGTGGCGTGCCAGTTACCTACTCGGCACTAGGTGAAGACAGGCAGGGCTTCCGCCATGATGGACTTTATGCGCAACTCAAAGAGGAAATAGCAAGATTCCAGAGAGGTTAGGGCCCAGAAGGAAACAAAGCAGGTGACGTGATAGTAACTGCACCAGGTGCCTCATAAAGGATGAACAGAAGGTGACAGGTCTGGCCCTTTTTCTGAAACCTGAAGGATGAGAATGATAGATAGCCTGTGAAAATGATTAAATGAGTTAATGACTGAAACATTAAGCACGATGTATGTGCAGAAAAGTATTCTAATTCAAAAGGAATTCAACACTGTCTTGAGCATTGAATAAGTATGAGAAGTGTGAAGCACTGGGCACACCCACACCTTACAGAATATCTGGGTTGGGTTTTCAGCAAGCCCTCCAGATGACTGATGCAGCTAAAGTTTCAGACCCAGGGGTCTAGAACTGGTTTTCAAACAACAGCAAGCACACTGGCATTCTCTGAGGAGCTTTAAAACGTGCTACCCCAGAGAGGGATTTCGTTAGTCTGGATGCAGATTGGGCATCAGCCCTGGTTAGAATCTCCCTGGTGATTCTAACATGTGGCCAAAGCTGAGACCCACTGAGCTAAGAAAGCAGAAAATTCATAATGGCAAAGTAAAAGACTCAATTTTTTAAAAGGTCACACCTGCTTTGCATGTGGAATAGTGTGTGGGCTCAGTTGGCCACACACTTTGTGTTCAGTCATGCAATCAGCCTTAACAAGTGACTGAAGATCCCAGGCTGGGCTCATGAACACAGTGGGAGAGCCCCAATATGGGAGCCTCAGGGCTGCACCCCTATTAAACAGGCAATCACACGTTTCCAGCGTACATTCTGGCTGCTAATTACACACCTTATGAAAATGACAGCTTCTGCAGGTGTAAGTAATTAGGATTTCTTTAACTCCATTTGCGGATGGCCGCCATTGCCTACTTCCTACAAGGCAAATTGCTCATGATTACATATTCGACTGGGAAACCGTTTTACAAATTATTCCTTGTTAAGGGTTTAAAACAAAGGATACATGAAAAAGAAAGCACAGTTGAAAAATCTTATTCCCAGCTCACAAAGTGCTTACACTGGGGAAGGAACAGTGGAATCTCTACCTTTCTCTATGGACTTGCAGGAGAGCTCAAGAATTCGGGGGGGAAAAAATCTTAGTAGAATTCTGAGTGAATATTGGTCAAATTCTAGGAAAGCATGTTAGCAGTTTTCAAAGGAAAACTGGTTACCCCTAAAATTAGGGAAGAAAAGTCACTAACCAGTCTTTCCCAAACTCTGGTGCTGGGGAACAAGTTTGAGCTTGCAGGGAAATCTGAACGTTAGGCACATACCGCTGCTGGAGTGGGAACCATGGACGGGGCTGGTGCAGAAGTCTGGGAAGGTCATTGCTTCTATGTTGCAATTATACTTTAGGAGTTCACAGCCAAGCCTTGCTGTTGGTCAGTAGAGCTGGCAGACAGGAGAAAGCTGCCTTTCAGCAGGAAGGAGGACAAATTAACCACTGGCACCTCCACATCTGTCGCACCACCTCTAACCACAGTGCTCTTCAAGGTCACAGCTGCTGCTTCCTTTCTGCCTTCCATATTTTGCACAAATCTCTTTTTTAGCCAACTGTAACCCAGAACAGTTGATAGGGAAGAGAATGCTGGGAAACATTGCTCCAGCTTAGCCAAGTTGGTACAGCACAAAAACTACCATAGCCATTGATACTGAAAAACCTCTCAAATCCACCTGAGGATTTGGGTTAAAAGCCCCATGAAATTTAATCTTTGTACAACCTGGCAAACCTTGTCATAACACCTGCTTCCTGAGAGAGGACAAATGCTGGGAAACTGACTCCTGACTCGGCGAGCAGTGCAGATTGAAGAGGCACAAGGCCCAGCAGCCTGTATCCAAGGAAGGCAGCTACCTCAGTCCTAGAGAGCAAATGGGGTTATTGGATGGGGTAAGGGAGTCAATATGAAGCGGTCCCAATTAGGGGTGAATGTCTAGTAAGGGGTGGGGCATCTCAATAAATGGCCCCAAGCCAGAGGCCCTACTTCAATCCAGGAGAGTCAACACGTGGGACTGAGGCAAGCAGTTCCCATTTGAGACCTGACCATGGCAGCAGGACCAAGTTACCAGACAAAGATTTGGGGCCGGACTCCATTCTAAGAAGGAAACTTGAGTTCTTGGGTCGGGTCAAATCTTTTGGACAAAGATTAATGCCAAGGTTGAGGGTGGGGAAAAGGAGGAAACAAACCCATAATGGGTACCACCTGTGATCCAGGCTCTTTACACAAAAGCAGCAGAGGCTACCTAGGGTCACCCCAGAGGGCACTGGGTCCCCGTCTACAATCCCAAATGGCAGAACTTGGAATATTACTGTAGCTAGCAGGTATCTCTGAACTACCAACTGGTGATGATGACAAGCGTGAACTAGCCAGGATGGGGGATTGGGACCATTTAATGACATTGAATGAGATAATACATGCAAAGCAGCAGAGTGTTTGCACATAGTGAGGGCTCAGTGAAGGATAGCTTGATGTTACATATTTCTTGCTCCATCAGAAATGGCTCAAGACTATGATCTGGGGAACTTGCCTGAATTTACAGATTAAAACAACAAGGGGCTCAGCTATAATATGTCAGAGTTCAATCCAGAGAAGAACTGGGAGTGCTAGAGAATGAAGGATTTGTTATAGGGGTTAGACTTTTCCATAATTGTGGGAGTGAGCGGTGGCATCAAGCCAAGCCTGTTACCTCTGCATCTGATGTTGAGCCTAAAGTAGCCATAGGTCAGTCGAATTGGTGATTGGAAAAGAAAGTTTGGTGTGCACAAAAGAAAATACAAAGTGGAACGTACATCTGTCTCTCACCACCTCCAACCTTGATGCTGTGTGTGACTTTCAGAGGAAAATGGTCCCCTTCTCCATGGAATTGCCTAAGTACTTGGCCTAGAACAAGGCAAGCTAACAGATCAGCAACAACTTGCATAACCACCCACTATTCCTGCTCCAACCTTCAGAGCAGAAAAATCTTTACTTCTGGCTTCCAAATCTTGCACAATATTTTTCTGGTGGTCAATGCTAACCCAGGTACATAGAGGGAAGGGAATTCTGGAAAATAGAGTAGTCCCGGCTTAGCTAAATGGTCACCATATACAGTGTCGGGGAGCCCAGGCAGGGAGTGGGACACTTTGTTTGTTCCTAAACAGGTAAAGTGATAATAGCATGATGTCATTTCGATCACACTGTAATGTTGACATTATTATCTCCATGTTAACTAAAACTGAGTCTTTGCCAACATGTCAGCCAGGTATTATTGCATTACAAACTACCCGAAAATTGAAAACAGTAGTCATTTAAAAATTCTCCGATGTGTCTATGGGTTAGCTGGGGTTAGCCAATCCTGGCTTGGGATTGGCTGGGTGGCTCTAAACTGCAGACTGAGTCTCAGTCCTATAGCACATCTCTTCTTCCTCAGACCAGGGAGCAGCCAAGACAAGAGGTGCAAGAGCCAATTCCCACTGGGTATGTGCATTGCAAGTCTTCACTTACATTGTGTTTGCCAACGCTCCATTGGCCAAAACAAGCCACGTGGCCAAACCCAAAGTCAATGGGGCAGGGAAATACAATTCTCCCATGGATGTGGTGGGAGGCAAGGAATGAATATTTCTGAAAAATAATCTCATCTACCACAGTCATTAAGTGGCAGGCTTGGATTTCAATCCAATACTTTTTTCTCCAAATCCCATTTTTGTTTCTTCTGTAGCAGTGTTTAAATAATTGAAAAACTTTCCAAGTGATAAAATGGAAGCAGTGGAAACATTCAGTCAGCCACACTCATCTTGCTGGCCAGACATCAGACAACAGTCCCGTGGGACTAATTTTTGCTACATTTGCTTTTTGAGATGAACAAGACTTTGGCTATGTTTTTCATATTCAAATTCAGAACCTTGTAACTGTAGTAATAATAGGTTAATATTTCCAAAGTCTGCCAAAAATACCCACTTGAAGATATTTATTAGCTCTAATTATAGAGGGAAATGGGGCCCTATGCTCATAGTGCCATTAAAAGCGAGATATAATGCCCAGAGAAACCTTGACTACCTACTTTTCTGACACGTCTGCTTCCAGATTGCCAGAACTTGGAGATGATTCATTTTGAGTGTTTTCATTGCAACTAATTTCCTGATACATTTCAGTGGTACCCAACAGTGTGTTATCTAGACCATTTCAAATCAGGTGAGCAGTTGTCACTTTAAGTCTGATGTGATCTGCATGGCCATATCTGAAACTTTGACATTTGAACCATTAACAAGTCTGCTAAACACAGCTTATATACGCCTAGTGAAATGTGGCCTTCTCATGACTTGTCCATCTGGCCTGGCTAAGCACTCCCCCACACTATGCTGTGTTAGCAGTGGGGGAAAATCAAGAAAGTCAGACATGTAGGAGGACTTTCTGCTTGGAGAAGTATGGAGATTATTAGTAGTTACTCCAAAGATGGGTAAGCAGTGTCATTCAATCAATACATATGCTCCAAGACTATTTTGTCTATGAGAGGTAGGCCTGATCTCTGTGCAAGGGAAGATTTTAAAAAATAGGATTGTACTACAGAGAATCTTTAAGAACAGGAAGAACAGGACAGATTAAAGAAAAAAAAGCCAATAAGTGACCCAAATGTATGTGTTGGCAGTGAAATGATTGGAAATTTCGTTCTTTGCCAAACATACCCCTTACTCATCATCAATTTTAAGGATTCACTACATGGACATAACGAAGCAGAAGGACTCCCTGACCTCAGCCAGATGGCTCCAGTTTTTCTCGCTTGCACACGTGTCCCTGCCCCATCTGTGGTCTCAGTGGGTCAGTGCCCTGGGCAAGAAGGCCAAGGACAGTGCTGTTCACCTCTCCAGGCCATGGGCTCAACTGTGGAGCAGGAGGGTTTGGAGAAATGATTTTTAAAAATTTGTATTAAATGTACTGGGGCGACATTGGTTAGTAAAATTATATGGGTTTCAAGTGTACAATTCTGTAATAATCATCTGTATATCACATTGTGTGCTCACCACCCAGAGTCAGTTCTCCTTCCATCACCATATATTAGACCCCCTTTACCCTCTTCTATAACAGAATTTTGTTGTTTTGTCCCATTCTATAAGTAATGCATCCTCATAACAGAAAAATCACAAAACACAGACAAACAAAAGAAAATAAAGAACATGAGCTCCCGTTATCCCAACTTCCCTGAGAACTCAGCCAACACTGAATAATACCTTGGTGTATATCTTTCTAATTCTCTCTCTCTCTCTCTCTCTCTCTCTCTCTCTCTCTCTCCACACACACACACACACACACACACACACACACACGCACATGTGTACTTTTTTCAGTAAAAATAAAATCATTCTATACATGTTGGAACTTACCACAGTTTATATAAACAATCCACCAATCCTTGGACTTCTTCCAACTACTCTTATTTTTGTAAGCTGCATTGTTCCAATATTTCGTTACTGTAAACAGAAAAAAAATTGACAGAAATGAATTAGACTAAAAAGACAAGAGAGAAAAAAAAGTCTTGCAAAATTCCAAAAGAATGGATCTTTGGGTGACTGAGGCCCTCTCGTGGCCCAGAGCTCCAACACACAGAGGATGAAACGGCCTGAATCCCAGCCCCTCCAGACCCCTTCATCTAGCCTCCCACCCCCACCTGGGGTCCTTCCTCTTCCCTTGGTCCCAGGATTGGAGGGACTCCATTGCTGCCTCTTCTTGGAATCACTGTCCCCTTTGCAGGACTTTCACTCCTGGACCCTAATCAGAGGAAGGGAGCACATCTGTCCTCGCCGATGTGAGAACACCCCAGATGACTGAGGAAGGAGCCTTTATACCCATCCCCAGATTGCCCCCCGAACCCCAAACCAATCCTAAGATGCTGGTTGTCAGGCATCAGTCAGTCTGGGCCCAGCTGGCATATAGGACAATCAAGGCACTTGGACAACTCTGCAGGCTGCTTCCTGACAGTCCAACAATTCACTTGAGTGAACAGCACAGGGAAACTAAGCCCCTAATGGCTACTATCCTTGATTTGAAGCCTGAGTCCATCACTTACTAGTAGAGTCCCTTTAGGAAATGGTTTAACCTCTCTGAACTTCCGTTTCTTCCCCTGTAAAACGGACACAGTGATATTGCTTCGCAGGGTTGCTGTGAATACTGAACGAAATAATGAACGTTAGCACTTAGCACAGCACCTGCCTCTGTCACACAGTCTCACTCTGTCTCATTCTAGTGTGATTTGGGGCACTTTACCCTGTCTCTGCCCAGTTTCTCCATCTGTAAAATGGGGAGAATAACAGCACCTGTCTCAAACGGTTGTTGAGAGAATAAAATGAGTTAATGTAAGCAAAGCACTTAGAAAGGTGCCTGGTACATGGAAAGTGCTAAATAAGGGTTTGCTGCTACTCTGTGCCAAGCACAGTGATAAAAACTGGGAAAACAGTGCCTGTTATTAATCAGTCTACTTTCCACGCATTCTAAGGTGGCCAGAAAGTTCTACCATGCCCTGCTACCGCCCACCCTCCCCCCACCACACTAATAGGTAGTCCTTCCCCTACCCCGACCCCGTTTCTTTTTGGGGTCAGCTTACCTCTTTGCTTCATGCCCAAGTGCAGGGAAACTGAATCCAAAGACAGTGCCTGCTACCCACTTGGAGAGATTGTGCTGTGATCACGGCCTCTCTGAGGAGATGTGTTCGGCAGTTGGAAAGCACTCAGTGATGCCTCCCACAGGTGTGTGGAGGTAACTGGCCTTGAGGCTCATCAGAGTTCATCACCAACCTGAGGTAAGAGAAGCATTTAAAAACGCATTCAAGTAAAAACAGAGAGATGCCTCATTTCCACTTCCATTCCTCTCACTGCGATTCCAGGTTCCCTATCTTTTTGTCTCTGAGGAGCTGTAGGCACCCCTGACCTGGGATCATCAGCGTTCATCATGTGCCTGCTCCAGATGCAATTTAGGGAAAGGCTCATCCTCGGTGGGCCCAGGAGTCCTCTCTGCAGATGACTCCAGCACGTCTGTGCTGCCCATTCTCTGCACTTGTTGGTACTTACTTTGTATTGTATTTTGATATCTTTAAACATAATATTATATGTGTTCTTATATGAGATATGTGTATGCGTGTTTGTGTGTATAAAAAGTATGAAAGAGAGTGAGATACAGATGCAGAGACTCAGAGAGGGAAGTGGGGGAGGGGGAGAAAGAGAGAGAGAGAGAGAGAGAGAGAGAGAGAGAGAGAGAGAACACCAGCCCAAGCGCATGGGACCCATGATGCAGACTATGAGAATGTCCACTTGCCTTTTGGCTAAGGTACCTATAATCTTTTCTAGGGCAAAATAAGTTCTTGTGTGTTTTGAGGGGAAGCAGTCACTTGAACAATACCTCCTCATTGAATATTTTCAACAGACAGCATGTCATGCAGGGTGTCAGGCGGGGTCTCAGCTCCTGCTCCCCACATAAGAACGCAGGAAATGGTGAGGCCAAAAAGCAACACCCACGGAGCCATAGATAGGGGGGGTCATACTGCTATATTCTCGCTGGCGGCTGAGTTGGAGACACAGGAAGCAGGAGCCACACTATCCGCAACCTGCCTTCCACTTCTCTGCAATCCGCAATCCACACTCCACCGCTTGCTAGCTCAGCCACCATCACCTTGCTAGCCCCCATTTTGCTGCTAGCATAGCCACGGCAGTTATATTAGTGGCCAATGGCTCACTGGTTACAGCTGACGGCCAACTAGCCACAACTGATGGCCATCCAATCACAGTTGATGGCCATTTACTACCTGAGCCAGCACCTTTCCACGTGAGGCTGAGAGCCTGGAAACTGCATTCCTGGCTCTGTCCCCATACAGCATGAAACCGAACACCACCCTTCCTCAAAGAATAGTAAAAACAGAGAAGGTGGGACTGCCGCTAGGAGGGGAATGGATCAGTGGGTAATGACTGGGTTGGAGAGTTATAATCTCCCAAATAACTCCGGCTGCCCACAGATGAGCTGGAAGCCTCAGCACCAAGTACACATAACATTTGGTTCCCAGGGGTGCCCATGTGCTGTGTGAAGGGTCACCGCCATGCCAGACCTGTGGGCAAGAGGTGGATCTTCAGTGAAAACAGTGCTGGACCAGGGTGTGGGACAACAGATTGGGGTCAAGGGAAGCCCTGGAAATTTGGGTAGGGCAGGGGGATGGTGAGGGGCTTCTATCTTCCCAGTGTAGAGAAAATAATTTGTATTTCAATAGAAAACTATGCTTCATCTAGAGGGCACCCCTCCAGGTTTTTTGATTCTAGCCTCTAATTGACTTTGAGCTATTTTGCAACTTTGTCCTTGTAGGCAAGTGGCAGCAATGCAAGATCATTCTCGTCTACAGGAGAGCACGTTCTGTACTTCAGTAAAGGTTCAATTGTCTGCCCTCCCACCCTGTGAAAAAATGGGTTTTGCTTCATTTACATGTTCATTTCAATATTCCTCATCTATAAATGTGTCTGCTCTTTGGATTCTCTTGAACAACACCTCCTGGACCCTCATGAGTTAAATAAAATGGTCCCCTCATGAGAAAAATAAAATCTTTCGACATGTGTTCATTTTTATATCTGTACGAGAGCCATGATTTTACCAGTTTCTTGAGAATTAACTTTTAATAGTTTTCCCAGGATTGAGGAGGAGGCAGCTGGAAGGTGAAGTGACGGGGGAGGGGGCTGAGCTACCTAGACACCCCTGGGCTTGTAGGGAAGTCAGTAATGGAACCAGGTGTGTGTGGACGGGCAGAGTATGAAGGAGGGTAGTGAGGAGGTAGCTTTACCTAGGAGAGTAGGCACCATGTGAGGAAAGGCACTTGGAAGGGGGCACTGCTGGGATTCTAGAGGGGGCTAGGCTGAATGTCTGGGGGCCCCCTGGGAACCTCAAGCCCTGTGCTGAGGAGAGAGGAGCTCTAAACTGGAGTCCCCTAGCAGGGCACTGATTCTCTGGTGACAACTTTCTTATCCTCAGACTCCTCATCTACAAAATTCAAAGGTCTTAGGTGCTTTCTGAGAATCCCTGCAGCATAAGAATTCCAGGTTATTCTGGAAACATTTCAGGACTAGTCCAGCCAATGGTACTACTAAGAAAAACCATCTAAACCATGGAAACAAGGCAAAAGGATGGCTGCATATCCTTTCACTATCACACTGGAGCATTGTCCAACAGGACCTGCCCAAGAATTGGCTAAATCTCTATAGAAACGTGCCTGTGTTTGGTTTATAATTTTTTTTTTGATTAGGGCTCAGGCTCTATGAAGTTAGATGTTAATTTGTAGAAGAGTAATTAAGCTCCAGGTGATTTTAGCCTGCTACAGATGCCAATATTTTCTATCCACCAGAAAACATAACTCCCACCGGTTTCATTGTCCTATAGACATCATCTAATTTTGCAATCTCATTTCAACATTCTTTCTTTGTTGCTTCATCTTCTGGAGGGGTAGGGGGGTGCTATATTTTGCTCTATTTATTTGTTTTTCTTTGTTGGAAGGCAATATTCTTTTACTAATGGTATATGCCAGTGCCTCCTTGAGCTGGCTTTACCACTCTGCTGATTTCCTCATTAATGAGTTAAATAAATCTTTAGCCCATGCTCACCGTAATTTGAATGAGGGTCATATTTTTTTTAACTTTTTGAAAATATATATACATTGACAATCGAGTTGCCAGCCTGTGGTAGAGTCTGCAGGACCCCGCTCGAGGCCTCCCCATGGAACCGCGTGCTCTGCACTCTCCATAACTCACTGAGCGCCTACCTTGGGCCTGGCGCCGCCCTAGGCACTGCATTTAGGGGAAATGCAAGTGGAGGCTGATCTCAAGGAACTCACACTTGGGCCAAAGAAAAGTTGTTTGCTTTCTTGTTTGTTTCTTAAATCAACAATTAAAACGAACTCTGATAAGCCCTGTAATAGAGGTTTCAGAGTTAGAGATTAGTTGTTCATAACAACCCCAGGTTGAAACCTATGCTTACCTCATCTTTCATATAATGGGTATTTAAAATGGTAGCTGGACTCTTCCGTGAGTGAACTGAACCACCCAAATGTAGGAATGCTTATGAGAAAATAAGAGTTTCCTCTCTCTGAATCACTTCATTCCACCAAGGCAGGACCAGGGGCCCAATGGTTTTTCATTTTCCTAAAATCTCCTGGCATTATTTGTTGTTATTTAGAATTTATGGTGCCATTTGCTCTTGTTGCCTTTTTTGGTGGTGGGGTTAGGGTGAGGGTGGGACACAGATGAGCCTATTTGCTTCTCCAGCTGCCGCAAACCCTTTTGGGGCGTGTAGCTTGCTGCTTTAACGCAGTGAGGGGGTTAAAATTGCTTGTTGTACTTGTTCTAGTTCTGCCACTAGATGGCGCAAGTTCACTTTACAGGCCAGCAGCAGCGCAATGTAAAAGGCAAAAGCCTTGAGAGCTGACATTCCCGGATTTGAATCCTTTGTTCGTTTTGTGACCTTGGACCAGCCGGTTTCTCCTTCTGTAAACTAGGAATGATGAAAATCACCTTGCAGGGTGGTTGTGAGGATTAAATGAGGTGACATGTGCTAAGCATGTCACACTAAGCATGCACAGTGTCAGACACACAGTGGATGCCCAATAGTCACTACCCATCTGTTTTCTCATTCATTCATTCATTCATTCATTCAATACATATTTATTGGTCCATGTTTCTATGCCATGCCCATCAAGGCTTTGTCCTCAGCATCGTACAATATAGCAATGTCTTACACGCAGACACTTTACTTCTATAGTTGCTGGAGTAGAAGACATACTACCTTTCGCCCCTACAAGTTCCAAATTCATTTAAAATGTACCATTATTCAAATGCATTTATATATGAAAAGCCACAATCTGAAAGACGTAAAATAATGATAGTGTATGTAGCAATAATAACAATAAAAACACTGTAAAGATACTTCTTTCATACTTCTCTAGTTTTCTTAGCAATTAAGAGCCATGGGCCATACAACTCACTAGAAAAAATTATGCCCTCTAATTTTTATTTAAAATAGTTTACTCCTATAATCCTTCCATTTCCAATATTCATTGATAGAAATACTTTTTTTTTTAGCTATATGGTATCCTACTTTCCCCTCCAGAGTTAGAAGAGTGTTACTTTGTATTCAGAATTTACTATCCCCCATCAGGTTCTGTTATATAGTATTATATGGACAAGATAATATGTTTCCCACATGAAACCAATTTAAAATCCCTTTTGAAACATGAATGATATTTTCCCTGGAGGGCACCAGTGATGGTGGCTGGGGACAACAGCTTCAGGACAGCTGCCTTGGACTTGTGGGCCAGTGTGTTCTGAGTGGAGGGTGTGCAAAGGAGTGGTGGTTAGGTCCAGGCTGTGGGAGAGCTGCGTGTAACACTTAGCACGTCAGTTTTTATCACAGGCAACGAGGAGCCACAGCAGCCTTCTGAGCAGAGGAATGATGGGACAATATCACCAGCCATGAGCTCTGGAAAGAGCAGCAACTATCCAAAGCCAGGGGCTAGATAATTTTATCCTCAATCCCACCCCAAACCTCCTTCCCCCACCCCATCTCCTCTCTTTCCTGCTGTCTCCTCCTCCTAGTCATTCATTTATTCAGTCAACAAATATCTATTAATCATATACCATATGTTTTAGGTACTGTGAATTGGTTAAAAACAGTGAAACAACTTGTTCAAGGAGCTTGCAGAAATCTGTTCACATTATGATATTTGCACATGCATTTGTCTTCTTTGAAATGGGCTTCCTGAGCTGTTTGGGGCCACATTTCTCTTTCTGTAAGGAAGCCAGTGGCACAGCTTATCTTCTGAGGCCCAGCTGCTCCCCTGCCCTTCCTGTGGTTTGATTTTCCAACCCTTCCTTCAATTATATAAGATGCTTCAGTAGTCTTCTACAACTCTGCAGGACAATACTCGTTTAATTGGCATTTCTATCACATGCCTCCAGTTGGTTCCTGCTAGAAAGGGAGATCCATTGAAGAAACCTGGAGAGAACTTCTTGATTGTGTGAGGATGCAGGTCTAGCCCTATAGCAGGGCCATGGGCCTTGTGGCTGGATTCCCAGACGCATCTGACTGGCGAGGCCCTGTTCTAGTTCTGCAGCCCTAAGGTGGAGAATGAATGTACTTGGTATCCGCTGTGTAAGCCTGGAAAGGCTGTGTAATAAAGGAAGGCTGTGTTCATGTGTGGTTTAGTTTGGATTCCCCACAAAGCAGAGCCTGAGACAAGGATAGTAGGTGGTTAATGGGGCAGGTGAACCTGGGAAGCAAGAGTGTGGGACTGAGGAGTGAGATGGGGAAGAAGAAAAAGCCGATATAAGGGGCGTGTTATCAAAGTTGCTGGTTAATACTGATGGGCCCTCCTGAGAAGCATACAGCATACCTCCTAGAATTATCCACCAGACAGGTGGGCCATCTATCCACTGGTTCCTGCCCTCGGTGACTGAGGGTTGCTCTGGAGGTGTAACTCTCCCAGCAAGCCAGGGTGCTTGCTCCCTGGCTGTGTAACAACTCTGCCTTCAGAGAAGACCCTGCGACAGAACTCAGAAGACCCTTAACATGGGCTAAGGGAATCCGTGCCCCCCAGCACTGTCCAGGAGCTGTGGCTAAAAGCAGAGGTGGCTGAGGGCGCAAGCACCAGAGGTGTCTCCAACCATACCTTACTGAACTTTGTAGTCATATAAGTGGCCGTGCACAAACCCTGATTCAGAAGCTTCTTTACAGGCTCCAAATCCCATTTAAAGTTCCCCTGCAATGGCTGAAGCTAGCAGCAGAGTCTGCAACATGTAGAATGCCTGTCACTCTCCTCCCTGACAGCCAGGCTCCATTTATTTTAAGGATTTTGTGGCTGGGAAGGTTATCTGAGCTGTCACCATCGTGCTTTGTCACCCTCAAACTAATGAAAGGAAATGAATCGGGGAGCATTGTCAGTTTCCTTGTTACTGGCAGCACTCCAAGGTTCAACCATGAGCATCGCAGCTTCACATGAGTGACTGGGGAGGTAGAGAGAATCCACTTAAATGTCTCCAGCCACACTTAGAAAGAGCTTTTCAAGAGACAGAAGAGCCCTGTCAATCTAGCCTATTCTTCTGCCCCTTGCACTCCATGAGTCGATTGGTGCTTAGAGCTCTGCAGCTGGGCTCACGAGGGCACCTGTCACTTTTATGAGAGCCCAGAGTCTGTGTCATATGAAGCCTGAGGAAGAAAAAGGCAGCAACCACTAGGCTTGGCACCCACACCTAGGCTGCTGAGTCCCCTCCCTCCTTAACACACAACTTTACAGAATACTAACATTAGACAAGTTTACTCTTGTGAGTGCAGCCTCCAAGATACATCGGAGATACTTAATGCCCCTTCAACCAGTAAGGGAGGAGAGCTGGTGGGAAAGTGTCCCAGCCTGCTTCCCCTTCAGTGGACATTCTGGAGCATATTCCTCAGAAGAGGAAGAATCAAGGCCCATTGCTCACAACACCCTTACGCTGGCATCTCCTCCCTTCCTGTCTCACTCTGCCTATTCCCTCATCCTGATTCCTGGGGTCACCTTCCAAATAAAGCACCTGCATCCAAGGCCTTGTCCAACTCTGCTCTTAGGTTACCTCAAACTAGTACACTTCCCCAGGACCCACCCACCACCATCTCTTCCCTACAAAACTTAACCATAATGTTGGCTGAGGTTGTTTCCACCCCCAGCTCCAATCAAAATTTCCCAAGCTCCTTGTCACAGAGATTGGCTCAGGGGCAGGCTCATTCCTGAAGCCTGTTGAATCAGACTGACCCTCAGAGCTTTCGCTGGGGATTCTGGCAGGTAGACTCAGCCTTCGCCGCTCAGCCTGTTGGAGTGGTGGTTTAAAGATGGCTGCACATTTTTTTGTTGTTCCTTCCTTTAATAGGTAGGGTCTGTTTCCCCTCCTCTTGAATCGGGCTGATCTATGATTGCTTTGAGGGATGGAGGATGGTGGAGGGGGTGGTATACCAGTTCCAGGTCTGGACTTTAAGAGGAGTGGCAGGTCTTTTAGTATGCTGAGCCTCCATGTAAGAAACCTCACGGCGCTGCCACAGAGATGCCAAGTGAGGCCCTGAGACTAATGCAGAGGGGAGGGCCCAGCTGAGCCAGCCTGCCAAATGATTCTGCTGAGAGGCAGCTCTTTTGGACCCTCCAGATTAGACCAGCCACCAGCTGAATACCGCCAAGTGACACCGGTAGGCACCACACAAAGCAGAGCCATACCAAAACACCTAACCCAGAAAGTTGTGAGCTATAATGAAATAGTTGTTTTAAGCCATGAAGTTTAAGGATAATTTGTTATGCAGCATGAGAGTTCTGGAACAGCACAGTGAAGGATGTGAGGTCCGGAATTATTGCAGCCAGAGGGGGAGTCTAAAGCCATCCGGTGGGCCACCTTGGGGACCAACTAATAGAGCAAAATCAGAGGAAGCCAGACCTACTAATGGATCCTGGTGAGCCCTTTTGTTTCCTGGATCAAGCTGGATCTGAAGGTAAACTATCCCACACTTGCCAATTACATGAATCTATTACTTCCCCCTTTTGCTTAAAACAGTTGGGGTTAGGTGTTCTTTTGCTCGTAAACCGAAGAATCCTAAAAGATCCAGCACCCAGTTTTTCTTAGGAACAATGTAAAGTTCAGTTTCGTTCTGGCCTCTGCAATTGTTGAAGGGCAGTTACCTGATAAGGCTACATCTCAACAGCATTAAAATCCCCTAACCCTGGCTACATGGCAGAGTCCTGGCGACCTTTTAAAAGTACAGATGCCCGGGCTCCATCTGGTCTGTAGCATTTACTGCCTCGCGGAAAAAATCAAAATGCAAAGAAGTATGGAAATGTGAAAGCCCACAGACTCTGAAACTCTCCTGAGGAGCCAAAATGAAACTTCTACACATGCCCCACCCCATTGTCTAAGAGACAGGATATGCCTGGCCAGAGGTGGGGCCCAGATGGAAGAATAGCCAGGGAGTTAGATGCTGGTATGAGCCTTGAGAAAGGGTACTGGGCCAGCTCCCATCCCAGGTTGGGGTTAGGGGGCTGTCAAGTGCACAGTGAATCTGTGGCTTCACAGGAAGACCTGAGGGGGTGGCAAGATCCCAGCATTTCCCTGGGTGTCAGCTTAGTGTGGAAGCCAAAGTGGCTTTGTGGTGAGTGTGAGCAGACAGTGTTTCTGTGTGCCCAGTTTCTGTGCTCTGCTGCCCAGACAGCAGCGGAATAAATGACGTCCCAGCCCCTGGGAGCACTGAGGAGGTGATAAAGAGTGAAAGCTGGGAACAGAGGGACCCTCCCAATATGAATGAGGAAGATTCAGAAACCACTTGTGTAGACCAAAGAGCAGACGCCCACATGGCCTCTGATGTCGTGACACAGTGCAAGTCCCTGGGACTCAGACCCAGTCCAGGAGAAGGAACTTGACATTCACCAGGACTGAGTATCTAACGCCTAGCACTCTGGAACTCAAAATGGGTATACATTTGAGTTTGGGGACTGAATCCATTCATGCTCCATTTGCTCTGCTACAGTGTAAAGACCACACACTTCATAGTGAATCCATTGTGCCCAGGCTTAAGCAACTGATGCCCCCTCCCCCGGATTTTAACCGATGTCCGCACTGCATGCTCACCTCCCTATTTTGTTCTGGAACCCACAGATTCCAGGTAGAATGCCAAGCCTTCTGTGTGGGGCATGGGGATCTTGCCTTCTGCACAGTTATCTTCCATGGCTATTACTTCCAGGTTCTCTGAAGCTTTTCTCTTTAATCTCCTCATGTTGAATAATGAATTGTTCATAGTTCATTTCTGGTCAGCACATTCTGGCTTACCTGATCTGTGTCTCTTTATACCACTTAAAATTATATATGATTCTGCTTTTGAAAAAAAAAATGTTTCCTTTTCACCTCAATGAACTAGAATTGCACATTCTTTAAAAAAAAAATGTTTTTAGCTTATTGAGAATTCTTGTTTTCTAGTCTAAAGACACTGGAAGACAATTGATCAGGACAAAGTCCTCTTAAATTTGACTGCAAATAAGAGCTGTTAGGTGTCTAAATTTAAATTCTGTAACGTTGGTTGCTTTCACTCTACTGGACTCAAAGCACAAAAACAGATGTTATCACGTTAGTTCAAGTTCAAGAAGTATGCATTATGTGTCTCACAAGAGTCAGATACTATACTAAGGACTCTGGGTGAAAAGATGTGCAAAATTTGTTTAGTCTAGTGGACACATGCGTGTGATCATTTTAATCCAGAGTGGTTCATGTTTAGGCAGAGCTACATATGCAGACACCAGAAGAGGGCACTTCGCCCAGCCTGGGGGGTTGAGGAAGACTCTCTGGAGAGATGACACATGAACTAAGTCTTGCATGATGGATAAAAACAAGCTGGTGAAAGGAGAGAAGGGCATTCTGGGCAGAGCAAAAGCAGAAACAAAAAAAGTATTGTATTGGGAATGTATTTAGAGATGCGTAGGAGGTGAGTCCAGAGTGTGAAGGCCAGGCTAGGAAGGACCTTGTAGGGCAGGCTGTATCGGGGAGCCAGGGTATTATCCTGAAGGTAGTAAGTAACATGGAAGGGATTCCAGCAGGCGAGCTCTTTAGTCAGATCACTTGGGCTCTAATTGCAGTCTGATGGTGCTTGAATGAGTGAATCTGAGCTTCCAGGGAGGAGTCAAGGCTGGAGAAACACCTGGGAATTATCCGAACATAGGTGGATTATGACTTTATAATACGCATTTTAAGGAGCACTGAATGTTGGGCATGTCCTCATAGCAATTTTGGAGAAATAATTATTATTTACAAATTTAGTTCTACTTTGTGTCCCACTTGGCAAATGTATCAAAAAGCTCATTTGTTTGCTTTCCTGGAATTGTTTTTGAAATATTATTGCCTTCCCAGAAACCAGAGAGTACATATCCAACTCTCCCTGAGTCTGTGCTGACATAACGCAATGAAGATGATATTTTGCAATTTTCTGATTCATGGGCTACTCATCAAGGTTATCCACACTAAAGAGCTCAGAAAACATATGGGACAAGTGTCGTTGGTACGTAATAGATATCCAATAAATATTTATAGTTTGTTTGTTTTTTTTAATTGGGAAGTATCCCTAAGTATAGAATTCACTCTAGAAAGAGCATTGTAATCTGGGTTGCTAATAGTAAACACGTCATTCAGAAACTTAACTTTGTGCTTGGGGACCACTTCAAGTCCAGCTATTGAAATTTGTCAGAGCATAGATTTTCACTTTTCCAAGTCAGCTCTCCTGGGTACTAGCCAGATTCTGTTACCTTCTGTGGTTACGGACTGGACTAAGAGGGGACGGATTAGAACCAAAGGGATGGGGGATTTTCGTCTTAAGCATCTGCCTTATGGGAAAGCCTTGAGAAAATCCAGAGGCCCCTTGACTCTATCATGGAATGACGTCTCCCACTTATGGGAAGCAGATGAGGTTAAGGGGTTGTAACTATTGTTTTAAGCAAAATTCCCAAGCAACTTCCTATGTCAGATACTCTCCTATGACATACAATAAAAGAAGAAAATCTTTATAAATCCTGTGGAAATTTCTTTCCTCTCACTTTTATGAACCATGCTTGCTCACTTTTTAAGTTCTTTTTTGAAAGCAAATAGAAACCATCTTCTTCAAGACAGGAATAAAAGAAAGAGTTTTATTCGATGGTACCTTGGGGCCATATTTGTTCCCAGAAGGTGTGTAATGAAAGATATCCAAACACCTTTGCTCCTTAGAATGTTTGACCAAATCTGGAGGTAGAAGGTGAGATCCAGATGGCAGGCACCCATATGCCTTCCCCATACCCCAAACTGAGTAAACTGAGCTAGTTCTGGGGCAGTTGAAGATTCCTACCTTTGAACACAGGGCAAGAGCTGATTGGATAATACCTGGGAGTTTGAGTTCAGAATTTTACAGGTCTCTGTCTCAGGGTCATAATCAATAATTAATAAAAAGAAAGAAGAGCTCAGTCTTGTCTAAGAAAAGAGTCATCTCACAACACAGCTACTTACTAGCCATCCTGTCAACCTCCCATCTTCTTGACTCACAGAACCCCAGTTAGGTTCTGGGTGGCAGTGTGCTCAGCCCTTTCCCCACTTACTGAGGTACCTTCCTAGTCACTTTTCCAGCTTCCCTTTCTGCCAAAGGTGATCATGTGACATAGTTCTGACCAATGAGACAGAAGTGGAAGATGCTGAGGGGCTTCTGGGGAAAAACTTGCTTTCTTTGGGGATAAAGATGTTAGAGGAGAGCTTCCTCCTGCGGCCGCTATTCCTTCCTATTTGAGATACTGGGGCAAGGATGTGATGTTTGGTGCTGTGGTGGCCATCTTGTAACCAGGAAGAGATAGATACCAGAATCAAAGCCAACAGGGATGGTGACTGGAGGTTAAAAAGAGCCCTGGTTCATAGATGACGTCTGTGAGCTGTTGCACCAAATATGGAACTGCCTACTTTTGAACTGGGCATGTGAGATAACAAAATATCATTATTTGTTCAGCTCCTGGGAGTGGGTTATTCTGCTACTTACACCTAAATGTATTCTAACTGATGCATCTAATTTTGGCAGGTCCTCAAACAACTTGCTTTGTATTTTCAGCCATTCCCACTGGGACGGTCACTATTTTACTTTTTTTTTTTTTTTTCACTTACAAATATTTCAGGGCAATAAAATGTAGAGGTTAAAGGTAAAGACCGGGGAACCAGATGAACCTGGGTTTGTGATCAGCTGTATCACTTTCTTGTCGTATGGCTTTGGGACAATTGCTTAATCTATGTAAACCTCATTTTCTTCAACAATAGAATGAAGTAGTAGAACATGAGGATAATAATGGTACCTCCTTCATTGGCCTATTGTGAAGAAGAAATAATGTGAGTAAAGGGCTTAGCACAGGCTTAACACTTGTGCTTGTTATTACTGTTATTTTTGATGATGGGTATGTCTGTTCACAGAGGTCTTATTGCCCAATTACTGTTCAAAGTTTTTTTCAACTTGATTATTCTCTCAGATCTTGAAATGTCATTCATTTTTATCCCAACTCCTTTTTTTCTCTTCCATGAGACAATCCATGCAGTCCAGCATTCAGCCCTGTGGTGAGGGCTGACGGGTAAACAAAGAAGTATGGACCATGGCTCTTTGCTTAAAAAAAAAAAAAAAAAAAAAAGTGTATGGCTTAGTCTGGAATATAATTATACCATGAGCCATATTAAATAACAATGTAGGCAGGACAACAGCTATCTTAAGACAACATGCAGCATGTTTCCATCTGGATTCTACCTGTTGGGCTACGACCAGCTGGGTAGAGAGGCTACTCAAGGAAGTGGCAGATGGGTTGGAGGAAGGTGCTGGAGAACTGGTCAGCTGGGAGAGCCATTGCCCAAACCAATCTGTGAGGGGATGTCATTGTCAGGGGCACAAGGCTGGACCTTCAGGTAGACAGTGGTGGCTCACCACCAGGAAAACGAACCGACCACCTGGAGCTGTGTACAAGGGCCTCCAATGGAGAGTGGTCAAAGATGTTCTCCAAGAGTTGACTGATAAAGAAAATCACATTCCCAATGGATAGTAAGAACAGGGGCTTCTCATTCTTTCATTGCATTCAGAATCTAACCAACATGGGGGAAAAAACAAGATCTCTCCAAAATAAAAGCAAGTAGGCATCATTCCACCCGGGTACTCAGAGCTGTGGTGCCACCTATCCCTGTGCATGCTAAAGGCTCACGGAACAATGACAAGTGGGGTCAGCAGTGTGGAGGGCAGAGTGACAGGATGCAAAGCAGAGATGGGGTTGGAGAGCTTTGGCACTGTCTGTGAGTGTGGCGGGGGGGTGCGCCTCGGGCTGTTCGTTTTATCTGGAGCCAGCCTTGGACCTGCCGACACTGACACTTGAAGGGGCATGATGAGTTGGCAGCTCCAGAGATAGATTGTAATAGGCAAGAGGCACCCCTTGGTCTGGCCTTTAAACCCATTCTGTGGGCCCGTGTCGGCTTAGGAGCACAACAAGTGAGGTCTGTTGGCCTGGTACAGCCCTGGCCTCAAGCCCTGCTGTTGGAAGTCCCTTTACTTGGCTTTTCTCTTACTGTTTGTGCTTTGGCTGAATTGGATGCCAGGGATCAGAGTTTTTATAAATACAGAGGGTGGTTGCTCTTGCCCACACAAGAGTCTATATCTGATTGTCCTCACATCCCAATGGCAAAAGAACTGTGTGTGTGCATCGCCCTTTGTGAGTGTCTTCATCACAACAACATAAAAAATAGAGGGCCAAGTTTTATCTGTTAGCGCAATTTAATCCCATTGGCTTGCCTGCAGTGCTGAGGGCTACTCTTTGCTACTTAGCAGCCCTCCCTTCCATGTTGTTGCTCTTACTGTAGCCTGTGTTCTCATTAAGAAAGCTCCTTCTGCCCAACCTCTGTTAAGAGTGAAGGCCTGTGTAATCTGTATGTCCCCGCAAAAAAGAAGGCTATGGGCTACAGTGTTAACATTTTACATATTGATTTAAAACATGATTTATTTGTTTGTTTATTCCTATTTCTTTCTAAAAAGGATTGGAGCCTGTTTGTAATGAGAGTGTGTGTTATAGATTGGTTCTCTTTTGTTTTCTTTGCTTTTTTGTTATCTATAGTACAGAAACACTCTATTTTTCTGTTTTTCAAGCTCACTCAAAATTTCTTTGCTGATGCTGCTCTGTTTGTTTTTAAAGAATCTGTAATGTATCTCCTTCTGTAGCTGGGCCAAATGCTCTAGTCCAGGGGGTGGCAAACTAGAGCTGCCAAGTCTCGCTAGCCACCTGGTTTTGTAAATAAAGTTTTATTGGAACACAGCCATGCTCATTTATTTATTATTATCTATGCTTACTTTTGTGCTACAACGACAGAGTTGAGTAGTTGTGACAGAGACCATATGGTCCGCAAAGCCAAAGCTATTTACTATCTAGTCCTTTATAGAAAATGTTTGCTGACCCTTGCTCTAATCTATAGTCTAATATAATTTTAAAATATTATCTTAGCTAAGTAAATTTATTCTGAGTGGCACTGTGTGATGGGGTGTAGCAAGAATTTGTGTTATTTCTTCTCTATAGCAATGTCACCCTGCTTCCACTGACTGCCCAGATTCACTGCCATCTACCCAGCTTGTAAAGGCCGCTCTTTCCCAGATAGGGAGCTCGACCCTCCCTGTTCCTGGATTTCCATCCTCCAACACAGTACACAGTCAATGCGGAAGTCTTGGCTAAAAATTGGGGGTGATTGAAATAAGGTAAACAACTATATATTGAGGACTAGACACCTAACTCTGAAAATACCTCTGGCAACCTGTCTCCCGCCCTCACTAGGAATACCGCCTGAGCATCTTCTATTTATTAGCAAGTCTTCACCACATGGTTTGATCCTTCACTTCCTCAATGCTGACATCATATCTGAGTCCTCTCACTTTATCATGGAGAGCAATCATGCTCTCCACTTCTAACTTACACGGTACACCTATGTATTCTCTAACACTGGTATGTACCAGTTACAGAAAAATTACAAATATGAGAGGGAACATTTTTTTGTGATGTAGGAGGAACCTTGCTTCCCCAGGCTTCAGCTTTTTATAAGGAGGGACATCAATTAGTGCAACTTTCGTGGTCTCTCTCTGCCCCTCACTCGTTCTTCCCCAGGGAGGAAGGGTGTCTAATATTACTGGTAAGCTTGGGATAAGGACTGAATATGTTGCCCCATCCCCAGTCTCTTTCTCCTGGGGCAGAGCTACCCAGAAGCCCATACTCTCTGGTCTTGCAGTTTGGTGGGATAAGTTCAACTCAGGGGAGAAGGGATATCTGGTATATGGGGTGGGACTACTGATAAGGAGCGGAATTTGATGAGCAAGGTAACCTTTACAGATGGAAGGTTTGGTAAGCCAGGCCATATGTCCTAGGCTGGGTTTCCCCTTTAGAAGACGTTTAGACAAGGATTTGACTGCAAGTGGTTTATCTGGAAGACAAGCTTAGGAAGCACCAGTAGGTCAGTGGGGAAGGGAATGTAGCCAATTAAAGATGCCTTCTCAAGCCACTGTGGGCAATTAGAGCTTAATCCCACAGTAAACTCCGGGAAATGGTGTAGAACATGCACCACAGAATTATCCTACCAGAGAGGTGAGCGAGCAGAGATATTTTTACACTGACTCTTGATTGAAGGCTGCTCCTGGGGGAGACTTTCAAGGCATGTCTGGCCTGCCCCACTTCATGAAGCAACCTTCTTTGACTCTAGGAAAACCCTCAGGCAAAGAAATGGAAATAGTGACAGCTGGAAGTTCTTCAGGAGCACACTAAATCTTTACAACCAGAGGGAGGCAGGTGGAGCCAGAACACTCTAGGTCACAGACTCTGGTATTGAAGGGTGAATTTGGAATCTCTTAGTTAATTGTGCTTTAATTTTATGGAGGGATTTAGTGTAAGGATTATGTGAATCAAATTTGGGGCTTTGGCAGGATTTGATTTCCTACCATCTAATCTCATGTTTGACTCTTAGATGCGACTATGTTTAGAGGCCACAGGTCCTAGCCCATCTCCAGAGGTTTTCCTATAGCTGCCTCTATGTAGATCCTCTATATAGGGCTACCTGTCTGTCACGGCCCCAGCTGCCTCCTCAAGACCAAGGCTGTATTCCCACCACTACCAGTAACACCTCTAATGGCTCTATCACCCCATGTCCACATTAAATGGCATTTCTGTGCCTTCATACTATGGATTCTTCCAGGAGAGGAGCTGAGGCAGAGAAGAGCTAACAATTCAAGCAATTAATGGATTTGCTCAGTGCCCCAAAAATCCTTTGGAGAAACTGATGCTGTTCACTCCATCAAGATCCGAGTTGCGCTTGGTGATGGAAGGGCCTCGGTGGCCAGATAGAGGGAAAAGGAGAGTGACATAAAAGATGCCACAAGAATATATATGGGTGCTGGAAAAGCAGCTTCAGTCAGAGATGAGAAAAAGGGCATCGAAGGGCACGATAAAGAAAGTGAGGAGAGCACAGCATAACCAATCTGCATTTTGACACAATGCCCAGGTGATTTGTGAGCACAGTAAAATTTGAGGAGCACTGGATTAAACAAAAATATTTCAGGGCATTTCATGGACTCTGAGGACAGGGGTCTAGCAAGACCCTGGGAGCAAATTGGAACCAACAACTTGAATACTAACAAGAGGTTCCATCCATCTCTTGCCTGCCCCTATCTGTACACTTACTTCCCATCCCCACCCCACTCTCTTTCTTTCAATCCAGACTGGATTCATCAGCTTCAAAGGGCAGTAGAAAACAAGGCTGCTGACAGCTCATACATTTTCACATCATCTCTTAAATCTCTGACAGAAACACTAATTTCTTAGTCTCAGTAACAAAATTACTGGGATATGTGTTGATTGACCCAACTTGGGTAGGATGTCCTCCCTGGAACCAATCAACTGGGAGAAGAGGGTGGAATCCTGCTGTGAGAACAAGGCCGCTCCACTGTAGCTGAATGGCTAGAGTTGGAGAGTTGTTCTGGTTGCCTACCCCCCATACAACAGAACGTCTCCACCCTCTGAACAGGGTCAGCATTGGTGCATCTGAGCAGGTTATTACTTTAAAGATGGTGTCATGCAGGGACTCTGGTCCCGCTCTTGGCGGGTGGACACAGGACATGGTGAGGCCAAAAAGGAACACCAATAGAGCCACGGATAGGGGAGTCATACCACTATATTCTCGTTGGTGGCTGGGTTGGAGACATAGGAAACAGGAGCCACACGATCCACAATCTGCCATCCACTTCTCTGCCAACCAACCACCCCCCTAGCTCAGCCACGGCAGTTATATTAGTGACTAACGGCTAACCGGTAACAGCTGCTGGCCACCCAGCCATAGTAGATGGTCATCTGATTACAGCTGATGGCCATCTAATAACCAAGCTGGTACATTTCCACGAGGCCGAGAGCCTGGAAACTGCTCTCCGGGACTCCATCCCCACAGATGGCTCCTGAGGCTCTCCTGGATATTAATAATACAACACATTAAGCGGTGCCACCCTGTCCTTTACCTAAAGGATAGCAGTGAGCAGTGGCTTTGTGAGGGCCTCTCAATGAAGGAAAGGATATCTTCCTGATGGTCACACTTTACTGAAAAGCTGAAAGGCTTTCCTAAGCCCAAGCTGCAGCAGAGTTGGCCGTGTATTCTTCCTGAGAGAGTACTGTATCACATTAGCATTTGTCAGGGGTTACAGAATGTCATCGTTGACTGTAAGTTAGTTCAACAGTTTGGAAATTGTTGGGAAACTAATTTTCAAACATGAATCTGATCTGTTTGGGCTGAAATTTCAAACTATCACACTAGGGTGAAGTGATCATGATAACTATTTTAAAATAAATAAAGTCAGGCAAGGGGCTCATCTATTGTGATAGCGTAGGGTATTGGTATTATTACATAGAGCCTTTGGTGACGAGGAAATATAAGCATCCCAGGCCTGTGGAAAGAACTATGACACCAGCAAATAACCTTACATGATTAAAACAGTGCTAAGGACAAACCTCCATATCCAAAGAACACACTGCATGGAAGAAGGGGTGGAAACTGGCAAGGAGGTTGGAGATGAGAAGAACTGTTGCTTATACAGAAATAGGGAGGATTCTAGAATCCTGGAAATATCACCTCCTTGGCTATCGTACTTAATACAATCATGAAATATGCCTAAATCAAGATGTTTGAATAATCAAGGCACGACTTATAAGTGCTGTGGGATTTCGCCAAAAGTGGTTACAAACAAGCTGCATTTTTAAAAGAGCTTTTAAAGAACAAGCATTTAAAAAAAATAAAGAACAAGCATAAATAGTGTACACAATATATAGAGTTGTGCCTATCAAGGCACCTTATGTCAATGGGCTGCCTTTTACCAGATTTGGTAACTGGTCACAGATCACATGGTGTCCAACTGGCTTTTTTCATGGCTTTTCAGGAGAAAATGGAACTCCCTCAAGATGACCTCTGAAAATGTCCAGTTCTGGTGCAGTGAGTGACCATCATTCATGGACCTGGTGGACTTTTTGATATCTATGGGAGCTGGAATTCTGTGTTGGCCAGTGGGCTCTATGGCATTGAGACCAAAGAGGAAATAATCAGGGCCTCTCCAGGGATGACATCTGCTTTTACTGTTGTGAAATAGTACAAAGAATGTTGGACTCTAGACTGCTGGCTGAATACTTCTGTCTGTCCTCTCATTAAGATACTTCATAATGGTGAACTTGGTGGGGGTAATGACGAATTCGATCTTAAAACCCAAAGAATAAACTTCAATCATAAAACTCAGGTGGACATAGGAAGATCAAACTCAAAAATCAAATCTTCCAACTTCCAGGTCTCTCTACTTCTAAGTTGATCATTGCGAATAAAATCAGAACTGAGCCCATGGAGAAGAGAATTTGAACACTCAGTTACACTATGAGAAAAAGGTTGAATGTCTTTTAGAACTAAATGGAGGCATCTGTTTTGTTTAAATTAAGGGTCTGTAAGTACCAGCCAGGGACTGAGTTGACAGCCATTTCTGTAATAAAGTAATAAATCATGGGGATGTTTCAGGAAGCAAAAAACACCACATTGTTTCTTTGTTCAACCAATTAAGTAATAAGCCATCTGGGTCCTTCTGTTAATTACTGTCAAACACAACTTACACAATTGAATTCAGCTTTTTATTTAATTATATTAATTTATTTCAGCAATTTCAAATACCCACAATGCCAATAATAAAAATTCATTTCAAAAAATAGAGGTCTTGTTTAATTCTTATTTTTCAACCATTAATACCCTTTACAAGGTTGTTGTCTGAGAATTTTTAGCTCTGTCTCCACCTCAGGATATTAAGAGAAATTGTTTTAAATATAGACAGATCTGAAGGAAGAAGATGGCTGCACTTTCTTCTCTCGATGAGAAGACGACTCTATCTAGATCAGTGCTATCCAATGAAACTGTTTGCAATGGTGAAATGTTCTATACCTGTGCTCTTCAGTACAGTAGCCCCTAGCCACATGTAGCTATTGAACACTTGCAGTGTGACTAGTACAACTAAGGAACTGAGTTTAAACTTTTAAAAATTTTAATGTATTTACATTGACATAGCCACATGTGACTGGTGGCTACTAGCATAGGTCTAAAGTGTATTCTGAGGAAGAAGAAATGCAGTGAGTCATTGACTTAAGTAAGTGGAGAAGGAACACATAATTATAATAGGTACTGTTTGGAAACCCTCATTTTCTACCTAGTTTTTCTCATTAGAAACACACTGAGTTCTGAGACAGCCCAAAGGAGATCAGCATCTTTGAGTGGCGGTTTCTAAGCTGACTGTGTGAAGAGTGAACTCCATCTGGAGGAGAAATGGGTATGAATAGTGTCTTCTGAATAGCAGAACCAACCCCACTCAGCAAACTGGTCAGAAAGACTAAGCCAGGTCACAGCAAGGAGAGCCAGTCAGCTCTTGTTAGCATTGGCTCTGCTCTGTGGAGGTGTGTTTATTCCACAGTTGAGCACGTTCAACCTGTGGGAACACTTAGGGGTGCCAGGAAGTTCCTATAGGCTCGAAGATGGACCTGTCAGCCTTCATGAACATTAACACCCAACTCTGTTTTCTCTCGTAAGAATTTTGGCTCAGAGGCTAGCGTTTCCCCTCAGGGAGGTTTGCCTCTTTGCAAAGATTCCTATTTCTGTCAATACAAAACCTGTAACAGGGCACCAGGAGAGTTTCTCAACTGTATACACTTTTGTTAATGGGAATGCTCAGTCTGAGCTGACCCTTCCCAACACCAATGACTAAAGATAAATATATTGCATGAGAATCTGGTTGTGGTTAACCAAGTTAGAGAAGGGCAGGGCGAATGGAGGTAGAAAGTTCTGAGGAAATTCTCATTAACATGAAAACATCCTATCCCAGGATTACTGACTCTGTTCAGCTGCTAGGCTGACCTGGAGAGTTGGTCCAAAGCTCTCTTCCATCTTCTCACCAACACTATTCTTCTCTCAATAGAAAAGATTCCCTTCTGGGTTTTTTTTTGTTTTGTTTTTTTTTGGGGGGGGGTGTTTGCTTTGTTTTGTTTTGGGTTTTTTTTGGACCTATGGCTCAACCAATGAACAAGCTAACCCAAATAAGCTAATCCAAAGTTTTGGCCATTATGCCCTCTTCACACTTGAATTTTTATGGTTGGCTATGCAGACAATCCAAAGTAAGGCTATTTGAACTACATTGATCAATTGGATGTATGTATCCTAAAGGTGCTGCTGGAGAATGCCCAGGCCTCTATCCTTGGTCAGAAATAAAAGCAATTATTACATGATCAATGGAAAAAAAACGAAGTCTTCTGTACTATGTGATGATTGTCTACCAGTGATGAAGACGATGAGGCAATGAATCCATTTTTTTTTTCTTTTGCTAAAACAGCCAGTAGTCAATCAAATAGGTGTGAGAAGGAAGGACTTTTCTATATTCATTCATGGAGCTTTCTCTCTACTGTCACCAGGAACAAAAATATAACAGGGCCTGCTTTATAAAATATACATACTCTTTTAGTGCCCTTGGGCCCGAACTGTGATGGCCAAACTTCTCCTTTCCTTCTTACACTGGCGTTCATCATTCATCCACAGTGTCGACATTGTCAAATCGCCAGAGCTGGCTGGCTTTTCCATCACACTGGCGCAAGTACAAATCTTTATTGTTTTCTTGCACCACAGCTTCCATGCATTTCCCAGAAAGAATGTGAACAATCATTCCATTCTGAAAAGCGAGAAGAAAAGGAAAAAAATATACAACCAGTCAGTCCCCCACAGTTAGTCAACAAAGAAGAAAATTTCTAAGATTTGTGCTAATCATTAAGAAAGAATGGAGGTGATGTGAACTGTCCTGGTAAGGAACTGCAGTAATTTGATTAATATATAATATAATGTGGTAGCTCTAAAATTTAGATACTGTTCAGAGCCTCAGGGTCATGAGTTCAGTGATCTTTATTGTTGTTGGATAAGTATGCCTTTTCTCAGAGAGTTCTGGTTAGTAGAATGCCAGTGTAAAAATCATGTTCAGTTTTTATACTGTATTGATGACATTCGCTGTTATCATTGACTTGTAAATTTCTGCTTTCAGAGGGATTAATTGAATTTCTGCCCTCTGTTAATCCTGCAATTTAGTACTGCTGCCATGAGGTGGCAGTACAAACAAAGTAGGACTTTAAGGAAACACTAAAGGCCTAAGTCAGCCATGTTTAAAGATTATACAAAATCTACCAGATTTAATATTGAAACTAGCCATGCTCTTTTCAGGAAAGATCAATGTCTTCATGAGAAGTTAAACACCCTTAACCAGTAATGCTAATAATGTCAATTTATCCAGTTATTTGCTCATTATTTATTTATTTTTGACAGCTAATTCACACCCCATAACATTCACTCTTTTAAATAAAGTACACAACTTGGTAGTTTTTAGTATATTCACAGAGTATATGCAACCATCACCACTATCTAATTCTAGAACATCTTTATCACTGTAAAAAGAAACCCACTATTCACCAAGCAGTCACTTTCAATTCCTCCCTCCTTCCAGCCACAGGAAATTCTGTACTTGTAGATTTGTCTATTCTGGACATTTCATATAAATGGAATCATAAATTATTTGACCCTCTCTGATTGGCTTTTTTCATTTTGCATCATATTTTCAAGTTTCATCCATGTTATAGAATAAAACAATACCTAATTACTTTTTTTTCTTTCTCTTTTTTATTGTGGTAAAATATACAATATAAAACTTACTATATTAACCATTTTTAAGTATAAAGTTTAGTAGTGTTAAGTATATTCACACTGCTGTGAAACAGATCTTCATAACTTTTTCATCTTTCAAAACCGAAATTCTATACCCATTAAACAAATCTCTCCTCTGCCAAGCGCCTGGTAACTATACCATACTACTTTCTGTTTCTATGAATTTGACCATTCCAGCTACCTCATATAAGTAGAATCATACAGTATATGTCTTTTTGTGACTGGCTTATGTCACTTGGTATACTGTCCTCCAGTTCATGCACATTGCAGCATGGGGCAAGATAGCCTTCCTTTTTAAGGCTGAATAATATTCCATTGTATGCATATACCACATTTTGCTTATCCATTCATCCATCATTGCACACTTGGGTTGCTTCCACCTGTCAGCTATTGTGAATAGTGCATCTGTGAACAGTATGTCACTTCTTTTTATGGCTGAATGATACTTTTTCAACGTTTTGTTTTTTAATGCCTGAAAGATGCTGAGTGTATTTTACTCACTAATATTTTACTTACTATTTTCAAATTATGTTTCTAAAATGTATCTTATCCTCAGGACGTGCTTAGGAGAACACTTTATGATCATTCATAGAAAAAACGTAACTTGGTTTCTAATACTCCTTTAAGTACATGTGGGCCCCCTAAGTCCTGGTTCACTTGTCACCAAAGCCCCACGAGCTTTGTTTTCAACTGCTTATTGCGCAGTCAGCCTAAGTTCTCCATGAGTGATTTTCTTCTTTCACAGCCTGCTCTAAGTACAAATGAACAGTTCTGTTTATTTTATCCTCTTTATTCCCACACAGAAGTTGAAGAAAAGAAATTAGAAAGATGTGTGTACTTATTTGTTTGTTTTATATTTACACCCTAACTCGTCTCAGAGACGTTTTGAGGTGGAAAAAAAAAACTGCATATGGACACATTATTGATACTGTCACCTTCCTCTCCCAATGCTGTGTGGGGGACCCACTCACTCTCCCTAAGTACTTACATTCCATTCTACCGATATATAACCTCTGGAAAGGATCTAGAGCTTCTCTTTCCTGCGGGAATAGGAATCAAAGTCTTACTAAAATGATGAAATGTCCACAGTGGAATTTACAAAGGAAGAAATTGATACCTATATCTATATCTATGTGGGTGGGAGATGGGGGAGCCTTGCTATTGCTCCTAAAACCACACCACTGAGGTGGTTGACTATTTCTGTAACATGCTCCATGGCCCTACTTCTGACCTGAACTAATAAACTTCAAAAAGGGGCGACCTCCACTCTCCACCATGACCAAGCTCAGAGCTCTACAGAAACATGACCATTTAGTGCATTTCAAGATGCTGGTGGCCCAACATTGCTGCAAAGTTGGCTTTACCGACCCCTGAGGCCTTTGTGCCAAGCCGCTAAGGTAAACAACAGAGACACAGATCTGAACAGTCATACTTGACCTCTTGGAAGAGATTGGGACACCGCACCGACTCCTGGCACGACTGAGCCCTTTCTGAATGGACTCCTTACCTCCTGGAAGTCCCAGTGCTGCTCGTGGATGGCAGGACCTTCCTCGGTGCAGTTCTGAAGAATCACCTGCTCGCGCCTGACGTCAAAGCACAGGTGCCGTGGGCTGCCAAAGTGGATGTCCTTCCTGCCGGTGTGCTCCAGGTGCTGGGAGAGAGGGAACGGTTGTTAGCACAGCTAGAAGGAGATAGTCTCCAAAGCTGGAGATGAGAGTAGCAGAGCTCACAACAGAGCTGAAGTCTAAGGGCCAAGTTTTAGATTTTTTTTTTGGGTGGGGGGGTCAGCAAGACTGTATCTCATAGTCAGTTCCCAACATGCTGCTCGACTAGCCCTGGCCTCTGACATCTCCACATTCTAGCTGCTCGCACATTCCTGTTTATACATTCTGGTGTGTTCCTCCATCGTTCCATTTACTGCACCATTGGTAAGGCCATAAAGAATGTGGTGAGCTTTGTGTACTGTTGGAAGGGCAGATGAGGACCTCCTCTGAAGCCCCAGTTGATGGCTTTCTGGAGAGATCTGACCTGGCCCTGCAACTAATTTTCCTGCTGTTTGTTGTATCTGCTTGACTCTGGCTCATGGTTAGTATTTCCTTCAGTGTCTTGGTGTGTGGGGTTGTGCTTACCTTTGCAGATGGACCTGAACAGTGGGAAGCCTGTGTGGCCAGGTGGGAGGGCATGTCCTGACAAAACCATTTTCCATTTGTTCCTGCCAAGTACAGCCTGAACTAATTTTTATGTTAATTTTGTGGCTTGGAGACAGGGTCAGCTGCATGGGCATGTGACCTGTGCCATCACAGGGGGCCTCATGCTTAGAATGGTTTAATGTTCTTGGCTTAACATACTTGATTTAATGCTCTACTGTCTTGAAATTCTTAATAAATGCTGAATTAGAGGCCTCACATTTTCACTGTGCACTGAGCCCCACAAATGAGATAGCTGGTCCTGCTTGTGGATTCCCAGACCACACTGTTGGTATAAATTTGAATCCTAAATCCACATTAGATGCAAACTTGTGGTTAAAAATTGGGGGAGTTGGGGGGAGAGTTAATTGTCTCCTACTCAAAGACTCTGTAGAGACAAACTTCCTTGCCACTTCCTGTGGCAGTGGGTGGATTTTTCTGGTTAAACTTTTCACAGTTTCTCTTTGAAGGTCAACACTGGCTGACAGATGATCGCCCATGGACTGAAGGCTCTTGTCTCTTACTCTGCATTGAACCCACAGCTCTGGATTCCTGAGGTCCACAGTATCTGCCCCCTGAACCTAGACAGGGCAGCTTGGTTCACGCCCAATGGCTCTATTTTCAATTGCCTCTTGATTTTTGGCCCCTGGAAATTTCTCTTTGTTATCAACTCAGTTACTTATGCATGGAAGAGGGTGTTTCTTATTTTTTTAACCTAACTTATCCAGATCTTTTTAGAAGGGCTTTCAGCACATGTAGTTCATAATTTTGCTGGATCCAGAAGTCCATGGTAATCTCCTCCTCCTCACCCAAAATCAAAAAACCCAAATAGCTAACCTTCTATCTGCATGGGGCAGGCTTCATTATCCCCAGTTGCAAAGGAGGAAATCCAGGGTCAGAGACGTCAAGAAGCCTGCTTCGTATCAACAGCTAGGAAGTGCTGAGCTGTTTCTGCCACATGCACAGATTCCTCACTTTACCTCCAAGTCCTCCTCCCCTGTGCCAGGTGTGAATGCCTATCCCTGTGTTCTGGAAGATTGGTGAAGGGCAAAGCTGAAGAGGCCAAATGGATCCTGAGCATCACCTTCCCCCAGACCCCCGGGGCCTGCATGGCCGACTCCAGCCTCAGCTGGTCCTCCCTGCAGGGCTGGGCTCCAGACCTTCCAGGAGATGTTCTTGTTTGTGCCCCCAGGCTTTTAGGGCTTCACCTGACACTTTTCATCATTATCTCCAGGAACATGTCCCTTGTTCTTTGTTTTTAATAGAGGCTTTTGGAATATGATCGCTTAACTCAAAGGCCCCTGTCGTATGCTGAAAGGAGAGAGATTGGGGGACAGGCTAGACTTTCCAGGTTATCAACCAAGTTGCGAAAAGAACTGAATCTACCAACCCTTAGCCAGCATCGTGGCAGCTGCCCGCCACCTTGGGCAGTTACTCCATGATGCAAATTTTGAAAAGAAGAAAAAAGTTCCTTAAGATGTAAGCTCTTCCTGATGTCCAAGGGGCCCACAGGGATGCTGGAATAACCCTGCTGCCTCTGACCCTTCTCCTGACCCAGTTACTTTCTTCTCTCCTCAGATACTTGAGATAAAGTCTACCAATGGCTGAAGGGCTGCAGGAAGAGACATAATTCTACCTTTGACTCTTTCCTTTAGTTTTTGGGAATCATAAGCCAGCAATTCTAGAGCCCTATGGACCCTAGGGGGCTTCAAGGATTCCCTGAACCCGCAGTGATTCTGAGTCTACGGCCCCTAATCGGGTGACCTACTCACTTCCCCATCTCAGGTTCTAGGTGACGAATGACCTCGGGCTGATCCTGATATTTCATAAATGGTGCCCTGGTGGGAATTTGCCTGCATGTAAGTTTTCTTTGATCTCTAATTATAGTTTTTAATTTTAATAGGGAGATTTTCATATACTCTGGCTTTCTAGTGTCTTTTTGAATGTTGGATGATCTCGTAATACTAGGCCCACTTTCCTATAAAACAAAATTCATTTATTGAGGCCGGGGTGGATGCCGCTGTCCTTTCAGATGGGCATGTGCTCCTCAGTCACAACAGCCTCCACTCAGCTCACGGTGCTCATTCCCTTTATGTGCCTGAACGCTGGAGACATCTGAGTTTGCTGCCCCTGGGTTGGCCACTCTCTAGCCTCTGTTTCCTCATCTGTCAGATAAAAGCATTGGCTAAACAGCTTCTCCAGTTCCCTCAAGCTCAGATGCTGATATTGTCTGACAATGGTCCATGTCTGTGCTTGCAGTTGGGTCAGGGTGGGCAGGGGTGTGATGGGTCATCACAATGGGACTGTGGTCCATCAAGGGATGTGGACCCACTAAAAGTAGATGTCCCAAAGGGAAGTGAGGAGCATCCCAGGAAAGACCACTTCCAGGTTTTCCCTGGCCAGTACCCTGAGAACTCTGACCACCCACCTGTTGTTGCCGGCTGTCATTGCAAGGAGCCAGCATCATGGCACAGCCCAAGATGTCCCCTTCTGCCGGGCAGTCTGCACAGAAGCCAAGTCCAGTGTTGTGGAGCTGAAAGTAGACACCCATACAGAAGTGAACCCCGCCCTCCACATACAGACACCCTCCGTCAGGCACCATTCTTCTCCTTCACTCTCTGGAGTGTAGCTCAAGGTACCATGTTCAGGCCATGAAAATGAGTGAGATCAAAATGAAGCCACTGATCCTAAGGGACAGGCCCCCCCAAAGGAGGCCAGCAGCTCCTGTCCTGGTGAGAGCAACCCAGTCACCTCCTTCAGGGCAGGCATGAAAGCCTCTGAGGCCCCGCTGAGCTTGGGACTGGTTGGCCAAGGTCACTGAAGAGCATCAGATCATCCAGTTCCTGTCTTGGGAAACTGCCCACCCTCCCCTCTTCTTCCTCATCTTCCCTGGGTCATGCCTTGCCTTTCCAGAGAACCTGGGTCTGCGCTCAGATGGGTACAACTCAGGGTAGATGTTGGCCAGAAACCAGTGGAACATCCGACAACCCAGTCTCCTCTGCAGCTGCAGGCGTTCTGTGCAGTCCAGCTTCTCCACCTGGGGACGGAGAAAGACACAGGCCATGAGACGGAAAAAGCTTATTGTACATCAGAATCCATGTGGTGGGGAAGAGTAGAAATGGCTGAAGCTGAAGGATTGGGACAGAATGAGGACACCGAGACTAGTTTCCCAGGGCTGCAGAGAGAGGAAAGGGTCAGGGGGAAGAGGGTTTGGAAGGGACAGGACAGGATGGGTCTTCCCTAGAGAGAGCTGTGGAACCAGCAAAGTGGTAGATGATGTCACTCCCTTCCCACAAGCCCTCGTATCTTCAGTCTACAAAGACCATGATAGCTATGCTTTGATGACTCTGTGTGGAAGCTGGAAAAAATGATGGGCCTTTGCACCTGGGTTGTATAGTGTAGAACCATGACAGGCCTCGTGGAGGCAAGAACTGGCCCAAAAGCAACTGAGGTGAAGTAAGCAGGAAAATCATGGGGTAGGGGTGGGGACAAGGCAAGCTTTCCTTTCTTCCCCTCTAGGAGTCCAGTTTCCTCCAGGAACGAGTCATTCCTTAGGGCTACAGTATCCCCTTTCCTAAAGAGTCTCCTTTATAATACAATTGTCCTGGGATAGATATCAAGGTAAGTCCTTACCACTTTCGTATAAATTAATATTTTTGGCTGTATTGATAAGATACAAAGAACCCTATCCAATTTAGTACTAAATCCTGGATATAGTTAGGGAAGAGAGGGGTGCTAAGGAGGGTTTGGAAGGATCAAAAACAAAAATAAAAACAAAACAAAAGAGAGATGATTATTTCTTGGGGTAGAGAGAAGAAATAAGAGAGAGCTGGAACAGGAGGTCCATGTCTGAGTTCTAATTTGATGGCCTCTAGCCTAGCAATGAGACACTGGTCTAGCTGGCTATGCAAAACCTGATTGTGCTTTTTCCCTCTCTTTGTCTTCAGATAGAAATATTGGGAAGAGTAAGACCTGGTCTACCATACTGAAATGTTTTCTACATGCTACTCGAAGTGTGATCCCCTGAGTACCTATCTCAGAAATGCCCAAGGAACTTAAGGAAAATGTGGATTCCTGGGCCCTTCCCCAGAGCCTGTGATTCAGAAGGTTGGGGCGAGCCCCCTGAAATCTGAATGTAACCATTTCTCCTGAAGAGTCTTATCCACAGAAAGTTTGAGAACAACTGCTCTAAGTCAGGAATGTCTTGGTAGTTTCATGACACTCTCAAGTGTTCACTTGAGTCCTCTCCAGCTCTTCTCCAGGGCTGGATTTTGCTACTAATGCAAAAACATTCCTTCATGCAAGTTCTTTCACCTTCACCTTTCTTGGTGATGAGACAAACTGGCAAATCTACCTAGCCCTTGTTTGATCTCAAATGAAGGGGCGTGCTGAAAAGCAACTTTCCTTCTGTACAACTGTGCCTGAGACAGGACCAAACAAGAGAATGTCAACTCCTCCAGCACTGAAACCCTGGCCTTGTCATTGGGTGCTTAGGATTTCTGTATCTTAAAATCCATGTGAGGATTTTGGGGTGGGGTAGGAAGAGGGGTGAAAGGATAAAAATCGTTAAAGCAAAATTAATATTTAGTTATTTAAATTTATAGTCAATGCGTGCTGTCAAACACCTTCAGGGAGGCAGTGATGTTATTGAAATCTTGATGTCGATATAAGCAATAGAACATTTCCAAAAAATGAATTAATAGAATGTTCAAAACAAACAAAATGTCTTCTCACTTACCAGTAGGAGGTGTCATTCTCCTTGTGAAAGTCATCAAATGAACAGATGGGGACATTTGTAGATCAGCAATGTGGACCTACCCAGCAATGTGGGCTGGTAAGAAGCTTGTGGGAGCTTTTCCAGGACATTTGTAGGTCCTGGAAATCTTACCTTTGGAGCCGCCACTCCCAGCACAGCAAACAATAATGTGAACCCATGTCGCATATAAAACAACATTTATGTGTCACTCTGTAAAAACTGAACTGAGTAACAGCTGACGAGCTGAAAATGCAGTGGATTTTTAATTACATGTTTAAAATTTTTCTGTGGCGTGTTTTGGGTCCTTTATGTTTATTATTACATTTATATTTTTTTCATGTCTTAGATAATTTCACAGCCTTGGGCACTTTGCCCAGGATGAAAAGGGCCTCTGAGACCTGTTTCATCACTTACTCCCTGCCCACTCTCTCCTCTGGCCCCACAATGAAGGATTGCACCCCACAGATGTCATCCTACAGACATGAAGGGGTTCCAGGCCGAGACCAGCTCTGCTACACCATGGAAATGCTGGGAGACACAGAAGACACCTCCACCAGGTAGAGGAGCCGCTTGAGGGAGCAACTTGAGGGAAGCATAAGCCAGTAGCTTCTATTTTCTCCTCCAGGCAGGATGAACTCACTCCCTGGCCCAGCTTCCAGCTGGTGGCCCTGTCATGAGCACAGAAGCCCCTGCTGGGCTCTCCTTACCTTGCTTAAGGAGAAGGCTTCTGGGCTGTGCTTGTAGAAGGTTTCTTTGAATGAGCCCAGCCAGATCTCGGCAATGCGAACCTTGTTCTGCAGGGTTGCCTCCTGGTCAAGGGGGGAGTGTGCATCCTGATTTTGGTAGATGTGCCCCACCCGAGAGCAGGGAAGGATTTCAACGGAGCCACCACAGAGCCAAGCCTGCCACAAAAGGAGAAAATACACAACTCAGTACTCCCATCCAAAAATGTGGGAAGGGGAAGTAAGGGACTTGTGAGGGGCTGGCAAAATGCACAGGAAATCGTGAGCACACAATGATATATATATGAGGACTGACATTAAGTTCGTGAACTTGTTACAACGATGTTGCTAACCTTTTTTTGATATCAGAGGGATTATTCACCATGAATTTGTACCAACTAGATAAACAGTTAACCAAGTTTACTATTTAGAAGTACTGAAAAGGCTGCGTGAAAAAGTTAGACGGCCTGAACTTTTCGCCAATAATTCATGGCTCTTGCATCATGACAATACACCAGCTCACACGGCACTGTCTGTGAGAGAGTTTTTAGCCAGTGAACAAATAACTGCATTGGAACACCCTCCCTATTCACCTGATCTGGCCCCCAATGACTTCTTTCTTTACCCAAAGATAAAGGAAATATTGAAAGGAAGATATTTTGATGACATTCAGGATATCAAGGGCAATACAACAGCTCTGATGGCCATTCCAGAAAAAGAGTTCCAAAATTGCTTTGAAGAGTGGACTAGGCACTGGCATCGGTGCATAGCTTCCCAGGGGGAGTACTTCAAAGGTGACCGTAGTGATATTCAGAAATGAGGTATGTAGCACTTTTTCTAGTATAAGTTTGTGAACGTAATTGTCCGACCTTGTATCATACACATATGGTATATATACAAAATGGCATACATATATATATGCATATATATATAAAGTATAGATCTCAGGGTACAGCAGAGTTTCTACATCTGGGAGTTCTGGGTGGGGGAGTGATAAGTTGAGAAGAATGGTGGCATTTGTCCTGGGATGGACTGGTGTGGTGAGGGGGCCACACCCATGCAACTACCTGACCTTGAAACACTTGCACAGATTTAGCACTTAGGGAGATGTGGCCATGTAAATTAGAACCACTATTCTCCAAAGGCTGCTGCCTCAGGAAAAAAGGTATCCCTAGTGGTCAGTCATTTCTAAAAGCTTGTGAAGTTTCCTGATGCAAAGGCACCAGAAACTATTTAGGTGACGATTGAAGCAAGCTTTTCTGAAACATAGTCTTTCCTACTTCAGGAGGGTTCTCCCTGCTCTCCACTAACTCTTCTGCCTACTTCCAAATACCTAAAATTCATTTGACAGAGAGCCTTACATTACACACTTGAGGATAAAGCTGAACATGAAAATATTCCAAGCAGCGTAAGCATATAAACTGAAGCACACCAAGGCTGGGGTTCCCACACTGTGTGCAAGGTGCCCTGAGGTATACCAGCAAACTCAAAGGGCCATGGGGGACATTTTAAGTGTTTGAGAAAAACATAGTGACATCTGTTAGATGTTCTGCAAACTTCGAGCTCGAAGTAATTCATGGCTTCCGCATTAGATGGCTGTACTTTTGATGGTGGTTTATCTTGACTGGGTTGGATTTTTAAAGTTGTGATAAAAAGCAAGTAGTATGCTGACATTGACGTTGAACAGGAAATGAGGGTGGCGGTGTCCAGTCTGATTCCAAGGTGGGAGAAGTTGTGCAGTGCCCAGCAGGTACTAAGTTGTTAGAACAAATATCTGTTCAGTTGTTTGGATCAAACCATATATAGTTTAACATATAGAACTACTTGGGATTTGTTTTGGCCTGTGTGTGCTGTGAAAAATTACTGAGATGCTACGGGTGCTATGAATGGAGAATGTAGGGGAATGTCTGCACTAAGGTGTGGATGACCGATAATATGCCTTTTCTTGTGGGCAGGTTTGATAGTCAACTTTATGAGGAGGCTGGAGGTAAAATCAAGGTAGGGTACGAAAGAGATGGGAAGGGGGATGAAATGGGAGGTTTGACACACCACATTTAATGACTGTATAATTTTCCCCCAGCCTTATCCCTGACCAGTGGTATTTCTCATGGCTGCTTCCAAACTGTGACCACACACACTCCTAAAGAGAGCCCACCTGGGTCCTCCCATGGCCCAGGACATACCTTAAGAGACAGTTCAAGGTTTTCGCCACCCCGCAGTGACATGAGAGGATCATAAGCTCCAGTGTTTTGGAAGTAATGTCTGTCCATAGCCACAACCCCGCCAGGTACCACAGGGCTCCTAGAGAGAGAAGACAGGGACAGAATGCAGTTCAGAACCCGGAGCACATCAGGGAGGCTTAGTTGGGGGGAAGGGGAGCCTCCAGTGGCTAAGAGAGTGGACTCTGGGCTCAGATAGACCTCAATGTTTTTAATGGCAAGACTGGAACAAAACAACCACATTGGAAATCCCAGTATTTTGTAAAAAGAAAGCTATGGTTGCCTGGGCCTTTTATACCCTATCCTCGGGTACTGCTCCTATAGGGCGGGCCATGGGCCTGTACCTGAGGCTCCCCTACCCTCTGGCTGAGTCCCTCTGGAGAGACCTTTGGGGAGAAGGGCGGGGTTAAAATAAGACACCCTAAAGCACGTAGCACCAGGCCTGTACAAAGGGCAATGGTCGGCTCTGTACTCTTTCTTCCCTCATCCCTCACCTCACCCTCTTCTGTTTGCTAGAGATGAAATGATATCCCGTAGAAGGTTTTAAACCAGAAAAGATGTAGCCACAAGGCTTTTGAACACGTATAGACTCAGGAACATTTTTTTTTTAATGGAGCAAATATTAATGCAGCTAAACTCTGGGTATGTCTCAAGATATAAATGAATCAGAGTTCAGATTTTTTTAATTACCAAGAAAATAGTATTACATTAACAAAACTACTGACCTTTGGGTTATTAAAAATACGAAGTTATGCCAGAATACTTAAAACCAGTATTGTATAGTATTACTTAATACAATTTCCAGTTTTGTCACTTACTATTTGTAAGCTCAGGGTTCATTCCTAGAGGACCCAGTGTTTGTTGTTTGGGTATCTGAGAGAAGAGGGCACTTTGCCTGGCTCCCATATGGCTGGCCTGGAGCCCAGGAGCCCCTCACCACCGTCTGCCCCAGGAGACAGGGTCCAGGCAGCACTGTGGGGCACCAGGCAGAAAGTGGAGTGCAGCTCCATAGAGAACCCAGGACTGTCAGCAGAGCATCATGGGCTGTGACATGGGGGCCAGGAGAGGATGTGGGATTTTGGCAGATAGCGCATGGAGGGCGCAGGCTGCTGGGGGCCAGGTGTACCAAACCCCCGCCAGAGGCCATGACCAGTAAAGGTGCATCGTGGTGAACATCATTGCAGGACAGCTTGAGCCCCAGGTGGGGCCCTCCCTTCTTATCAGCGCAACCCCACAGAAGCCCGGACCTCACCGTCAACTCCAGGGAGACAAGGGGTGTGGTGGTTATACAATATTGTGATTATAGAAGTGTCATTGAATTGTTCACTTTTAAGTGATTCATTTTATGCTATGTGAATTTCACCTCAGTAAATTATTTTTTTTAAAGGGTGATACGGCTTGCTTTATTTACCTAGATCTCTTAGGATACTTGCTTTAGGAACCCAGTGTCATGGTGTAACAAGCTTCAACTAGCCCAGAGGCAGTAACCTCTTCAAGAGAGAACGGATGAAGAACTTCCTGCTCACGGCCAGTCTCAACCTTCAGACGTGTGAACAGCCTGCAAGGGATCCTAGCCCCCAGCTAGTGTGTGAATTCCAGCCAGTCGAGTCTAGTAAATACAGTCCTGCAGAGGCACCGGACACCATGGATCAGAGACAACCAACCCTGGTGCTTCTTCCCAGAATTCATGACTGACAGAATCCAGGAGCTTCATAAAATGGCTGTTGTTTTACAGCACTAAGTTTGGGTGGTTTGTTCATGCAGCAGAAGATATCTACAGTGTTAACTTTAGTGGTTCAAAACCCAAAAACATGAGAAGCATCTCATAAAATTGGATATATTTTGAGACTTACGGTGTCTTAGCGTTCACCTGGCTCTGAATCCTGCGTTTTTACAGAAAAGGAACCTGCGGCCTGGTGTGGTAGAGTAGTATCAAGGTCCCAGCTCAGGTTCTGTCACTGTTCCACACTGGGGGGTGTCCACTGCAGGTATCTGGAAGCGCTTCACTAGACTCCATTAGTATAACAAATGACAATAATAACACATAGCGGTGTGGCTGGCACTCTTTAGATGTTTTTCATGTATTGACTCAGTCAATCTTTACAATAACCCTCTAAGCTAAGTACTATTATTATCCCCAATTTACTAATGAGGAAACTGAGGCACGAATTAAGTAACGTGCTAGGAAACTAGTGGAGCCAGGATTAGCTCTCAGGCAGTCTGGCTGCCAAGTTCATCCGAGGAAGTGAAGGAAAAGCAGGTTCCGGGATGGGGCCTCACCTGATGGGACTGACGGGGGACAGCAGAGTTTTTCTTTCACTCTCTGGCAAAGGCTCCCAGTGGAAATCCAGCTTCCAGTCCAGCACCCCGCGCTGCATGTCCTTGGAGGGGTAATACTGGAAAGTCTTCCAGTCAATCACATCTATGACTGGAGACAACACCCGGCTCCTGGAAAGAATTGTAGAATCAAATCAGGGATGCAAACCACCCACTTGCTGGGGACAGAAACATAATTTATGCATCTACTGCCCTATATGGCAGCCTCTAGCCACATGTGGCTACTTATTGCGCACCTAAAATAAGGTCTGTTTGAATTTCAGAGGTAGTATCAGTGTAAAATACACACACTAAATTTAGAAAATTGAATATGAAAAACATAAAAGTCTCACTAATTTGTATGTGGGTCATATGTTGAAATGATAATATTTTGGATATGTTGGGTTTAGTAAAATATATTTAAATTAATTTCATTTCTTTTTATTTTATAATGTGACTACTAGACATGCTTAAATTACATGTGGCTCATGTTATATTTCTGTTGGTCAGCACTATTCTAAAAAATATGATTTTCCCGTAAGAAATCAGGGGCCCATTTCATTAAAGAGCATGTCTGCCCCTTTCTTTCTTTAAAAACTCTGTTGACAGCACTGAGAAACAGGAGAGTGGGGTCCTCAGCTCAGCTCTACCACTGATGAATGGGATGATCTTGAGATAGCTGTTGGACCTCTCTGGGCCTCGGTTTCCTCATTTGTAAAACAGGAGATTGAACTATTTACCTATTTATTATTTCTTGACTTCCTTTGTGTCTTTGAAAAATACTCATATGCACATATACACAATATTGCACATAGTTTCTGAGGGCCCATGACTCCTGCTCTATTGGTTCTTGTTCCTCCCTGCATCACAAAACTTGATTGGCTTGAGGGATCAGGATTGCCGAGCTCCGGAAGGGTCCCTGGTGTTAGTGTATCTGTATATGAGCACGTGATGTCTCCAGCAAACCCAAGTCCTGAATTTAGGTTTATTTATTCATTTCCTGGTGCTGATGCTGTTGGCGATTGCATTCTCTCTCTCCATGTCTCTGGCTCTCTTTCACAGCCTGAGCTATGACCTCAGAGACGGTGATGTGGGGAATTGGTACAGGTCAGAAACTTCACCTTTTAAATAAACAGGTAATCACCCCGGGGTAGCAGGAGCTTCTCTCCACCTAGCCAATATCTCAAACACATTTTTTTTCCTTGCCTCTCATGACTTCTAAAATCTTCTAAAATCTGTGCCATGGAATAAGTCAAGCCTGAACTCAGGGGTGGCTGGAAAGTACCACTCTAAAGAAAGTGAGGTTCCTAGAAATAGAAACGCCAGCCACACTGTTTACACTTCCATTGATTTCCATCTCTGTTCCTTCTATCTCGAAAACAGCAGAACTGGCATAAGCCCAGGCCTTACAGAGAGGGCCAGGGTGGTCCTGGGATTCAAGTATCTGCTGTAATCTGTGGCCTTACGTGACTGACTTTGGCATAAGTAGTCGTCGTGGGGTTTATATTTAGAGCAAGGATCTTGATATGCTTTTCTTGCCCTTTTCGCATTGTTCCTTCTGGAAGGTAAGGGGAACTTAATCCCTCTGGTCTCTACTATTTTGGGGCACCCTGCATTGACCTAAGAAAACTGAGAGGCAAGATCAAGGATGAAAGGAGGGCACCCAGCCCCCCTCCCCATTCTCCACTTACTGGGGAATGAACTGAGCAGATGGGATAGATTTGCTATTGGCAAAGCATTTTGTGGAATTTCAGAATCAAGAGCCAGGGAGCTGTGTGGCTGAACTCTGAAGAATCCCATCAAATCTGTGCCATCGTACTAATCATAATAGGACAAGAAAGGAAATTGAATTTCGAGGAGCCACACAATCAATTCATCCTAGACCTCTGAGCTGTGCCCTTTTGACAAAGTGTACATTACTCTTCAACAGAAAATGGGAACTCTAAAATTCATCAAATTTCTGTTTTCGCTCTGTTTTGCTAGAAGCTCAGAGTGATATGTGAAGCTCACTTCTACTAACTGCATTACCCCTGATTTTCAATACCATCTTTTCCTTTGTGAAATCTCCTTTTCCTCCTATTTTAACCAGACACGTAAGTGATTAGGCAGACTCTGTGAGTTCATTTTGGAAACTGATAAAGAATAAAATGTCAATGAAGGAAGTGAAAGATGTTTTCTGTTTTGGTTTTTATTCCCATGCACCATAGAGACTGCTTAACCAGGGCTGGATTGGGGAGTAACTGCAGTCTAGTGACACAAAAACAGTGATTTTAAAAAAAACCCAAACGTTCTTATATTTAGCTTTGGGTTTCTTACTTACAGATGTGTCTGGTGTTCTTGGAATTTACTTAAAGCAAAATAGCAACGCTGCCCTGTTTGACTTGGAAGGAGCTAGGAGTGTCTGCTTACTCCATGATTCTTGTTTGCAAATTGAGTTTTAACTCTCAGGTAGACACAAGATGGATCCCCTCTTAAGTTATTTTAAGCTCCAAGAGGTCAGGCATTTGGATTTCCAAAGACAAACAGAGGCAGCTGAGCTGTCAACAAAGACAGTGGCTGGGCTTCCTCTTGATGTCCCTCTCTTCCGTGATTTAACCATCTTTTGGTCATCCCACACCTCATTCACAGCTTCCTGGGCTCTCTGTTTTCTCTGGGCCCCAGCATTTGGGTTAGGTTTTCAACATCTGAATTCGGGGACGACACAAACATTCAGTCTGTATCAGGTCAAATAATAAACTACCATCCAGATAGTCAAAAGCTCAGTGCTGTTTCAGCCTTACCAGCTAACCCTTTTCCCACAAGAAAGAATAAGCCCGAGTTTATTTCATCCCTCTTTATTTTTCCTGGGCTCGGACATTCTTCCAGGCCTGAAATATGGAAAGTCATTTTGGAAGTTCACTCAAACCCTTGGTGTTTGTAAAAAGTTTCTTATACTGAGAAGCAGAAGTCTCTGAATTCTCTCTTCCCAGAGCTCTCGCTGCTCAGGTATGACCCCAAGACTGGTGCCAGCCCTTCCAGGACTCTGTCCTGCTGAGGGGGTGTGGAGTAGGATGGGGCGAGAGAGTTTTCTTGGGACACCAGACCCAAAGCAGGCTGCTCCCTCTGCCGGGCTGGGAGACATCTTGTGGCCCCTGCGGCTGCTCAACACACACACTCACACATACACGCATTCACACACACTCACATGGGATTGCTCAGGCTGCTCTCTATCACTTAACCCCTTCCAGGGCAGAGAGATAGGAGGTGTGCTGCTCCCTGCCCCACCTTGCTTCTTCCCATTGAGCAGGCTCAGCCCTTCAGAACTAGGTGTCTCTACGATAGAGGACCAGACCAGTCTTCAAGGGGAAAACAGCTTGGACAACCCGTTGAGCCATCATCACCCCTAAAGTGAGGCTGCCTTTCAGCCCTTCACCAAGGAATTCATCCCTTTCCTTTAGAAATCTCCATTTTTCTCGAGCCATGACTCTTATTCCTTGGCTTGGGTACTAGACTTGGCAGTGAGCACAGGGCAATTGGCAGCTGTCATGACAGCTACGCTTGACTTTCATCTTTGTTACTTTATGTAGAAGCCAGTCATCCATCACTACCGCCTAAGACTGTCCTAACAACAACCGCTCTGAAAGCAACTCTGTCTGGAGCTGCTAGGTACCGTGATGTGGGCTGTCCACTGCCCAGGCTTAAAGAATGCCTCAAATTATCATCGACACTTTAAATCTGTATATTTATTTCTAAATTAGCTGGCAGTTATCATTAAAGGTCTCGTTCTAACAAAATGAATATATTACGACACATTTTCTCAGGAATGGGAGTAAAGGGTCATGAGGCAGGGATTCCTTTTACCAATTCATATCAAGTTGTTCTATGGCTCTCAGTAGACCTGTTCTGTGGGCAGAGGCAGGGAACCAGGGCTACTAACCAGGTCCTGAATTCTCTGATAAGGGTGTTGAGAACGTTATGATTCTTTAAAATAGTTTATTTATGGCGTGTTACACTGTTTACTCACCATTCCCACTCCACCTTTTGAATGAAAACTCTTAAGAACCTTTCTCTGATTTGGGGGGCAATTGGGTCCTCACCCAGTGACAGAACGCCTCTTGTTATGAGCCTTAGGGGAAGCTAGGGCCTTTCTTCTCTCTATTAGAAGCTGTGTCCACAGGCCTGGGAGTTCTGAAACCAGAACAGTCTAGGTTCAGATTTCACCTCTCCTGTGTAAAATGGGCCTAGCCATTAGTTCCTTGCAAGGTTGTTTTAATGGTGAGAAATGGTATATATAAAGCACCTGGCTCATGGACATTCAATAAAGGGTAGATGTGATTAATAACATCTACATTTTATCCAGGTTAAAAAAAAAAAATAGAAGAAGAAGCTGTGTCCAATGGCCTCTATGGCTTTGCTTTACATGAGGTGAGGAAATAGCTGAGCAAGGTCACTGGAGAAGTAAAGCAAACCTTGAAAGAGGATGCTCTCCCAGGCCACAGGTCACAGAGCGTGCTGTGTGTAGTGAAAAGAGGTGAGAACTTAGACCTGGGCAAGGTAGCTTCTCTTTCAGACCCTTATCTGCGAGGCCATGCAAGCCAAGCCCTGGGGCCCAGAGAACACAGAGGACACAGGAAGCTGTGAATGAGGTGTGGGAGGACATTATGACAGGGCAATTCTGTTTCTGGGTATTTATCCAAAGAAATCCAAAACACTAATTCGAAAAGATACATGCACCCCTATGTTCATTGCAGCATTATTTACAATAACCAAGATATGGAAGCAACCTAAGTGTCCATCAGTAGATGACTAGATAAAGAAAGGGTGGTACCCATATACAATGGAATATTACTCAGCCATGAAAGGAATGAAATCTTGCCATTTGTGACAACATAGATGGACCTAGAGGGCATTATGCTAAGTGAAATAAGTCAGACAGAGAAAGAAAAATACCATATGATTTCACTTATATGTGGACTATAAAGAACAAAATAAATGAACAAACAAAAACAGAAACAGACTCATAGATACGGAGGACAAACTGATAATTGTCAGATGGGATGAGGGTCAAGGGGCTGAGTGAAAAAGGTGAAGGGATTAAGAAGTACAGTTGCAAAATAGTCACAGGGATATAAAGTACAGCATAGGGAATATAGAGAACAATATTGTAATAACTATGTACGATGTCAGGTGGGTACTAGGCTTATTGTGGCAATCCTTCTGTAAGTTAGTCATATATGTCTAACCACTATGCTGTATACCTGAAACTAGTATAATATTGAATGTTACCTGTAATTGAAAATTTTAAAAATAAAGTAAAATGTCTGACTTTTCACCAAAGGTAGTGATAACCGTGGTAAGGGGTTTCCCTTCCCAGGAGTATTTACAACCTAATAGAAGCTGTTCTCCAGGCCTTAGCTTCTGTATCTATAAAACAAGGTAAATAGACTAGAGGACTCTAACTTCCCTTCCAACTCTACCTCCCTCTGCTTCCTAAAAGTCTCAAACATCTGAAAAACCCTAAGACTATGTCGCTCTCTAATGGTGGAGACTCAGGCACTGTTTTAATTGGGGGGGGGGGGGGATGTTCTACAAGTGGCTGAAGCTGTAGCCTATTTCTCCCACTCCCACCTCTGGCTCCCCAGTCCCCAAGGGGATGAATTACCTGTCACCAGCTATTCTGCTGAGGAGGGGTTCCAGCCAGCCTGGGTGGCACTCGCAGTGAGAGTCCATGAAGACCAGCACATCCCCAGTGGCCCTGGTGGCCCCCAGCATCCGGGCCCTGATGGCCCCCAGCCTCTTGTTGCTCCTGAGCAATTTCACCCCCTCCAGCCTGGCCACGTATTCGCTGAGAGCAGACTTGAGCTGTCCTGGAATCGACAGGGTTGTGGTCAGTGGGGTCACAGATGCCACGCCAGTGAGAGTGCAATGCCCATCACTAGCATCGGCGTCAGTGGTTCTCTCCTGGGAGCCGTGGTGAGCACAACGGCCGAGAATGAGATACATCATGACAGTGCGGTTGTTGTTTCATTAGTTTGGGGTGGGTCAGGATCCTCTCCAGTAACAATCAGGAGGCAGGGAGCCATCAAACCAGGAGAGGAGAGAATTTGCTAACCTTCTCTAAACATAGCAGTGAGGCTGTTGGTGCCCATCTCAGATGCCCTGGGACGCCTTTACTGCTTTGGTTTGGTTTGCATGTCCCCACGCTGCTGTGGTTTCGCTGCTAACCGCGATTGCATCCTTCCCTGAACATTGGGTATTAGAACTGCCTCTCCAGAATGTGCCCAGTCAGACCAACCGGGGCAGGGGCACAAAATCCCACTCCCTTGCCTCAAGGCAGGACAGAGCCTAAAGTAAAGTTTACACTACAGAGCTTCCATGGGATCAGACTGTGGACTTGATCTGAAAGCATACATTTTTGTTCTGCTCCTTCGTCTGCATCTCCTGTTTCCCCCATTCCCATACAAAGTTCCCCGGAGAGTACATCCCCCCAAATCACACGCCCCATCTCAGACTCTGCTTCTAGGGAACCCGACCTAAGACAGTGATCAAGGAAGTCAAAGAAAGAAGGGCCCATGAAACGTGGCGGCTGGTTCCCTAGGGAGGATTTTTTGCAGGGGAACTGTCCTGAGCAGTGGACATAAGGATTCCCAGTCACTTGGCTGTTGCACTTCTCAGTGGTAAAAGATTGTACTGATAGATTGCTTGGTAATTGTTTTTCTGGAAGCTTGTTAGCTCCAAGTCCATTCCCTAGAGAAGGACGTCTGTTCGTGAAGCTCTTAAAATTTCTGAACTTGGTCTCCAAGAGCCAGCCCCTCGGTGACTCCACTGTATTGAGCGTTGTTAGTTGTTTTATTCTCCCCTTCCACCTCACTAACAGAAACCTGATTTTTACAGGGCACTCATCTACCACAACTCCCTAGCTGCTAGTAATAGCGTTTTGATCCAACTCTGATAGAAATGCACTGAGTGAGAGGATTCTGGAAAACTACGGTTTCACTGATTTTTTTCTAAAAGGATAAACTTGTCTGGTTTCTGCCTCTCTGTTTCTTACCCTTTTCCTGCCTGGATAATGGATGTGATGCTCAGAGGCATAGCAGCCTCCTTGTGATTATGAGGCCAACAGCCACACTCCAAGTATGAGTCAGTGGAAAGCAAAAGAAGCTGAGGACATTGCAGGTAGCCCACATCCGCAGGGCCCAGCGCCTTTGCCTCTCTACATGAAAAGAGAAGGGAAGTCTCCCAAGGGATACTGACATAACACAGATCATCAGCTGATGGAGGAGGCAACACAGGTGTGCCATTGGGAGGACACTGCCCCAGCTGAGGGTTGGAGAGTCTCTGGGCATTTTCGCCAGCCAACTCAGCACAGCCCAGGACCTGCTTATTTGCCTAACATACATTCAAATGCATCTCAGCAAACCCATGCACTCCTGAGGCCTCTAGCTAATCTGACTCACACTATGGCCAGGCTGGGCAAATTCTCAACTTTGGGAAAAACCAACAAAAGCACCTGGCAACTCTATCCCATCCTCTGTTATTCCCCTTAGGACAGTACTTGGCAGACCTCACAATGCTCAGCTTCCCTTGCAGCGGTCTGTCTCCCCACAAGGCCAGGAAGGGCTTCTGTAGGCCATTCAGCTGAGCCAGAAATAGAGTCATCAGGCCCCAGCCAAAGATGAGAGCAGTGGTTCTCAAAGTGTGGTCCATGGGCCAGCAGCATCAGCGTCACCTGGGAGCTTGTTAGAAGTGTACATTCCTGAGCCCAAAGCCAGCTCCAGAAACTCTAGGGTTAGGCCCAGCAATCAGTGTTTTAACAAGCTTGTCACGTGATTCTGATGCTTGTCACGTGATTCTAGGTTGAGAACCACCAACCTAGAAGTCAGGCCGGCGTTTTCTCTGTCACCATCTTCTTTTAGATACCCAGCCATGCAATGGGCTGGCCCCCAGTAGTGAGTTTCCTGTCAGTGGAACTTTGCTGCACTTGGCACGACTCAGCTCTGGTCATTTCTCTTCTCTGGGCCTCAGTTTCCTCATCTGGGAAGTGAGTGGATTAGACTAAACAAGGATGATTTAATGGCTAATACTTGTTAAGTGCATCACCCAGTATCTAGGAGGCAGGGAGTACACACAAAAGGACCACTCCTTGTGATTCTTGAGTATCTTGGGCAGAAGCTGATTGGACTGTGTGGAGATTGGGGCCCAGAGGAGACCTTCATGGGAGTGACCCTTGCTGGAGTGACCCTCGCCTTGCTTGTCTGCTTCACCTTCTCTGTCCTCTTCCCTCACTTCCATACGGGTTGTCCCAGGGGCCCTTCAGTCAAGACTTACCTGCACCTGCACCCTCATCTGGATGTCTGCTTCTGGGAACCTTTCCTAAACAGGTTCCCAAACCCAGGGTTTTCATGGGACCCTCCCAGGATTCCGTCCCACCCGAGGGAGGCTGGAGGAAGCCCGCAGCCACCTTGCTGGCTGAGGTCGTCCACGAGGATGATCTCCTTCAGGAAAGCCCTGGGCGCTGTGTCCAGGATGCTGTGTACGGTTCTCAGGAGGGTGGACCAGGCCTCGTCATGGAAACAGAGGATGACGCTGGCTGTGGGCAGGTTGTCCTGAGGGTGCTGCTGCAGACACCTACAGGGATGCAAACCAGGAAGCCATGGGGAAGAAAGGCCACAAGAAGTGATCAACATTTTTGCACTCGCTCCCCAAGCCCTGGCTGGGGCAGCTCCAACTACATGATTCTCCTCCCACTTCAACAGCTCTCCCTGGGTTTTGTTAACATTTCTGCATAAAGAGAGCCCATTTCGCCCCCATAGTAATGCTGTCTACTATCTCCTGATCCTCAGCTCCCAAGAGCTTCTTCACAATGTTTAATTCGTGCCTCTCTGGTAGCTGCTGAGAGGCGTTGCCACAATTCTCAGCAGGTGACTGTCCCAATCTGTAACATTCTCATAGAGCTGGTTGGTGTGAGGCCTAAATAGGATGATGTACATAGTAAGTGTCCTATGAACACGAATTGCTATCCGTTTAAGAGCAGGAACACTACTTTCTTCTGGTGAATGCCAACAATATGCCAGACACTGTGCTAGGCCCTTTATACACACTACTGCATGTTCACCCCGTAACAAGTCTGTGAATTATCCATTTTACAGATAAGGAAACTGAGGCTCAGAAGAAGGCAAGACTCATTAAAGGCCATATTACTGGTAAGTAGCAGAGCTAGATATTTTCCTTCAAAGCTATCATGTCCTTTCCACTTTGCTGGCTCATGGCTGAATAGATGAGGGTGTATGGCGTTACCTCTGCTGGGAAGCTATCTGGTTCCCCGCTTCTCTCCAGGTGAGTAGGGTGCTCCATATTTGCTTTGCATTGGGTCTGTGGAGAGTTCTGAGTGAGTCCACAGTGGAATGAATTATAACAACCTGATACATGGAATAGGGCGTGGCTCACAGTTGTTCACAAAGGCCCTTTCCTAAAACGCATTTCCAAGGTGCTTCTTTCTAGGTTGCAGCTGTTAAAACCATCTCCCTTCTCAAAGGAGTATTTTCTTTTGAATAGGAATTGTCTCAGGACCCCAAATTTCTAACATCTAAAGGCATCTACGATGGTGGAACTGCAGGCAGAGTGACAAGCAGACTGGCTCTGCCCGAGGGAAACACCATCTGAAATAGTGTCAACTCAGGCTGCTCGTTAACTGAGCTTGGCTGAAATTCTCCTTGGTTGAAACCAAGGCTGAAATTCTCATTGAGCAGGAAACTTGCATGTGACTCTCAGTACAAAATCCTATCGGGGGAGGGGGACATTGACACTAATTATGTGCTTTAAGGTAACAGTAAAGCAGAATTCCTAGACAATTGAAAAACAAAACAACAACAAACAAAACAAAAAAAACCACAAGCACATGACCATCTCATTAACTAGCTGTGCCAATTATTTTATTAGTTTATGTATTCATACATTCTTCCTTTCTGCAAAGGATTTGAAGTCACTCACAAAAATATGTACAGTACAATAATGGTAAAATAAAAATGGGGATGAAAAGTCAGGAGTAGGAAAATATTATAAAAGTGTAGAAAGTCAACACTGGGAGAAAGGACATAAATATATAGGCCATAGGCCTTCGGTTTTTCTAGAGTGAATTTTAAATTTGACTCTGAGCTTCCTGGTAGCCAAAGTAAAATGGGAGATTTATTCTGCAACAGAATTGTCACCAACAGAAAAGTTACATACCAGATATTTTAGGGAAAAGAGCGATGCTCTTTCTAATATCTTTTTTTAAAACATAATTTACAACTTTTTAGTTTGAAATAGTTTAGGGCTCACAAGAAGTTACAAGAATAGTAGGGAGTTCCTGTGTTATCTTCGCCCAGCTGCGTCCAGTGATAACGTCTTACACAACCATCCGCCATGTTCAACACCAGGAATTGGACATCTTTCAACACTATCAACTCAAAATACAGCCCTTATTTGGATTTCGCCAGTTTTTACATCTAGCAATGATTTTTAAAGGCAATTTCTATGGACTTCAGAAAGAAGTCCCTAAATGGATGACAGTGTCCTTAGAAGCATCCCGAAGACAAATAAAATAATGAACTTTATATGCACTTTTACAATCTGATTTCAAGGCTGTTCAAATAACACGTCCAAAGTGGAACCGGTTCCCTGTAAGGTTTTTCAGGGAGATAATTAAGTCTCCCAGCACATGCTGCAGTCTTTGCTGAGTTCTTTTACCCTCTCTAGCCTCCCCCATATCCTGTAGTCCCCTTTCCCTCTCCCCATGCCCTGGGAAGGGGGAGAGCTTTCCTCCAACAACCCACCAGACTCTGAGAATTTCCACTTTGTCTTTAGAATTGCTCTATAACTGCTCACAAACAGGTTCTAAACTTCCCTTTGTTCTCTTCACTTCCTTTGTGATTGTGTGTGGGTGCAGGCAAATCCAGAGGTCCTAGGACTGGGGCCGTGGGGGGCCATAAAATAAATCTTGCCTCAGTAAACTCAGTGGGTACAAAAAAAACCTAAAACATTACTTGGGCAATTGCCAGGAGGCTGACTGTTTTCCAACTCAGATAGGAGAGGAATTTTGGAACAGAGAGGCCAGCGTATGGAATCTCCGTGGGTGCAATTTTATAGGAACCAAAGTCCGTCACCACAGGACAAAACAAGGCCATGCTTTCCCAAGGGACTGGCCCCTTTCTGTACCCCAATCCAGAGACTGTGGGAACCGGAAACAATACAAGTATGGTGCCTGAGTGTGCGTGTGTGTGTGTGTCCTCGTAATAAGGTGGTCAAAGAGCTTAGACCAGATGTGTTTAGATTTTAATCTTCACCCTGAAGCTTCCTAAGTTTCCTTGGGTAATATATTCAATATTTATAAACCTCAGTTTCCTCACCTGAAAAATAAGGATAATATTTATCTTTTGGGCCTGTTGTGAGAATTGAAGAATAATTATAGGCACCCAATAGGCAGAGGCTATTTTAGAGCATTCTTGGAGAAAGATAAGATGTGATTAGCATGGTCACCATCTTTGTAAAATATAACTATCTTTCAACAACCACTCTACAATACAGCATGAGACACCTCGGAAGTACTTTCAGAGGTTGGGTTTTCCACATCTGCACAATGCCAACAGCGCCCACTTCAAAGCTTTTATAAGGAACAGTTTCTTAACACAGAACCTGGAGCATAGTAGGGACTCTGTCAATGAAAGAGATTCTTAATTGAAATTCTAGCTCTTTAAGATCAAACTTCTCGCACATTCCTCAAAGTCAGGAGCCTGGAGAGCTTTCTGCTCTGCCAAATGGCCAGTGACCCAGGGCAACCTACTTCCTCTCTTTGTCCTCAGGTGTCTGTAGAGGGGCAGTCTAGCCTGATGATTCAGGCGGAGGAAACTGGAATTCTGCCACCTCCTAGCTGTGAACAGTGAACATGACCCTGGGCAAATCGCTTAGCTTCTTGGTGCCTTGGTTTCCTCAGGATGGTAATAATAGCATCCATTTCGTAGGGCTGCTGTGATGATGAAATGGCCTTCATAAAGCCTTGAGAGCAGCGGCTGGCAGAGTGAACACTGTGTAAGTATTTGCTGCCATTATTAAAAGATGCACTGTTACTACAAAGATGGATCCCTAAGGCTCTTCTGGCCATGAAATTCTGCGTTCTTGGCTCTTCGGGGCCCTCCTCAGGTAGGAGAAGGGGAAAGGAGGAGGAAGAAGCAGGAGACAAAGAGTTTTAAAGAGAATTCCATGACTCCGTTCTTCTCCCTCCATCTGTCTTTCACCAGGATTTCCTAAGTTTTAAGAATAAATAGAACTGTGCTCTCTCTTCACAGTGAGAGAGGATGGCTAACAGATAAATAAGCAATGAGTGTGATTCGGATAAATTTAATAGGTTGCTAAGGATTTTGAAGGGCCAAGTGGGTTTTTGAAAGCTATTACAAGGTTAAAGGAGATGCTTCCCTGAGCTGTGGAGGTAGGTGTCCTGGCATCAGCTCAGAAAGGACCCATTACCTGCTCCATAGGAAGAAGCGCACACAGCCTTCAAGACAAATGGGTAGATTTGGGGCATCTCCTTAGGCAACTGCAAAACTGCTGGGAGATGAAAGCTAAAAATAACCATGGAAATAATCTGGTGTTTCAGGGGGAGAATAAGTGTGGGCTCTGAGTGAATCCTGTGGTTTGTGAGAAAGCCCAGTACCCTCAACATGGCTCTGGAGTGAAATGCTAAATATTATAAACACAGATTGGGCAAGGCCTTGTGTCTCAAGCCTGATTGATGTTTTTCAGAGGAGCCAGGGACTGAAGGTTTCCGGTGGGTGGATGGCCGGGAAGGGGAGGCCTGTGGGTGGTGCAAGCTGTGTAGCCCCCAGATACCAGTAGAAGGAACGGGTACCAAATATATATATGTATGAGCTTTGAGGATCCATGGTCACTATCCCAGGGATGGACGTCATCAGCCTGTGGGCGGCACTGAGCTTTGTGAGGATGGGCAAACGGGATGAGCCCTCTCTATGCTGGTGGGTCCAGGTAGTAGCACAGAGTAGAGAAGGGTGTGATATGTGATACCCTGAGAGCAGCCAAACTGCAACTCCATCCACCTTGTTCAAAAACTGTGTCAGCTTAGAGCATCTTAGGAAGAGGCTGTATGTCAAGTGGCTAGAGATCAAGCCTTGGCATTGAGTTCGGAATCCTGGATCTGTCCTTATGTGACTTGGGCAAGCAACATAACCATGTGATTAACCAGCCTTCCTTTCAACCATTTCCAGATTCACAGACCCAGTTACATCTATAGTAATCAGTCCTCATTTTTAGCCATCTTTTCAATTCCAATAAGTCCTTTTTGAACATGCATTTACTTAACTTCAGTTTTCTCATCTGTAAAATGGGTTGTTGGAAGGCTCAAATGAGTCAATACATATAAAGCACTTAGCCCAGTGCCTTGTTCATAGGAAGAGTTCAATAAATGCTAATTATTGTCATTAGTTTTTGCAAGCCTCCCATGTGTCTAAATACCTCTCTGGGCCTCAATTTCTTCACCTATAAAATGAGGATAATAAGTGGAGTTACTTTAGAGGTCTATGTAAAGATTACATAAGCAAAGAGATGTGTTGTTGTGCTTGGTCTATAGCAAACTTTTAATAAATGGAAGCTGTTACCATTACTCACGTTAGTGTTGTGTGCTGACTGGCTTCTGGGGTTGTCCTTCAACACTGTAGAGGACGGGCCAGATGTTCTCAGAATAATTATCCCTGATATGTGTAGAATTTTCCCTATGCTGTCTCATTCAATCCTCATCACCATCCTTGGGTCTGTTGCATTGCCGAGCTCCAGTGGGTACCATGCTCGTGGAACACCCCGTCATGGTGCTCCTTAGTTGGAGCATGGCAGGACTGTCCACCACATAGGACCACAGCCAAAGAAGGCCGTGCAAGTGGTGGAGCTCATACAGATCCCCCGCTGGGCCCCACTCCCTAAAACACAGACCTAGTGGTGAGATGCTCTCAATCACCTCGTCAGTCACTGGGAGCAACAGCCTCCCTACTTGCTCACCCAGGTGGCTTTGTTGGCTTCTATTTTGTCTTGTTAAAATGCAGAATGGATTCCCTTCAGGAGGGTAAAGGCTGTGATAGTGAGCACCCAGTAACCATTTAGCTGCTGTGAGTATGTAAGGTTCAGAAGAGGCTGGGGAAACAGTAAGAAAAGGTCCAGATGGTGGGGCCCAGCTCACTTGTGTTTGGAAACCCTAAGCCCTAATGTGACCATGAGGACACTGGGTCTCTAAGGAGAGAGAGTGCACAAAGAGGGAAGTGGAGAATGAGGTAAGTGAGGGAGGTGATGCTAAAGACCTGTCATCTGCTTCAAAATATACCCACTCTTCCTGCCCACCTCCCACCCAAACTTAGAGAGCTTTGGAGAGTAGAGAATAAGGGGGGAGGGGTAGCCCAGAACTAGGTAGAGAATTAGCAGTCACTGCCCAGCCCCCCTGGCAACCACACCAAGCCATGGCAACCACTAATCTACTTTTTGTCTGTAGATTTTCCTACTATGGACAAACAACATATCTGTGACAAGATACAGTCTGTGGGCAACCATTTTGTGATATGGGAATTGCCCGTAACTCATGGATACCTGTTCATTCATCCCCAGGCAACATTTTGTCCTCTATGCTTCTTTTTCCCTCTAAGACCCCCCCCGCACTATGTGGCCTTTTGTAACTGACTTCTTCCACTTAGCATAATGTTTTCAAGGTTCATCATGCTGTAGCATGTATCAGTACTTCGTTCCTTTTTACTACTGAATAATATTCCATTGTTTGAATATACCACATTTTATTTATCCATTTATCAGCTGAGGGACATTTGACTGTTTCCATTTTTGGCTATTATTAGTAATGTTGCTATGAACATTTAGGTATAAGTTTTTGTGTGCACATATGTTTTCATTTCTCTTAGGTATATACACCTAGAGGTTCAATTCCTGGTTCATATGGTAACTGTATGTTTAACATTTTGAGGAGCTGTCAAACTGTTTTCCAAAGCAGCTGCACCATTTTACATTCCCACAAGCAATATATGAGGGTCTCAACCTCTTCACATACTTGTCAGCATTTGTTATGGTCTGTCTTTTTCATTTTAGCCATTCTGCTGGAGTGAAATGGTATCTTATTGTGGTTTTATTTCCCTACTGATTAATGATTTGAACATCTTTTCATGTGCATTATGGCCATTTCTATGAATTCCTTGGATAAATGTCTATTCAAATCCTTTGCTTGTTCATAAATTGTATGTCTTTTTAATTGTTGGGCTATAAGGGTTCTTTTTGTATTCTAGGTACAAATCCCTTATCAGCTATATGATTTGCAAAAATTTTCTCCATTCCTGGACAGTCTTTTCACTTTTTTAAAGTACAAAATTTTTTAAATTTTCATGAAGTCCAATTTATCTATTTTTCAAGCCTTTACATTTTGAGGTGGTATATTATGCAGTGATAGATAGTGGATACACATTCTCATTTTAAAGATGAGAAAACTAAGGCCCAGAGAGCTTAAGTGACTTACTTAAAGTTACAGAGCAAATAGCTGACGGTCAGTCTGATTCTGAACCTATCTAGTACTCTTAAACGTATATATATATTGCCATCTTGGACTAAAGAGCTAGTAGAATGTTCTGGAATCAAAGTCATAAGGCTTGATTTCCAGTGTCCTGACCAAATGACAATGATGGAAGGTTTTTTGAAGAACATATAATCCATTGGTTCCTTCATGTATTCTGGACTATCTATACTGATTCATTCAGGCCCTCAAAAAGCAACTTACTTAGATCCTACTATCTTGGCTACCTTAGAAATTTGCATATGTGGAGTTATGCTTGGTGCTATGCTCTAAGCTTTCTTCAAAGGACAGTACAAGAATCAGTTTTATGAAATCTGCTTTGCATTACAGAGGAAACCTGTTGAGGGTTTTCTCTCCTCTATCAATTACTATCCCCTCTACAAAGCTTTGGTGGGAAATTCCTGTCAGATACAAGTGCCAGGAAAAGCTTTTCCTCCTCTGAGAACCTGGTGTTTTTCCTCCTCATGAACAATAAGGATCATGATATCTACTGTGTTTCCTTTTGCAGTTTGGCTGCCAGAAAGCTCAGAGTAAGGAAATGGGATATTTAGTCATTGAGAGGGTTCTAGGGATTACCTACCTTCATTCTAATTTTCTCTTTGATCTTGACCTTCCATCTTTCCAACCAGTCATTTAACAGATACTTGTTGACAACCTACTACACTGAAGACTGAAAGATGAATTAAATAGATAAGATCTTGGAAGTGGAATTTGTGGTTTCCCTGCCCATATCCCCTATGGCTATAACATTATATATAATACAGGACAGCCTGACTTCCAATTACCCGAGGGCTTCTTCTGACTGCCAGAGCTGCTTTCCCCAATCATCAGCAGGAGAAAATTAACCTCCCACCCAACCCTGTGAGCTGCCCTCAGCCAGTGACTTAAAAAAGTTGGTGTATTTATATCCAGCAACCTCAACCCTAGGGGTAAGTAATGATGAGATGTGTGTTCCATTCCGATTCCCAGATTCCCCTGCAGGGCTGAGCTCTAGCTGTCCACAGAGATAACTGCCTTGAAAACACACCTTCCGTTGACTGCCTTCTAGTCCCTGCTCCACATTCCCAGTCCCTTCCTAGCGCTCCTGGCATCCCCTGCACAACAAATCCTTGTCTCAGGGTCTGCTTTTGGGGGAGGTCAAACTAGGATGTCACGGAATTTATATCCTATTAAACAGATAACCAAATAATTATTCAACAGCTGTAGTGAGTGCTCCAAAGAGATGCTCAAGGAGTGGGGGCGAGACCCAAAGAGTGGATAGGACACAGTCCAGAGAAGGCCTGTGGGGTGGGGAACGGTGTTTCTGGCAGATGTCACAGTCTCTGCCAAGGCCTGGAGGTGGAAAGGGGCTTAGCATGTACCAGGAACTGACGGAAAGATATTCTAAAGTATATTAATAGCAATTTTTCAAATTTATAATGTATCTTAAAATCCTTTGAGGGAATAAGGTAGGTAAACAAACAAGAGCAAAAGCTAAGTGGTCCACACAAGGGGCTTTGGGCAGCTCACCACCTCTCTGCACCTCAGATTTTTTTCTCCCAGGTGGAGGTGGGTGGGGGTGCACAGTCAGCTTCTATCTGGGCTATGCCATGGCTTTTCTGGGGAAATCAATGAGGCAGTGCCCAACCATAGCTTTTGGACATTGCTTCACAATGTCCACATGTGACCAGGTACTCATGGAGAGAAGCCATGAAGGAACGCGTGTTTTTATTATTAAATAATGGGGCTACTTTCTTTGTCCTTCAGCCACGTATCAGGTGACTATTTCACTATCTCAGTATGTATACACATACACACACGTGTCCAAAAGCCCCCACACACACACCGATCTCATTTGTCCATCTTCTGAGTGGCAGCAGAGGAGAGGAAATGTCGGGGCTTTGGAATCAAATCAACCTGGCTTTGAATCCTGGCTCTGCCATTTCCACCCCCTAATTAGCCAGCATGGGGATGGTGATACCTTTCTCCAGCCCAGGGATGCTGCCTGGATTAAAAGGGATCATCCTGGCCCAAGAGAACTGCTCAAGAAATGTTAGCTTTACAGCGTCGCGCTCCAAGCTCAGAGGAGTTCAGGTCTGTGTTTACACACAGACGCACACCCTCTCTTCACGCAGCCCCAGGATCCCGTGTGAACTGGGAAAATACGTTTGAGTGATGATTCAAAGGGAGTGAGTCACAGCACTGTACCAGATGGCCTGGCTGTGGCACAAACACTCCCCCACCCTCCCCTTGTTGGGCCAGAGTAGGAAGGTTTCTGCCAGGTTTTCTAAAGCTATGTTGGGGTTACTGATCCCCAGTTCTTACCAAATCAGCAGAGCCCCTTCTCCCCCCAACTCAGGTGGGCTTCCATATCTCAGTCCTGAGCCCACACATGCAATAGCCTTGCTATGTATTTGCAACCCCCAGTGACTCCAATCTCCTTGGGGTTGAGGCTGGGTCTTCCTCACCTTCTCACCATTAATAACTGCTAAATAAATATTTGTTCAGTGAATGAAGGATGACACCATTCTTGCTCTCAAGGAGTGTATAGGCTAGCTGTCAATATAAACAGGAGAGTAATACCATAAAGCTAATTCCCTACATTCTGAGAAAATTCCAATGTTCAGTCCAGCTTGTCTGTAACTGGTGGGGTTCATCTTGAGAACACCAATTACTAGGCCAGGGCTTGGGAGAGGAGGGCTGGGACACAGCCTGAGGAAATCCCTTAGAGGGATGAGCAAAGGAGCTTATGGATGAGAGAGAGGTGTGGGAAGGGCTGGAGCTTGCACTTGAGACCGATGCCGTCAGCCTGTCATTCATTCCCTACAGTGCATGCAAGGTACATGCAGTCCCCTTCTTTGAGGGGGTTCTTTGAAGTCTCACAGCATCCTTCTGGGGTGCTCTGGGGATCTTGGCCCTGATCCTGACTCCCTAGCCCTGGACCAGAGATGGGCACTGATTGGCGTCACCAGTCTGCATACTGACTGAGGCGTAAAAAGCGTCCTGGTGCACCAGTTCCCCTGACAGGACCGGCCGCCCTGGATAGTGGCCACGTGAACCTTCCAGATGCTCTATCTCAAGGAGTTTGATCTTCAGGCATGTGAAAAGGGTCAGCAGTTGGCAACAGGTCATAGAATAGACAGCAAGCCAACGATGAGGCAGCAGAAGCCAAGAGGTGGCCCAGTG